>NC_137902.1:26634873-26951526 GCF_963455335.1 Martes martes
TGAGGAAGACACCCGGCAGGCTGGGTGGCTTTTCCTCCATCCCCTCCCGGCTGGCCCCTAGGGATTCCGATGTAGGTTAAAAGGCACCTCAGAGAGCTTAGGCCTTGCAGGTAACCTGGAAGGCCATAGGGAAACTTCTGCTCCCACCTGAGAGCAGCTCTGTGTTCTCCAGGGCCTGAGCCCCCAGACCTGCCCCATACATAAGGTGCTTAGCTGAGCTATTATTACTAGCCTGCCCTGTGTGGTGCTGAGGGCTGCCGGAGCCGACCCAGCAAAACGCTCTGTTTCTGAGGATCCTGAGAACGAGGCTGAGCGGGGCAAAGGGAAGGCAGTTGGACTGGGTCCCAGGAGGCCGACTGCTGCGTAGGTGTGGGACTCCCTGTGGTGCCGCTGAGTGGCAGGCAGCTTTGGACTCTGAGAAGGAGGACGTTTGCCACGCCGAAGGCCAGGAGCTGAGCCAGAGGCTGTGGTCTTGCCGACTAGCCTTTCTCCTGCAGTTTTCCGAGCTCAGGCTGCCCTGACGACTCTCCCCTGGGGCCAGCACAGAGGGCACCGAGGGCATGGAGGGCTGGTCCCACCCCACAGGTGGAGAGAGACCCTCACTGGTCCCTGCTCACTTCCTCAACCATCTCAAGGCCTGGCTCGTGGCTGCCCTTAGTGACTGGTCTTAGGCTAAGAAGTCAACGTTTCTTTTCTTTCTCTCTTTCTTTCTTTTCTTTCTTTCTTTCTTTCTTTCTTTCTTTCTTTCTTTCTTTCTTTCTTTCTTTTAAGATTTTATTTATTCATTTGAGAGAGAGAGAGAGGGAGCACAAGCAGGGTGAGGGGCAGAGGAAGAAGCAGATTCCTCACTGAGCGGGGAGCCTGATGCAAGGCTTGATCCCTGACCCCTGGGGTCATGACCTGAGTGGAAGGTAGTTGCTTCACCAACAGCCACCCAGGTGCCCCAGAAGGCAACTTTTGTGATGCCTGTGCATGAGCCTGGGTGGTCAGCAGAAGGTGGTGACTGAGAATGGGTAGTGGGGCTGGACAGGAGGGTACCTCCCGGCTTGGGGACAGGCTCCGTGTGGAATGTGGGGCTTAAAAATGATTCTTTCTGATGCCATGCACCAGGCCCTAGGCTCCACCCAGTTTCTCATCCACAGAGAGAGCAGTGGTTTTGGTCCTGTCCCCATGGAGTTCACACTTTAGTGAGAGAAGCTGCACATACAAGTGACAGCTGGATGTCAAATAGGCAATTACAAATGCGTGTGCTTTTTAATTTTATTCCAACTATTCAGGGCAGATGAGTCAGTATCATTACCTTTTACTTTTTTTTTTTTTTAAAGATTTTATTTATTTATTTGACAGAGAGAGATCACAAGTAGGCAAAGAGGCAGGCAAAGAGAGAGAGAGGAAGAAGCAGGCTCCCTGCTGAGTAGAGAGCTCGATGTGGGGCTCGATCCCAGGACCCTGAGATCATGACCTGAGCTGAAGGCAGAGGCTTAACCCACTGAACCACCCAGGCGCCCTCATTACCTTTTAAAGATAAGAAAATCCAGGCATAAATGAAATATCAATATTGACACTGAGTCCATACTCATAAATGTTTTAAGCTAAGTGCTTAGGTTCAAGTGTGTGTGTGTGTGTGTGTGTGTGTGTGTGTGTGTGTAGTATGTTCACGTAAATGTTCTTTAGTGAGTATTTTATGGTTCAGGCACTGTGTTTATACACTGTTTCAATTATTCCTTGTATTGACCTAAGGACTCTGTGTGTTAGACATCAATATTCCAGATTTACGGAGGAGGACGTTAGGGTTCTGCAGAGCAAAATAATGCCTTTAAGTCACACAGCTGGCAAGTGGCTGAGCTAGGATTAGAAGCCAGATCTGTGGACTCTAGTCTTTCCACTCTGCAAAGCACGCCGATGACTAATAACGCAGAGCAGGATATAATGGAAAAGGTGATCTAAGACAGGTACCTGTGTGGTTCGGGAAGAGTTCCCACCTGGTAGAAGGGAGTAAGCACTGAGGAACAGAGACCTACTGGCCCAAGGTCACACAGTTGGTTCTTCAGGCATTAGAGGTAAGAGTCCAGTGTCTAGACTCCAAGGTCAATACCTGTTTTATTTATTTTTATTTTTTTATTTTTTTAAAGATTTAAAGAATAAAGAATAAGTAAAGATTATTTATTTATTTGACAGAGAGAAAGAGATCACAAGTAGGCAGAGAGGCAGGCAGAGAGGGAGGGGGAAGCGGACTCCCTGCTGAGCAGAGAGCCCGATGTGGGGCTCTATCCCAGGACCCTGAGACCATGACCTGAGCCAAAGGCAGAGGCTTAACCCACTGAGGCACCCAGGCGCCCCATCAATACCGATTTTAAATCCTACCAACAATAACAACTTTGAGAGGAACTCACCTCCACTCTGTTCTGTTAAAGAAAAAATTCCAGAGTCTTTGCAAGTCCCTCAGAATCTGTGTGAAATTGGGCTGAATGGAAAGCTCATAGCATAGTGGAAACCGACCTCTCTGTCCTCTGGGGCCTGAGCGGTGGCAGCACTTTTCCACCTTTCTGGTAGGTCACGATCTCCTCCCTTGCCCAAAAGATTGGGGCTCATGTGCACTCTTTTCACTACAAAGTAGCCAGAACAAAAATTTCTAAACGAAGCCAAGGACTGTTTCAAGTCACCTGCATGCTTAAAAATCTACTCTTTCCCCACGCCCGCTGGATGAAATTTAAATTCCTCAACATGAGGCCTTTCACAATCTGGCCACAGTTTTCCCAGCTTCTCTCCTTCCACTTTTGTGGGAGAGTCTAGTGATACAGACCTTTTTACTGTTTCCCAAATTCTCTGTGCTTTTCCATGCATTTGTCTTCTCATGTACTATTCCCTCTACCTAGACGAACTCCTACCCACCCTTCAAAACCTAAAATTGTCTCCTCCCCTCTGTGTCACCCAGGCAATCCTTTGTGGTGTGGTCTCATACATTATTCTGCAATAACACCGAGTTATAACTACTTATTGGGAACTGTAATTCTTCACATGGTCTTGGAATATAGTAGGTGTTTCATTAATTTTGGTAAATAAATGAATGAAGGAAGTCCCATCTGCTGGCTTAGTGCTTGGTCTTGCCATTGATGGGGCAACTAAGAGGGCTGCAGACATGATTTGAGGAAATTTAACCAATCATCTCCAGAGTTTGGAACCCTTCAAAGACCAGAGGGAGTTTTAGAAAGGAAAGTAATAACAATTGCTAGCATTTATTAAGTGCTTACTATCTCCCATGGACTGTGCTAAGTCCTTCATACGCCTCATCTCATTTTACCCGCATGACAATACTCTAGTAGCTGTTATCCCTAGGAGGATTTTATCCCCTAAATAAGTGGTTATTCTCATTTTATGATTGGAGAAACTGAGGTTTGGAAAAGTGAAGGAACATTTTCCCTTCAGTTATGCAGCCAGGATTTAAATCCAGATCTGCCGGCCTTTAAAACTCAAGAGCTTAACTTCCAAGCTTTTCTGCCTCTGACTCCTCCAACTGTGAACTTCTACTGTATTAAAGGGGCACTGGATCTTGTTGCTCCTCCTGCCTAGTTAGAAACACCACTGGGGCACCTGGGTGGCTCAGTGTGTTAAGCCTCTGCCTTCAGCTCAGGTCATGGTCTCAGGGTCCTGGGGTTGGGCCCCCGCATCGGGCTCTCTCTGCTCAGTGGGGAGCCTGCTTCCCCCTCTCTCTCTGCCTGCCTCTCTGCCTACTTGTGATTTCTCTTTCTGTCCACAAAAAAAAAAAAAAAAAAAAAGATTGTTAAACCATTTAAAAGAAAAGAAACACCACTGGCCTGTGGGGTCTTTTTTTTAAAATTATTTTTAAAAGATTTTATTTATCCATTTTACAGAGAGAGCGAGAGAGCACAAGCAGGCAGAGTAGCAGAGGGAAAGGGAGAAGCAGGCTCCTTACTGAGCAGGGAGCCTGACATGGGGCTTGATCCCAGGACCCTGACACAACAATCTGAGCCAAAGGCAGTCACCTAACCAACTGAGCCACCCAGGCGCCCCATGGCCTGTGGGTTCTGAGCTGCGTACGTACGTAGCCTAGGACTTGGGGTTACACAGGTGGCTGTAAGGGGTCAGAAACTCCAGCCTGATGTTTGTGCTGAGACCTTGACATGCACCCTTCAGTGTGGGGGGTGGGGGGGTCACTAATCATTTACTTATGACTGCCCCCACTGCCCCTGGGATGGCCCAGGCTGACAGCTAAAGCAAAAATTAGAAAACAAAACAAAACAAAAAACCGATTTAGGATTGACTAGGGTTTCCCTCTTCAGGCTATAGGCACTTTGTTAGAAAAATAAAACCCCTCAGTGGAAGCTCAAAAGGGCTTCACTTCGAGGGCTGAATCTGGGTTCTAGCCTGGCTTTTGTTACTAACCAGCTGTGTGACCTTGATCAAGGGGTTTAACCTTATAAGCCTTCAGGAGTGGGCAGAAAAATGGGCAAGAACACAATGCACTTAGGAAGGAGAGATCCAGATGACATCCAGAGAATGGGAGTCTGAGTTGGAGCACAGGGCACCCCCAGCGAAAGAAGTTCCAGAGCTGTTCAGGTGGTGGTGTCCCAAGGTGTGCTGGCCATGACAGGCCATTTGCCAGCAGGGACCATGTGGAATGGGAGAGAAAACCAAAGACAAAGAAGGCATTCCTTTTTCCTCGAGTGGGGCCATCACAGTCCCTCTGGGAAGTCAAGCAGTGAGTGGGCATCTAGAAAATCCCAGCTTCAGGAAGAGCTAACTTTCCCCTTCATCGGGCCTCCTGGTACCCAAAACATTCTTCGGTCTCAAATGCACTTCCTTTTACTTAATGTCAACCTTCTCGGTAGTGAGTGAACTCCTGGAGTGAAGGAAACTTGACTTTTTCATCTATGTTCCTCAGCCCTATGCTGAGGTACAGTAGCACAGCGGTACCTTGTAACTGTGGGATTAGGGCATGAACGGATGAATGGGCAAATCCCAGGTGAGTAGGAAGAGGTTCAATGTCACAGAGTAAACTTTTAAAGCTCGTTACAAAAGAGGAGTTACATTCAAGAAGAAACAGAATCTTAAATGGCTTGGGGGATTTAGGAGCTGAGAACACTGATCCACATGGTCCCTGGGACCACTAGTGGCCACAAAATCCTTGCCTGGGTAGGCCCTCGTTTATACATATTCCCCAAAGTAATTATTAATACTTCAACAGTGTCCTGATCCTGGCTTGGATGACCAGCTTTCTTTCTTTCTTTTTTTTTTTTTTTTAAGATTTTATTTATTTATTTGACAGACAGAGATCACAAGTAGGCAGAGAGAGAGGAGGAAGCAGGCTCCCCTTTGAGCAGAGAGCCCAATTCGGGGCTTGATCCCAGGACCCTGGGATCATGACCCGAACTGAAGGCAGAGGCTTCAACCCACTGAGCCACCCAGGCGCCCTCCAACTTTCTTTTTTTAGGTGGCGTTTCCCCCTTCCTTTTCTTTTTGCTTTTTTGCTGGGCTTCCCATAGCACAAACTTTTCCCCTTTATTTATTTATTTTTTTAAAGATTTTATTTATTTATTTGACAGAAAGAAAGATCACAAGTAGGCAGAGAGGCAGGCAGAGAGAGAAGGGGAAGCAGGCTCTCTGCTGATCAGAGAGCCCGATGCGGGGCTCGATCCCAGGACCCCAAGATCATGACCTGAGCCAAAGGCAGAGGCTTAACCCACTGAGCCACCCAGGCGCCCCCAAACTTTTCCCCTTTAAAGTATACAATTCAGTGGTTTTCAGTGTATCATTTCACTATTTAATTCTAGAACATTTTCATCATGCCGTAAACAGTCACTCTCCATTCCCTCCCTCCTCCCAGACTCTGGAAACTACTAATCTCCCTTCCGTCCCCATGGATTTACTTATTCTAGACATTTCATAGGTTTGGATTCACATAAGATGTGGCCTTCTGTGTCGGCTTCTTTTACTTAGCGTAATGTTTTCAAGGTGCATCCGTGCTGTAACATGAATTAGTGGTTGGACCATAAATTATTTGTTCACCATACATATAGCTGCGAGTACTGTAGCTATTGCATTGCGGATGTTCCCCTGGGGCCGGAGAGGACCTGGAGGTGGTGGAGGAGCCAGGCTGCGTGTCTTGCTGGAGGAGCCGCTCTTTTGACTCAAGGCAAAGAAACACGGATCGTGGATAAAGCAGAGACATGACCTCATTTAGGATTTTAGACTCTTGAGTTGGCATTTTTATTGGCTTTGAGGTCCTTGACTCCCTGATAGTAGGAAGTAGACAATAGTCTAATCTATAGCCAGGTTTTTGTACAAAAAGATCTTAATGAATTAAAAAATGAACCAGGAGAGGAACGAACAGCAGGCTCTCGCTTTGAGTGCTTTGCTTGGCCACTGGTTTTGCGTGGTATCGACTGGGTGCCTCCAGTTCTCGTCTCTGTAAAATGAGCACAGTGACAAGAAGGAAAATCCCAATGCTATTAGGTTTTAAGACATTTCCCAGAATCTTCTAGTGTTTTCAGGGCTGTTCTGTAGATGTAGCATGCTAAGATCCACATGGGCAGGGCAGGCTAGACTTTTTGAGAAGGCTATATAGCTCACAACTGTGTGTGGTGTTGAGCAGTCCAATCGTTTGGGTAGTTTGTGTGCTGGGCAGTTAGGGCCGAATAGTTTGGGTATCCCTCACCCTCTTAATGGCACAGGATTAACGATGAGCAAGTGGTATGGATGTTTCTGCGAACCCAAGTCCACTGTCTCTCTTCCTCTCAGGCGCTGAGTTCCTGGAGCCAAGGGCCAATCTTAATATGATTCTGTCTCTTCTGCAGTACTGGACACAGGGTCCTACACACGTAGGGGCCCCATGTGTACTGGAAGGAAGGCAAGGGAGAGCTAAGCAAGTAATATTTATTAGTGTGTGGAAGTGTTTCCTCATCTTTGGGAGACTGATTTGCACCAAGACTCGAAGGTCGGGGTGAGGGGCCCCTTAGTTCCACCTGAGGTGCCCGTGAGAAACCATCTTGAGGGGCCACTGGTCTACCTCGCAGGAGGCACGCCACCGAGCAGCAGGGCCTGTGAGTTGGCAGAACCGGGGAGGCGGTCCTCAGGGGAAAACTGAGGAGGGCAGGGCGTGCTAGCCAGGCCTACTGAGCTGAAAGCAGCAGACGGGTAATTTCCAAATGACCATTTCAAAGGAAGGTTGAATTTCTCCGAGATAAGAGGGAGAGCAGAGAGCACGCCTATATCTCTAACCCCCTGAGCGCGCGGCCGTGATAACAGCTGTGGGGTTGGAAACCTAATGCTGATGAAAGAGTTAAAGGATGGCCGTGGGCAGCTATCGGTGACACCGCTAGGAATTGAGCATGCTCCCGGAGCGCGGCTGCGGACTGGTGTTACTCCATGAATAGAGGCCACTCTCAGGGAGTTTTTCCTGGAACAGAATGGGGTCAGGGAGCCGCTTGGGGAACAATGGTTGCCACCGACTAGCTGAATTTCTTACAATCACACACCATACCCCCTGATCAAATAGCTCCTTTGTCCGGCTGATATAAAAACATGTCATACAATGATGATTTGGAAGAATGACACGGGTTTGCCTTTCACAGAGATCAGAAGGGCTTGTTGTGCAGCAGGGGGAAAAACATCAGAGTCAAGGAAAACCTGGAGAATAAAAGGAGCAAATGGAAACAGACAGCAACAATAAGAAAGGGCTGGGTTGCTCGAAAGGCAGACAAGGGCTTGGTTACCAGCAGGGAGACCCGAGCACTCAGGCAGCTCTGAGGAGGGAAGAGCCTGCTGGTTGCCTGTAGCTGGCTTCGCAGCGCCCCCTTGAAATTCTTGGGAAACTCAAAGAATTAAAGAAACACAGCTTGGAGGAAGAGGCGGTGGACGGTGGCTGGTGGACGCACGGCTGTATGCCCAGACCACAGGGAAAGCAGAGGGACCTGAGAGATTATCCTGCCTGCACCGTTATTTACAGATGGGGAACCAGATCTGGGGAGGGATGGTGGCTTAGTCATTTACTTGGGTTGTCTAGACTTAGGACTCGCTGTGAGGTGGCTTCTCCTATTTCTCTGACTTTGAAGATGGAAATGTAGGAGCTTCTCAGGCATTCACCATTCACAGAATGGAACAGACAAGCTTTAGGAGTTGAATTGGGACTCCTGCCCACAGCAGTGATTTCTTATGTGATGGAACTCCGGCAGGGCAGTGCACTACTGTGTGCCTCTATTTCCCTATCAGCAAAAGGAGGGCAATCCTGAAGTCAGCCAGCCCTTAGTTCAGCCACCATTTGCTAAATGCTGTCTGTGCATCTCACTCTAGATGAGGGCACTGGAGAGAGAAGGAACGGAGAACCTCATTAAAAGATAAGCCACAGTCACTGGACCCGGTTAGGCAAATGTTGTCTAGATAGACAGTGTGGACACGAAACACTGCCTCTCAGCTGAGACCTGTAATTGAGGTGGGCAGGTTTCCTGTCTGTTTAGGGTAGGTCAGACTGAGACTTTGTTGTTCAAAGAAAGAAGGCTCATATAGCAAGATTCCTGCAGCTCCCAGTCATCAAGTGGGTTTACAAAGAAAATGACAATCGTCAATGTCACTAATTAGCATTCGTCTTCAGTACAGCAACTGTAAGTGGATCTGAGGCCTTTATATTAGATTTCCCTAGAACTATGTGGGGTTAAAAAGCAGGAGTATTTTGTGTTAATATATTCTCTTTCATTCCCAGGTCCTGAAATCCTTTACCAACAGATAGCTAGCTCTCAACGCTACCCCTGTGGGGAAGGTGGCGAGGGCCACTCTCCCCGTTCCCCAGCTGGGAGGCCTGGGTGACAGAAGGGTTCAAACCTCTGCAGTGGGGGATGGAAACCAAGACTGTCACCCTCTCATTCACTGTTCCAGCTTTGGACTACAGAGGAAGGCAGCGGAAAGCACAACTGGAGGTTAAACCAACAGTGGACCTGATCGACTTCTGTTACAGAAAAGCAGAGGTGCTTTTCTGAATTTTAAAAATTTATTGGATTTGAATTTTTTTAATTGGATTTGTTTAACTAGATGATACATATACCTGGTTCCTCAGAAGGTACAAAGGAGTAGAAAGTAAGTCCCCCCACAACCTTTGTTTCTATGCACACCATACCCCATCCTGGAGAAGACCCGTGACCAGGTTCTTCTTTTTTTTTTTTTTACTGAGAACCTCATGTAGAACTTGTATATATGTGTGTTCTCATTAAAAAAAATTATTTATTTATTTATTTATTTATTTGACACAGAGAGAGAGATCACAAGTAGGCAGAGAGATGGGCAGAGAGAGGGAGAAACAGGTTCCCTGCCGAGCAGAGAGCCTGATGCGGGGCTCCATCCCAGGACCCTGAGACCATGACCTGAGCTGAAGGCAGAGGCTTAACCCCTGAGCCGCTCAGGCGCCCCCCGTGACCAGGTTCTTATGAGCTATTCTGTGACTTCATAAACAAATACATAAAATATTTTTCCTTTCTCACACATGATATATATATATATATATAAACTATTCTGCACATAAAGACCACTAAAAGACCATTAAAATGAATATGAAACTAACAGATAATCAGGGCTATGTGAATGCAAAGGTTGTCATAGGGTCCTGGGGAGGAGGCCCAGTGCTCTTAAACTACGCTGCGGGCTTTCTGGGCCCGGCTCTGGAGAAAGGTGCACATAACACCAGAGGTGGGTACATGAGTTCCTCTGCGCTTCTTAGAGAAAACTGCCCCAAAATGTGGGTAGATGTAGTCTCACGGTGGTTTTCCACATAAACAATGGGAAGTTAGCTCAAGTTGAAAAATAAGAGGTCAGGGGCATCCCGCCCCAGAATGTTCTCCTAGCAGAATCTCTTCCCTCAGGTAGGAACCGAGAGCCCTTTGATGTGATGCATTCCTTTGGGGGGGTGGGGGTTTAGGGCTGATATTTTGAGTGCTCATTGTGTCAGGCTCTTAAAAAGTGATAAGCACTTTTTACATGTTTTGTTGCTTAATCCTCGTCATTTTATCCGTTGTACCTCTGAGGAAACGGAGGTTTAACTAGTACATGGCAGAGCTAGGAAAACCTGACCTTAAGTCTGTGTTCTACCTTCCCACTTACTGCCATGGGGTTCTGACCAATCTCTGTACCTGAACAATCAAATCCAAACTCCTCAGCCGGGATTCGAAGACCCTCTCCCATCTGTACACAGTTCTTTCCCAGGTTTATTTCTTCTTGCTGCTTGTCATGCTTCGCTTGCTTGAGTCACACCAGATCACTTGCTGTTACCAGGCCTCGAGTTCACCTAGGCCTTTGCTCAGGCCAGTCCTTCCACATGGAATCCTCTCTCCACTCTGCCTGGCAAACTGCCAATGTGATTTTTCTAAAATTCAGTCTGTCTTACCTCACTGTTTAAAACCTCTCGTGTCTCCTCACCACCTAATGCGATCAAGACCAATGTCTTAACTTTAAACAGATGATCTTCATGTTCTGGGTCCAATTGACATTCAGGTTCACCTTTCCCACTTTCACCTCCTACTTTAAAGCTCCACGCCCATGATCTGCTTAAGTTCCCTAAACACTTTGGCCACTCTGTTCCAGGTCTTGGCATGTAAAATATTCTTCCCACCTTCCCCTTTACTTGGCTAATTCCTACTTGTCCTTCTGATCATTGCTTGGGCCTTTTTTGTCTCCTTCCAAGAACTCTGTCTCCACTACCATAAAACATAAAAGATATGTGGTTTTTTTTAAAAAAAAGATTTTGTTTATTTATTTGACAGAGATCACAGGTAGGCAGAGAGGCAGGCAGAGAGAGAGAGAAGGGGAGAAGCAGGCCCCCTGCTGAGCAGAGTGCCCAATGTGGGGCTCGATCCCAGGACTCTGGGATCATGACCTGAGCGGAAGGCAGTGGCCCAACCAACTGAGCCACCCAGGCACCCCATATGCGTTAAAATTTTTTAAATTTTTTAAATTTTTAATTTTTTTAAAAGATTTTATTTATTTATTTGACAGACAGAGATCACAAGTAGGCAGAGAGACATGCAGAGAGAGAGAGGAGGAAACAGGCTCCCTGCTGAGCAGAGAGCCCGATGCGGGGCTCGATCCCAGGACCCCAAGATCATGACCTGAGCCAAAGGCAGAGGCTTTAACCCACTGAGCCACCCAGGCGCCCCTAAATTTTTAAATTTTTAAAAGATTTTATTTATTTATTTGACAGAGAAAGACAGCCAGAGAGGGAACACAAGCTGGGGGAGAAGCAGGCAGAGAGAGAAGCAGGCTCCCTACTGAGCAGGGAGCCTGATGTGGGGCTCAATCCCAAAACTCTGGGATCATGAACTGAGCCAAAGGCAGACGCTTCATGACTGAGCCACCCAGGTGCCCCAAAAGATATGTTTTAAAATGTCTTTTTCTTATACTGAGCTCCTCAAGGCCAGTTAATGTCTGGTTCCTCAAAGCCTCACATGGGGCCCGGCACCCAAGCTGTCTCAAGAAGGAAGTGATGGGGGCGCCTGGGTGGCTCAGTGGGTTAAGCCTCTGCCTTCGGCTTAGGTCATGATCTCAGGATCTTGGGATCGAGCCCCACATCAGGCTCTCTGCCCAGCGGGGAGCCTGCTTCCCCCGCCCCCACCCCCGCCTGCCTCTCTGTCTACTTGTGATCTCTCTGTCAAATAAATAAATAAAAATCTTAAAAAAAAAAAAAAAGAAGGAATTGATGATTGGAAGAACTGATGAATGGTTGGAAGGATGAGCTAGAATTCAGTGTCCCTAAGTGGGGCCTGGGTACACAGTCTGACCTTAGACCCTTCCTTTTTTGCCAGCTGCTCCCTGATAGTCTTGCAATTACTCCTATTATTTCGAACCTCTTCGCTGCAATGTGACCTTGTTTATGTGAGTTTACCTCTTTGAGACTCAGTTTCCTCAAATGTAACATAAGAAGGTAGGAGCATATGATCCTTACAGTCCCTTCCAGATCAAATGTTATGTGAATCCATGCTGCTTGCAAAGGAGAAGGAATTTTCCAAGCACTGTGTGCCTGAGTGTGGGGAGAACACCAGGGCTACTGGTGGTTGCACAAGATTTTCAGAGACTCTGGCTTAACTCTTTAACTCAGGGGTTGGCAAACTCTGGCTTATGGGTCAAATCTCTTTCACTGTCTGATTTCATACGGCCCACAAACTAAGAATGTTTTTTACATTTTTAAATGCTTGGGGAAAAATAAAAAGAAGACTATTTCATGACATGTGAAAATTATGTGGCGTTCAAATTTTAGCATCTGTAAATAAGGTTGTATTGGAATGTATCTTTGATTATTTGTTTACGCATTATCTATAGCTGCTTTCATACAACAACAGCAGAGTTGAATAGTTGCAACAGAGGTTGTATGGCCCTCGAGTCCTAAAATATTTACCATCTGGCCTTTTACAGAAAACATTTGCCAACCCCTGTGCTGACTCAAGAATTCTCAATGGCTTCCCACTCATCTCTAACAGCTCTGTCCAGTAGCAATGTAATGGGAGTTGCATACGTAATTTAAAACTTCCTAGCAGCCATGTTAAAAAATAAAATAACTTTACAAAGTTATTTTAAAAAGTAAGACTAACAATATATTTTATTTAACACGATACAGAAAAATATTATTTCAACACGCAATCAATACAAAAATTAATGAAATTTTACATTTTTTAATACTAAATTTTCAAAATCTGTTGTGTGTTTTGTGCCTATAGCACACTCAAATTGGACTAGTCACATTTTAAGCGCTCGTTAGCCACATATGGCTAGAGGCTACTGTATTTGACAACTTGGCTGTCAATCAAGTTCAAACTCTGACATGAAGTTCTAGGTCCTGCATTCTTTGGCC
Organism: Martes martes; assembly: GCF_963455335.1. Taxonomy (NCBI): domain Eukaryota; kingdom Metazoa; phylum Chordata; class Mammalia; order Carnivora; family Mustelidae; genus Martes; species Martes martes. The sequence continues at coordinate 26,647,718 of NC_137902.1, forward strand.
TTAGTTTCACTCTTAACTATTTCCTTAAATGCCAGTCACACGGATCCATTCAAGTCCCCTTAAATTAGATACAATCTTTTCCACCTCTGCTTCTTTGCTCGCTCACTCCTTCCTTCCCTCCCTCCCTCGCCCCTTTTCTTTCTTTCACAACTTTATTCAGATATAATTCACATTCTATACAATTTATCCATCTAAAATGTACAGCTCATGGGACGCCTGGGTGGCTCAGTTGGTTGGGCGGCTGCCTTCGGCTCGGGTCATGATCCCAGCGTCCTGGGATCAAGTCCCATATTGGGCTCCTTGCTCAGCAGGGAGCCTGCTTCTCCCTCTCCCTCTGCCTGCCACTCTGCCTGTGCTCACTCTCTCTGACAAATAAATAAATAAAATCATAAAAAAAAATGTACAGCTCAATGGTTTTCAGTATATTCTGAGTTCTGCACCATTACTACAATCAATTTTGGAACATTTTGAAACTCCATTCCCTTTAGCATCCCCCAAATCCTCTCCCAGGCCTGGCAACCACTCATCTATTTTCTGTCTCTCTGAATTTTGCTGATCATTTTATACAAATGTAATCATACAATATATAGTGTTTTGTGATTGGCTTCTCTCAGCATGTTTTCAAGGTTCATCCTTGTTGAAGTGTGTCACAGTGCTTCATTCCTTTTTATTGCTGAGTAATATTCTATGTGCTATGCTCTCTTCCTCTCAGACCTTCCCTTCAAGAGACTGAACCCCAGGATGCTAACAGAAACCCAAGAAGGAAAGGAAAAATCTGCCCTTCTTAGTCCACAATGTTTAAGATCAAACACAGGACCTGTTCAGATTTTTAGAGGAAAAAAGAAGATAAAGACTTTTTAAAATCATTACCTTCGTAATAAAATAAAATACATCTTTTTAAAAAAAAGATTTTATTTTTATTTATTTATTTGATAGAAAGAGATCACAAGTAGGCAGAGAGGCAGGCAGAGAGAGAGAGGAGAAGCAGGCTCCCTGCCGAGCACAGAGCCCGAGCAGAATTCGATCCCAGAATCCTGAGATCATGACCTGAGCCAAAGGCAGAGGCTTAACCCACTGAGCCACCCAGGCGCCCCACCTTTTTTTTTTTTTAAACCCAAACCCCACAAACCACAACATGGCCCAAAGGGAAGACTTTGGATCAAACTGTTGATGAGAATAGTGTACTGGGGGAGCCCATTCGGTTCACGGATAAACTGAACATGGCAACCCAGCCTCAGCTTAGAGATCCCCACAGCACAGGTCGGAAGGCAAGTTCCAACTTGCCTCCATCAGACTCTCCTGCTGAGCTGCTTAGCCAGTCACCAGCTCCATGGCAGTGATCCCCATGCTCCATGCTTTCACAGCAAGAGAAAACAAACCACAAATACCTACTAAACTCCAACCCTTGTTCTTTCAGCTTTTAGGATTATGCTCCAGGTGATAAATTTTTTTTAAAGTTTATTTATTTTCGAGGGGGGGGGGAGCAAAGGGAGAGAATCTTCAAGCAGATCTCAATGAGCGTGGAGCCCTACTGGGCTCGATCTCATGACCCAAGAGATCATGATCTGAGCCAAATCAGGAGTCTGATGCCCAGCCTACTGAGCTACCCAGGGGACCTGTATTATGCTCCAGGTGATTCTGACTCTTTGAAGATCCCACCATCATCCTCTCTCCACCTTCCTCTGCTTAAGCCCATGCTGGGCCATGGCTCCATCTTTCCTGCTCCTCTCCTGACTTCTTTCCTACTGCTCCCCCTTAACTGTTCCCTTTTCTCCTCACATTGTGTCCCTTTTTTAGTCTCTTCTCCTTTGATCTCCCTCCTCTTCACAAACTCTTCCCTTCTTTTCCACATCAGCTCCTTCCTTCCCTTGCTCCCTGCACTGCCATCACTTTTCCTCTTCTGTCTTTTCTCTCAGGGTGTCCCACGAAAGTAGGTGGAGCTGGGGATCCTTGGGCTCATCTCACAGGAGACAGCCAAGGATCCAGGAGTCAGATCCAAGGATGAAATTCAGCTACATCACTTAAGATCAGTGGAAGTATAAGCGAGGTTCAGTGGAAGTATGAGCAAGGTTCGTTAGCCTCCTTTACAGGATTAAAGGTTATAAAGGTGTTTTTTTTTATAAAGATTTTTATTTATTTATTTGACACAGAGAGATCACAAGTAGACAGAGAGGCAGGCAGAGAGAGGGAGGGAAGCAGGCTCCCTGCTGAGCAGAGAGCCCGATGGGACTCCATCCCAGGATCCTGAGATCACGACCCGAGCCGAAGGCAGCGGCTCAACCCACTGAGCCACCCAGGTGCCCCCCCCTTTTTTTTTTTAAAGGTTGTTTTGTTTTGTTTTGTTTTGGATTCATTTGACACAGAGAGAGGACAAGTAGGCAGAAAGGCAGGCAGAGAGAGAGGGGGAAGCAGGCCCCCAGCCGAGCAGAGAGTCCGATGAGGGACTCAATCCCAGGACCCTGAGATCATGACCTGAGCCGAAGGCAGAGGCCCAACCCACTGAGCCACCCAGGTACCCAGGATTAAAGGTTATAAAGTGGCATAGAGTGAGCCTCTGGAGAGGAAAGTAGGAGGCACTTGTGCACAGGTCCCAGACACACCAGTCACCTCTGTCTTTCCTTCACACCATCTCCTCATCTTTGTGCTTCCCGTGCCTCGCTCTACTTGGGGGGGGGGGCGCCCTTATCCTATCTCCCGATCTTTGCTCTTCTCGCACCATCTCTCCAGATGTGCTCGTCTCGCGATCCCTTCCCACCCTCCGAACTCTTTTCCGGTCCCTTCAAGCGAGAGCCGCACTGTGCCAGTATTGTCGGCAACCAAGCCACTTCAGGTCACGTGGCACTTGGGGCCCAGGAGCTTCCCAGCAAAAGAGAGACCTGGCTCACCGGGCGCGTTCTGATTGGTTGGTCCTCTCAGACGGGTTTCCCAAGCACCACTGCCTGCTTCTGCGCAGGCAGGCGCGTCCTAATCACGTGGCCCCGTCCTCCAAGGCCAGGGATCAGTGCTTACTCTGTGGATGAGCTCGGGGTGAGCTTTAAAACTTCTCCTTCTCCTCTTTGTTAAGTTTTATGTTATTCCAGTCACTGGTGCTTCCTAAAGAAACTGGAAAGTACGCAAATGTGAAGACAGGCCGTTTCTTCCAGTGCCATGCTGCTGCTCTCGATCCTAGTGTCTTGGTGGAAATGTGAGCTGCATGGGTATTATTGTTAAAAACATTGGACTCCTGCTGTAACAGTAATAGAAGTAGTGATGGCGGATAAAACTTGTTGATGTTTTTTCTATGTGCACTGTGCTAAGTGCTCTTTACACTTAGCTACCATTATTCTCAATTACAGGTGAGACACTAGCTTAAAAAGGCTACAGTTTAAAAAAAAAAAAAAGGCTACAGTTACTAAGTAAGTAGTAGAGCCAGGATTTGAATCCGAGCCTGACTCCAGAGCCCGTGTACAGCCTCTCCCCTGTGTGTGGGGGGTTTTTACTCGCAGTGTCTGTTCTGCCTCTTACTTGAGAACAATTCCCCTGGGTGTTAACTCTCCTATCATGTTATGGCCTCCGTGCAGCTTCCCTTGTTGGCATATTTGGGAGGAGAATTGGTATGTTTGGGGGGAGAGAAACAGCAAGTGGGAACTGGTGTTAAGTCCTTTGGAAAAGTCCTATCAGGTCTGATGGAGAGCCAGCCGTCCTAACCTGTCAACAGCAATACCAAGGGCTGGACCCTTGAGGTGAGAGGTTCTTGCTGGGAGTTAGTGACCCTGTAGCCACAGCGGCAAATGCTCAGTAATAATGACAGGGAGGGCATGGGCTTGATGCCAGGCAATTTATAGACATTATTTCAATCAGCCCTCACAGTAACTCTGCAAGGTGATTGAAATGACTTGCGCAGAGCAGTATTGTTAGGACTCAAACCCAGGGATATCTGATGCTAGAATCTGTGGTATTTCCATCTTGCCCTTTGGTTTTTCTATAAAAATGTAATGGTCACTAAGAGTGAGCCTCTGTTAGGTGCCTGGTCCTCTGCTGGGATTTGTCCACGTGTTGTTATCTCACTGAGTATGTACAGTAATCCTGTCAGAAAGATAAGATGATTTCCCTTCTACAAATGAGGAAGCTGAGGTTCAGAAAAGTTCTGTAATGTACTCAAGATTATATAGCCTATCAGAAGGGGAAACAGTATTCACACTCTGATTGATTGACTCCTAAGCTTAATGCCCTCTGTTTGCTGCCCCATGCCAGGGCGAAGTTTTCATCTGGATTGAAGGTTGAGACCAGAGGTGGGTTCAACCAGGGCAGACACTTCTTTAGGGATCAGGTAAGAGCTCAGATCTGTCTGAAATTTCTTCAGAGCCCCAGGTTCTTCCTGTGAAATCCATGCTGGGGTGAGCCAGAGCAGAGCCCTGAGAGGAGACAGCTGTTCCTCTTTATAGGAGAGGGTCACAAGGAAACTCTGACATTTCCATTGTTGTGCTTTAGCCACCCCCCCCCCCATCCTGTGCATCTAGGTCCTGCTGAGCCTTTGGCTCTCTTGATTTTGTTTAAAAGAAAAATATCCCATGCCACAGATTCTCAGGGTGGAAAGAACTTTGAAGGAGAGTTATCAGTATAGCCTTCCTTTTGATGGCTTCTCTGTGTCCCAGTTTCTTCCTCTGTTTCTCAGGATTTCACAAGGTCTTGGGTAGGAGAGGTAAAATAATGGAGGTGGTAGCATTAGAACTGGAATAAATAGTTTTTGGTTATAAACAGTTTATATATTTTTAAGATTTATTTTTTTGAGAGAGAGAGAGAGAGAGTGTGTGTGCAAGCAAGGAGAGGAGTAGAGGCAGATGGAAAGGGAGAATCTCAAGCAGACTCCCTGGTGAGCACTGACTTGGAGTCTGACTTGGAGCTTGATCCTATGACCCAACACCACTGCAGGAGCTGAAATCAAGTCAGATGCTCAACCAACTGAGCTACCCAGGTGCCCCAGTTGTGAGCACTTTAAATCAGCAATTCTCAAAGTATGGTCTGGGGACCTCTGTGGGTTCCTAAGATCCTTTCACAGTTCTACAAGGTCAAACTATTTTTATAATAATAGATGTTGTTTGCCCTTTTTACTCTTATTCTCCCACAAGTATATAGTGAATTCTCCAGAAGCTGCAGAATATGAAGCTTTTGGAAAAGCTTCATTCATTGCATCCAGGTTGTTGCATTTATTGTAACAGACTGAATGAAGGGGGAAATATGAGAGTCATGTCATCTATAAAACCAGAAATAAGACAGATTTGCAAAAGTGCAAAACACAAAAGTGCAAAAAATCTTACTCCTCTTTGTAATTCATCTTTCCCTCTACCTTATCCCCAGGCAGCCACTGATCTGCTTTCTGTTAACCATAGATTGGTTTGTATTTTCTATAATTTTACATACATGGATTCGTACAGTAAATACCCCTTTTTTTTTCTTTAAAGATTTTATTTATTCATCTGAGAGAGATACAGAGACAGAGATGGAGAGAGAGAGAGAGGACAAGCAGGGGGAGAGGTAAAGGGAGAGGGAGAAGACGACTCCCCACTGAGCTGGAGCCCAACATGGGGCTTGATCCCAGGACCCAGAGGCCACGATCGGAGACGAAGGCAGACGCCCAACCACCTGAGCCACCCAGGCACCCCCCACCTCCTTTTTAAAAGTGGCCTCCACACCTGGCATGGAGCCCAGTATGGGGCTTGAACTCACAACCCTGAGATCAAGACCTGAGCTGAGATCGAGAGTCGGATGCTTAATGAGCTGAGCCACTCAGGAGCCCTGTAAGTACTCTTTTTATCTGGCTTCTCTCATTTTTGCAGAGTGATTTTGAGATTCATCCATGTTACTGTGTTGGGGATGAGATTTGAACTCTGGTTCTGCTACTTATTAACTGTGTGACTTTGGGGAAATTACTTGTCTTTTCTTCAGAGAGAAACAGTAAATAACTCCTATCTTGCATAGTTGTGAAGATAAAATGAGTCAATATAAGTAAATAAAACACTTAGTTCAGTTCCTGGTACTTACTGGGCGCTTGATAAATAGTAGTTATTTTTGAATATACGTTTGAGATAGGAATTAAGGAGGGTGACTAGTACAGCATGGGGATGGGGAGAATCTTGTTTAGACTTACTTGATTCATAGCTCAGGTTTAACTATTTGTTAAATGTTTCTCACTTGCACACCCCAAACCTCCACACATGCCAACCTAACCAGGAAATTTTTCTTCAGTGAGAGCTGGGGACATGGAAATTTGTAACTTTGAAAGTCCTGCCAATTTGGAGTTACCCTGTTGGAAAAAAACAAAATCCCACTAGGCTGCTTTGAAAATGGAAAAGGTGTATTCTTTCTTCATCCTCGTTGATTCCAAGTCCAACTGGCCAGGTTTCCTCAAACTTGGAATGAAAACTCCGTGTCTGGGTATGGTGTGGACTTCAGAAGGTTCTTGGCCAGAGGAAGTGGGAGATTGAGGTTTTCTGTGTGACTCGTTGCAGCTTAGCCTGGGTTGGGACAGAAGTGTTCAGCTCAGGAGTTTCTCAGAGAATCCGTGTGGGATCCCTGCTTCTCTGCCTTTCTAAGCGCCGAGGGCCAGGGGGACCTGTTACAATCACAGTGTGTTTGCTACTGGCAACTGAAGCTTCTTGCGTCCTCATGCTGCTGGGAGGTAAATGCTTTTTCCTAAGCCTGAAGACACAGTCTGAGAGAAAAAGAACACAAAGAGGACAAGAGAAGAGAGAAGGAGAGAGGAGGGAGGGCGAGAGAGCGCTGAATTGATTGCTGTCTGTTCAGGTCTAGCTGGAAAACACAATGAAGTGAAAAGGCTTCTTGGTTGGTGTGCTTTTCTTCATTTTTTTTCCCAGGGTTTGAAGTGGGGAGGGAGATGGGAAAACAGAAAGAAGAGGTGGAGGATTGGCAAGGCCTGAGCAGAAGCAGCGTGAAGCCTTCAGGGCCAGGGAGGGGAAAGTAACTTGGGGATTCTGGGACCCTCTTGGGTCACCCCCTTACTGGCCAATCCCTTCCTTCCACAAGAGGTTGTGGCTCAGGGTGATGCTGCCAATAGTGCATTTGGAATGAAGAAAAGCCAAGTAGCTGAAGCCTGCCCATCCCTGCCCTAGGAAAAAAAAAAAAAAAACACTATATAATTTTTCTTCCAGTTGAGTGTGGGATGGGTGTTGATGTTGGTTTTATTTTTTTTTTCCAGTATAGAGTATTTTGCAAACTTTTACTTTATTACTTTGTGCCCAGGACTATTCTAAGTGCTTTACCGACCATACCTCAGTTAATTCTTATAACCACCTTGCGAGGTGTGGGTTCTATTATTAACTCCATTTTCTACACTAAGAAACAGAAGCTTAGAAAGGTTGAGTCAAGAACCTAAGGTAACTGTTAGGGGCGCCTGGGTGGCTCAGTGGGTTAAAGCCTCTGCCTTCGGCTCAGGTCATGATCCCAGGGTCCTGGGATCGAGCCCCGCATCGGGCTCTCTGCTCTGTGGAGAGCCTGCTTTCTCCTCTCTCTCTGCCTGCCTCTCTGCCTACTTGTGATCTCTGTCTGTCAAATAAATAATCTTTTAAAAAAAAAAAAAAGAACCTAAGGTAACTGTTAACGGCAGAATCAGGCTTTCATCAGGTCTGAACTCTGAGCGTGCATTCCTAAGTGCTGTACTATGCATACATTTCGATACAGTCTCTTAAATAGCTCACAGTTTGCTGTTACTAGGAGGAAAGAAGGAAGATAGTCATGTGTGAAAGCCACTACTATACAGTGTAGTTACAACGGGCCCTACTAGTGAGTTGAAATCAATGCTTTTGGAGGCCACGGAGAATACTTACTACTTCTATATGCCTGGAATGATGGGCTTAAGGAAGTCTTTTTACTTTTTTTTTTTTTTAACATGACTTTTTAAAAGGTTAAAAGCTCAAGCTACAGAGCTTACTGCCTGGCATCAAACCCAGCTCTGCCACTTATTAGCACTGTAATCTTGGTTAAGTCACTTAATCTCCTATCTTGGTTAAGTTACTGAATCTCTTAATCTTAATGAGATTCAAGTTCTTCAACTATAAAATGAAGATACATTCATTCAGCAAATGTTTACTCAGAGCTGTTTTGTGTCGGGCACTATTCTGAGCAACAGAGAGATATTGGTGAACAAGATAGACAAGGCCGTATACTTCCAGAGCTTACATTCCAGTTGGGATAATAATCATATCCACCTCATGGGGCTGATGGGTCTGGAACATTTATTTCTTACCTCAACTCAAGCTCCATTTCCTCCATTTCCAGAAAAGTCTTCCCTGACCTGCCTGATCAGGTCAGTTTCCCTAGGACTGTGGACCTATTCTTTATAACATTAGGCATCATTGTAAGTTGTTTGATTCTTTGACGAAAGTCTGTAAATTCCTTGAGGGCAGGCACAGTGTCTGATTTCTTGTTTTATTTTGTTTTTAGCTCAGCAGTGAGGTTTTCAACAAATTAGGTTTTCAACAAATACTTGTTGAATGAGTAAATGAAATGAGATAATATATGTAAACGACTGAGTGTGTGAACTTGGCACAGTCAGCACTCAGTGGAATACCTTCTGTTATAACTTGACACTTAATCCTTCTTAATTGAAAAACTGAAACAAGCCCCATCTACACCTACCTGCCTTTGACATCTACTGCTGTGTCCTGGACTCTGCTGGTTGATCCTTAACTGCCTTGTCCCTTTCTTTCCTGTTGGCAGACCCTGGATGTTGCCTGGTTGTTCATCCTTCCCCCAGACTAGTAAGTGGCACAACTAGTATCTGACTCTAAGCAGTAGGCTCTGTAGCCTGAGCTTTTAACTGTGGGATCATGACCTGAACCGAAGGCAGACCCTTAACTGACTGAACTGCCCAGGCACCCCTAAGCTTTTAACTTTAAAAAGGTCACAGACTGGTAAAAGTTTGCAAATCATATATCTGATAAGAAATTAATGTCTAAAACATATAAAGAACTTCTACAACTCAACAACAACAAACAGCCTAGTAAAAAAAGTGGGGAAAGGACTTGAATAGATATCTTTCCAAAGATGTGCAAATGGCCAATAAACACATGAAAGATGCTCAACAGCACTAACTGTTAAGGAAAGGCAAATCAAAAACCACGATGGGATACTACTTCATACCAGTTAGGATGGCTACTATATAAAAACACCAAAAAACCCCAAACCAGGAAATAACAGTGTTGTTGTGGATGTGAAGAAATTGGACCCCTTGTGTACCATGGGTGGGAATGTAAAATGGTGCAGCTTCTTTGGAAAACAGCACAGCAATTCCTCAAAAATAAAAAATAGACTTAGCCATTTGACTCATAAATTCCCCTTCTGGGTATATGCCCGTCAGAATTGAAAGCAGGGTCTCAAAAAGATGTTTATACACCCATACTCATAGCAGCGTTATTTGCAATAGTCAAACGGTGGAAGAACTTAAGTGTACTGGTGGGTGATGGATAAGTAAAATTTGACATATACATTCAATGGAATATGGTTAGCCTTAAAAAAGAAGGAAATTCTGGCATATGCAGTAATATGGATGAACCTTGAGGACATTATGTTGAGTGAAACAAGCCAGACACAGAAGGACAAATATTCCATGATTCTACTTAAGAAGAAATATATAGAGTAGTCAAATACATAGAGACAGAAAGTAGAGTGGTGGTTACCAGGGGCTGGGAGAAAGAAGAATGGGAGTTATGGATTAATAGGTACAGAGTTTCAGTTTTATTAGTTGAAAAGAGTTCTGTGGATAGATGGTGGTGCTGGTACCACAACAAAGTGGATGTACTTAATGCCACTGACTAACTGTACATTTGAAAATGGTGAAGATGGCCAATTTCTATTTCTATTATTTATTTATCTATTTATTTATTTATAGATTTCATTTGTTTATTTATGAGAGACAGAGAGAGAGAGAGAGGCAGAGGGAGAAGCAGACTCCCCGCTGAGCAGAGAGCCTGATGTGGGGCTCATTCTCAGGAGCCTGGAATTATGACCTGAGCTGAACACAGACACTCAACTGACCGAGCCACCCAAGTGCCCCAGATGGGCAATTTTTACAAAAATATTTTATGTATTTGAGAGAGAGAGCGCGCGCCTGCATGCACATGGAAGGCAAACACAAGCAGACTCCGTACTGAGTGTGGAAACCAATGTGGGGCTCGATCTTATGACCCAGAGATGGTGACCTGAACCAAAACCAAGAGTCGGATGCCCAACTGACTGAGCCACTCAGGCATTCCTGGACGTGGTCACTTTTCTGTTATTTGTATTCTACCACAATTTTTAAAAACGTGATGATTGACAATTTTTTTTCAGTTCAAAAAAATTGAATTAGAATGGGAATTATATTTTATTTTATTTATTTAATTTTTAAAAAAGATTTTATTTATTTATATGACAGAGAGAGAGAACATAAGCAGGGGGAGTGGGAGAGGGAGAAGTGGGCTTCCCGCTTAACTGGGAGCCCGACGTGGGGCTCCATCCCAGGACCCTGGGATCATGGCCTGAGCTGAAGGCAGACGTTTAACCAACTGAGCCACCTAGGCGCCCCTGGGAATTATATTTTAATATTGCTAATGTATGTTTATGTATACATATATACTTATATAAAGTCACATATTAAAAATAAAAGTAAAAGGATTTTCTTAACCTCATCCTCCCAGGTATACAGGCCCACCAATCATGACCGATCTCATTGGTCTTGCTGGTGACTTGTGTTGGTGGGTATGTGATGAGATCCTGGCCAATGGGACATGAGGGCAAGTCTGCTGGTAGGGTTCTGAGAAAAGTTTTTTCATTGATAAAAAGAGATGCACAGGAAGATAGGGCCTGCCTTTTTCTGCTAAGTCTTCTCTTGTCCATAAGAGAGTCCTAGAACTATAGCAGCAGTCTTGAACTGTGGAGAGTGCTAATGGAGTCTATGTTGATATTATGAAGATGTCAGAATTGAAAAACAAGTCATGACACAATGACACAATAGTGATACAATGATGACATCATTGAATTAGAAATTAAACAACTCTGGGCCCTCCTTCCTTCAGACTTCTTTTTTTTTTCCTAGTCAATGTATACATTTTTATTTGTCTCAGAAATATTATAAACAGGTTTTTGTTTTTTATAATTGTTAATTTGGGTTTTTTTACATTTTAAAAAAATTTTAATTCAGTTAATTAACATATACTGTGTTATTAGTTTCAGAGGTAGAGGTCAGTGATTCATCAGTCTTATTTAATACCCAGTGCTCACTATATCACGTGCCCTCCTTAATGTCCATCACCCAGTCACCCCATTCCCCAACCCTCCCTCACCACCAGCAACCCTAAGTTTGTTTCCTTTGATTTAGATTCTCTTCTGGTTTGTCTCTCTCTCTGATTTTGTCTTGTTTTATTTTTCCCTCCCTTCCCCTATGATCCTATTTTTTTCTTAAATTCCACATATGAGTGAGATCATATGATAATTGTCTTTCTCTGATTGAGAGAAAGACAGCATCACTTAGCATATGCTAAGCATTGCTTAGCATATATATGCTATAGCATATGCTAAGCATTGCTTAGCATATATATGCTATAGCATATGCTAAGCATTGCTTAGCGTAATACCCTCTAGTTCCATTCACATCGTTGCAAATGGCAAGCTTTCATTTTTTAATGGCTGAGTAGTATCCCATTTTGTGTGTGTGTGTGTGTGTGTGTGTATACACACACACCATATCTTTTTTTTTTTTTTAAAGATTTTATTTATTTAGCTGACACACAGGGAGAGAAAGAGAGAGAGAGAGAGAGAGAGAACAAGCAGGAGTGGGAGTGGGAGAAGCAGGGAGCCTGACATGGGACTTGGTCCCAGGACCCTGGGATCATGACCTGAGCTGATGGCAGACGTTTAAGCGACGGGCCACTCAGGAGCCCCTGAACCACATCTTTATTCAGTCATTTGTCAGTAGACATCTGGACTGTTTCCATAGTTCGGCTATTGTGGAAATTGTTGCTATAAACATTGGGTTGCAGGTGCCCCTTTGAATCACTGCATTTGTATCTTTGGAGTAAATATCCAGTAGTGCAATTGCTGGGTCATAGGGTAGGTCTATTTTCAACTTTTTGAGGAACCTCCATATAGTTTTCCAGGCTGACTGCCCCAGCTTGCATTCCCACCAAGAGTGTAGGAGGGTTCCCCTTTCTCTGCATCCTCGCCAACATCTGCGTTTCCTGACTTGTTAATTTTAGCCATTCTGACTGGTGTAAGGTGGTATCTCATTGTGGTTTTGATTTGTATTTCCCTGATACCGAGTGATGTTGAGCATTTTTTCTTGGGTCTGTTGGCCATTTGTGTATGTCTTCTTTTTTCCTCCAGACTTCTTATTGGAGATTACAGATGTTCTTTATTGTTCAAGCCATTTTGAGTTGGGTTTTCTGTAACATGTGGCCAAAAAGTCCTAATAGATACAGAATATCAGAAAATCAGGACTAGGATTCTCTGGCAGTCAGAGTGCTTTTCCTTTGGGCAGCTTCCCCAGGTCAGAATAAATCACATTTTCCTCTCCCAAGGAAACACTGTTGCTTTGACAGCAAAAAAAGTCTCCAAGGATTCCCTGTGTGAGGCTGGGAGTTTGTGGCAGCCGTGGCTGCATACACTCCCGCCTCCCTTCAAGGAAGAACTCACCATGTGGCTGCCCTTTCCAGCCAAACCCATGCTCTTCATAGGCAACCCATGCTAAGCATGGTGGGGTGCCTGAGCATGGGGGGAAGGGCAGGGCCGGGCCATTTCTGCCTGTGTAGGACTGTTAACCAGCAGTCTTTCCTCCAGAGCCTGTCCTTGCCCAGTCTGGCTTCACCCCTCTTTTATTACCGCCCCTACCCCAGCCTTCTTGAGTACCTCACTATGTCTCAGCCCTCACTTCCTGGACCCAGCCGACACAGAGTTGAACATAGTAATGACTCCTTTTGAGGGATTTGTGCAGCCTGGTCTGAAAATAGTAGGCCTGCTTGTTCCTTGTTGTCATTCTCTATTGTTCTTTTTTTTTTTTTTTTTTTAAGATTGATTTATTTATTAGAGAGAGAAAGAGAGTGTATGTGGGAGGAGGGCTAGAGGGAGAGAATCTCACGCTGACCACCTGCTGAGCAGGAGCCTGATGCAGAGCTGCACCCCATGATCCTGAGATCAGGACCTGAGCTGCATCCCAGAGCCGGACGCTCAGCTGACTGTGCTACCCAGGAGCCCCTGTATCGTTCTGAACACGTTCCTAGTACCTTGAATATGAGATCAGCAGACACTCAGTAACAGGAGTGGTAAGCGTCGTTCATGCCAGTTCCGTGCTGGAGGCCTTGCATTCCTTCCCTCATTTAATCCTCAAGGAAGTCCTAGGAGGTGGGGATCAGTACCGTATTTCCCAGATTGAGTAACACTGAGTCTTGAAATGTTAGGTGATATATTCCAAGGTCATATCATCAGAAGGTGACAGGTTTCATTTTATTCAGCTCTCGCTGTTACCCTCACAGAGAGCCCTGCTTTCCTGTCCAAAACACCTCCCCTACCTTCATTGTTCTCAACTCCTTCGCCCACTGTACCGCTCTTGACGCTACCTGTTTATGTGTTTACTGTCTGTCTCTCCCTCCAAAAGGGAAACTTTCTAGAGCAGTGGTCCTGTCTTACTTAGTGCTGTATCCTCAGAACCTAGACTAGTGTCTGGTACTGGGCTTGCTCAGCTGGTCACTGAGTGGATGCATAAAGGGAACTAAGCTTGTCTTTAGGTCATGTTTATATTCATTGCTTTAAATAATAATACACCTTATTGCCTGAGTAGTGCTACAGTTTACAAAGTGTTTCCACTGTCCTCTTCTTTGGTCCTCGCAGAAGTCTTTGAGGTAGGACTAATGCTGTTGCTCCTTCTGGAGGGTCTTCTCACACTGGCTGGTCTTTCTGCCTCCACGTCTTTGCGTATATCACTCTGTGCCTCCTTTGTCACTTCCTTGAGGAGGCTGGCCATGGTCTTACAGCCCAGGTTAAGAACCTGTGTTACATGCTCTCTTCGTACCTCGTAAGTTTCTTGTAGGCCTTATCACAATAGTAGTTAAATAATTATGTAATGATTTTATGTACTGGATCCCCTACTAGCCAAGGCTCCATGAAGGCAGACCCTTTCTGTGCCTGTGTATGTCGTACCTTTGAGCCTGACACATTGTGGTGCCCGTGATATGCACACATGTATATGAATATGCATGTGTACTTATACATGCATGGGTCTAAAAGGAATTATTTCCACTCAGTAGATGGGAAATCAAAACCCTGTGCTCTAGGCTGTGGACTGGAAAACATTTCTGTTTGTTGCTCTTGTAAGAAATTTATTGTCCATCATGACTCCAGGAAACACACATCCACACACATGTAATAGTGCTTGTACTTAATTGTGGACTAAGCACTGATATTCTTCTATTCTGTTCAACTTGTCTTCATTAAAAAATGTGTCATTCCTATTTATTTCATTGATTTCATGACCAACTGATGTCTGAACAACCTTGGCCTAAGTGGTTTGCTCAAGGTCACCTAATTAGTGTAGTGGTGGGTTCAGAAAAATAATTCAGTATTCTTATACCTACTATACTCTGGTGGATTTCTTGCCCTAAGGCAAGACTGTCACACAGTCTTGTGTCAGTTTTGATAACCAAAGAACCAATTTATTCTTCTGCTTTTTAGCCATAACTAAGGCAATGCCATCTCACCATTGCTAACATTTCAGTTTGGTTCATCCAGATATCTTGGTTCTCTGCAATGCAGCTGTCCAGAAGGTTCTTCCTAGAAACTCTAAAGGGAAAGATTTAGTCCTAATGGGTGCACACCTATACTTGCTGGAATTCTTATCCGAATTACACCAAACATTAACATATGGATAAAGGCACACAGCATATTAAATGATTTACTGGGGTCAAAGATCAAGTCAATGGCAGGCCTATAGTTAGCCTGCCACACATCCTCAGAGTCTGCGGGCTGACACAAGGAAGCCTGGGCTAGACAGGGTGGTTGGCCTGGACCTGGTCAGCCTTCAACCAGTTAATCTACAACGGCACCTTCTTTTCCTACCAGAGCGAGGTTTGCCTTGAACTCCTGGGAGACCTGCCTTCTTGGAATCTAGATTTCTCTGCTTCAGAGTCTAGTTTGGCTGGTGTTGGATGCAGAAGCTAGAGAAAGCTGAAACTTGTTTATTTGTTCTTTTATTCCTGGATTTATAATTTGACCTAATATACTGTATGTCTGTACATGTGTTGATCTCAAAAAAATGTTTGAGCTTGCCTGCTTCTCAGGCCATGTTGGCAGGCAGCTGTTAAAGCCATCAGCGATGTTTGCTTCCAGTTACAAAAGAAAACATTCTCTATTTGGGGCTATGTTGTTGTTTTTTTTTTCTTCCCTGATTTAAAAGGGGAAATATGGTTCCCAGTAGAGATGTGGGGCTGCCCCATCCCCTTCCAGAGCTAAGAATGACTAAGAACCCTTTTCGGCACACCTGGTTCAGTGTCTTTCTAATATTTGTGCTCTTTTTCTCTCCCCGTGGAAGTATTCTTAGGGGATTTTGTTTGGAATTGTTTGAACAATTGGGCAGGTTTCTTGCCCTTCCCTGGGGATAGAGTTTATGGTTCAACATCTCCCTCAAATTCTGGTGTGTTGTTAGCTAAGAAAGAGTCAGGTTATGTCCCATTCTCAGGTGCACTGATGACACAGCTGCTGATGGGACCAAGAAAACACGAGTCATTCTAGCTTCTGCCCAGAACCTTTGAAAGAATACACAAACTCTGACCTTGCTTTGGAGAGACCATCTGGGGAAAAGTTCATTTCCCCAAATATATATGAAATTGAGAGTTCCTCTGGGTGGGAAGTAGGGAAAACCATATGGCAAATGTGGGGTTTGCATATGCAAATATTTGTTTCAGAGAAAACGATTAAACGTGGCGCGTACACTCTTGAAAGACTGACCTGTACCCTGGGGAAGAACACGGGAGGAGCTGGAGGTGAAGAGGACCGAAGAACAGAGAAGCCAGACAATAGCTGGGAAACGGGACACAAGGCATTGTGATTTGCTGGAGGTTGGAGGTGCCTTTGGAAGTGGCAGACCAAAGCTGGAAGTAACCAGCTGGAAGCAGGAGAGGCGGGAGGGGTTGAGAATGAGGAAGGGAAACCTCCAGGGAAAGTGTGGCTGCCTAAATAAAAGAGGCTTGGAGGGGGGGAAAAAAAGAACTCCACAAACAGTGCCTCAGAGGGATCCAGCAGTGGTTAGAATTGCAGGACAGCTTGGACTGTAAGTTAGAGATGCCATCTGTGCCGCTACACGAAGGTGCAAGAACCCAGGATTTCTGACTAAAGGACATAGTCAGGTTGGAACTGCTAATCACCTGAATTCATGAGTCTAAGAAACAAGACTTTTTTTTTTTTAAATTTATTTGACAGAGATCACAAGTAGGCAAAGAGACAGGCTGAGAGAGAGGGAGAAGCAGGCTCCCTGCCGAGCAGAGAGCCCGATGCCACCCGATCCCAGGACCCTGGGATCATGACCTGAGCCGAAGGCAGAGGCTCAACCCACTGAGCCACCCAGGCACCCAGAAACAAGACTTTTAAATGGTATCGTTTTCAAAAAAAATTTTTTTTTCGTTTTCAAAATTTTGATTCTAGTTGTTTATTGCTGGCATAGAGGCAAGTGATTGAACTTCGTATCCCGACCTAATAACACAGACTCTTTCCATTTATTTAGGCCTTTTCTTTCTTTCATCGGTACTATCTAGTTTTCTAGGTGTAGGTCCTATTCATGTTGGGTTAGATTTGTACCTGGCATTTGTTTTTTTGGATACTATTATAAATGGTTTTTAAAATTTCAAATCGGAATTGCCCATTGCTGGTCTTCAGGAGAGTACAAGAAACGAAAATTTATCTTCTGACTGCCATTTTGAGCTTGTTCCCAAAGACACTCTGAGCGAGGGGAAGCTGGGGCAGGATGGGTCAGTAATCACAGCTGTCCCTTCCCCACCTCCCCCTACTTCCTCACTCTGTAAATATTTGTTTATTTCATTTGGCTGAGTTGATGTTAGGCTAAAGAGCAGCTAGGGAGGAGGGAGGTAGGGTGCTGTTGAGGAATAAAGGATAATGTCTAAGTCTCAAGGTTAAGATCTTTGGAGGAGCAGTGTTTGAAGTCTTTTTTTTTTTTTTAAGATTTTTATTTATTTGACAGAGAGATCACAAGGAGGCAGAGAGGCAGGCAGAGAGAGAGAGGGAAGCAGGCTTCCTGCTGAGCAGAGAGCCCAATGCGGGGCTCCATCCCAGGACCCCGGGATCATGACCTGAGCCGAAGGCAGAGGCTTTAACCCACTGAGCCACTCAGGTGCCCCAGTGTTTGAACTCTTAGTGTTGGAGACAGAATGGTAGTTTTGGGAAAACTATCGGTGACAGTAGTATGAGAGAGGGCTTCACCAAGTGATGTGGGTTAAGATGAAGGCATATTGTGCCTGGGGTTCCACGTGAGTCCAAAATAGCATACAAGTTGAGATCTAACTCCTGCTTTTGGCCCAGAGTAATTAGAACATAATCAAGCCATTGCTGTGCTCATGTTTATGCTAATGTTTGTCTCAGAAATCAACAAGATGGAGAACATGGTCAGTCTCTGTGCAACTTGGGGCTGCTTGTGGATGCGAGGATGTTGGTTGTGAGAAAATGGGGCTTGTGCTGGAAACTAGGTTGAGAAATATGTGAGAAGACTATACCCCACCTTTTTATACCCCACGGCCTAGCAGGTAGTTCTCAATAATGTCTATGTACAGTGAACAAATCCAGAAGCAGCTCAGCAAAGTTGACTTTAGTGCCCAAGTGTCCAAGGTGGGGCAAGGAAGAAATGAGTTTAAGCAACTATTACCCACAGAGTCTGGGGTAACAGCTAAGTCAGGATTTATATGGCTTCCAGGGTTTTTGTTTTGTTTTGTTTTTTCCTGGGACGACAGGTAGACCGACACCGTAGATAGACAAACTGTTGCTTACTCGGTGACCGAGGTAGCTGAGAAACATGGCTATGCCTTGGGTTGCAGGCAAACCATCTGTGGTTTCATACCTTCCCTAAATCTGAGGAATGTCTGCTGAGCTGCTGGCAGATGAGATGCATAGTGAGGAGGCTGCTGGGGTGCTAGGAGACCACGTAGGGCGAGCATCTCTAATCAGGATGACTTATGAGTTCCTAGAACTGTGGTTATGAGTTGTGCCCTTTGCTGGAGGGTCCCTAATCCATGGAGGGTGACTGCAGGGGAGGAACCCCTGGGAACCAGAGCCAAGGCCTTGGAGCAGAAGCCCCTGAGTCTTGAGGGGTGTGGGCAGAAGGTCACCTACGAAAGTCAGGAATAAAGTTGGGGGGAACCATTTCTAAGAGGGCTGCTCCAAGTTGCAATTAATTAAGATATAGTGGAAAAGATAGTTTTCCCTTCCCACTGTAAGCCCAGCTTTCATTCTGAGTCCCGAGGAGATAGTTTATACAAGGTTCTCACCTGGAACATTTCACTGAGCACTGGTATATGATGTATGCTTCTCTGCAAACACTAAAGAAGTTTCCCAAGAACACCACCATCTTTTTCTTAGGCAGGGACTTAAAATTCAATGATAACATTACTCCACAGAGGGAACAGTGTTCATTAACAGTCAAATATGGAGAGAGGTTTTATTATGTGAGTCCAAGAGCATGAGCTTTGTAATCAGTAGATCTTAGTTCAGTTTGCAGTTTTGCTATACACTAGCTTTGTGGCCTTGGACAAATTGCTCAACTGCTCTGAGTCCCTAAGAAATAGGGGTAATAATAACAATATCCATTCCGTTGACTTTAGAGGCTATTGCTATAAGCAAGGAAGTGCTATACATTAATTATGATTTTTACTGGGGCAAGATTGGAATCTGTGCTTCCTGAAAATCATGCCAGGAGAGAGTCTATTTAGAAGGACTGATACGGACCTACTGATACATATGCAGGTCCTGAAGGGCAGGGGAAGTGAAAAGGGCAATATTTATTTACTGTGTGCTATATTTAAAATGTTCTTGATGCAGAGGAAGAAAAGTGGGTTAGGGGAAAGAGGTAGGTAATAGGTAGTAGGCATGGTTTCTTTCCTTTGGAGAATAAAGACATGGTGAAAGTATGGCCAATACCAGGTAGTCTAGACAACTGTCCAATGAATAGTCTAGTCGGGGAGTGCTGGGGATTTTCATGGGAGGGCTTTCAAGGGGGCCAAAACATGAGTTTGTTTTGATGACTAGGTGGGATTCTGATGAGAGAGGACTTTTCCAGAAGAGAACAGGTTGGGACCAAAGGCTCAGAGGCCAGGATAAAGAAGACATTCCATTCACTCCTCATTGTACTAACTTCTTTGACATGCCGTTGTCCAGTTTAACATGTACATGATAATAGAGCAAATTAGGCTTTGTCATCCCTATTTTACAGATGAGGAAACTGAGGCTCATTGAGGTTAAATATTTTGCCCAAGGTCACCTACTAAAGAAATGGCAGAGGCAGGGTTCAAATCCAGATTGTTGAAGTGTAGGTCCAAAGGTCTTTCCACAGTATGTGCTGCCTGCTGGCAATAAAGTAAATAGACCAGTTTGCAGGGAATGGGAGGTTTCATGCCGGGGCAATAAGGATGGATAGAGTCCTTGGAACCCAGACTCTTGATTGCTAGGCAAAGGGGTTCGTATTGACTACAAAGCTGATGGGTGTCAGAAGTCTCTGAGTAGCAGAGTGACATAATTAAAGTTCGTCCAGGATTTCCAAGTCCAAGGCTCTGTGGGGGTGTGGGCTGTAGCAACTACTAACTGGACAGAAAGGAGGAAGAAAGCTCCCTCCTGGATGATTCCTCCTCTTGAACCTACTTTCTCTGTTGTGCTATTCCTGGGTTTTCTTAAATACATCTGCTGTTTCCACCCCAGAGAGAGCATCATATTTCAGTAAGGGGCAGAGTGAAAGAGATTCCGATTGTTCCTGAATCCAGTAGTGAGCTCCAGTGATGAAAATGCTCACACACAGACTCTTGTAACACCCGAGTACCACCCAACCAAGCCTTCCAAGTAAGAGGCTTCTGCATTCTTTTCCTAAGCTGAAAGTTTCCACATAGGTCAATGGTGAAAGGCAAATTGCTGGAGGGCTAGCAGACAATACCCACTCTTTACTTTGTGTGAGCGAATTTCTCAACTGATTAAGTAGTAGTTTGCTTGGGGTCTTTAAGTGTGTAGCAGCAGTGGCGATTCTATCCTCCAATCCCTCTTTTTAATTGAATTTTAAATTGAATGTTGATCTTCAAAGCTTAAAAAAATGTATATGCTCTATGACCCAGCAATATCACTGTTAAGAATTTATAAGCAAATTTAAAGCAAAGTCAAGAATGTAAATATAGAGTACTCTTTATAATGCCAAAAAATAGGAAACACTTCAGTTTCTAGTAATAGGGAATTGGTTGAGTAAATTATGGTACATCTTACTCAGTGGAATGCGATTTAGGCATTAAAATGATATTGTTGAAGAATTTTATTGGCATAGAAAGATGTCAGGGTTTTATTAAGCTATAGTTGAGGCCAGTTTTTAATTTTTAAAAGTATAGAATCTCTTCACACTTATTAGGATGACTATTATTTAAAAAAAAAAAAAGCAAAACCCAGGAACACCTGGGTGGCTCATTGGGTTGGGCATCTGCCTTCAGCTCAGGTCATGATCCCAGAGTGGGGCTCCCGCAGGGAGCCTGCTTCTTTCTCTCCCTATGCCCCTTCCCCCTGCCCTTGCTTGTGCTCTCTTTCTCTTAAATAAATAAATAAAATCTTTTTTTAAAAAAACCCAGAAAACAAGTTGTTGTGTGGATTTGGAGGAATTGGAACCCTTGTGCATTCCCACTGTGGGAATGTAAACTGGTGCAGCCAACTTGGAAAACAGTATTGAGGCTTCTCCAAAAATTAAACATAGAATTACTATTTGATCCAGCAATTCTAGTTCTGGGTGCAGACATAGAAGAACTGAAAGCAGGGGCTCAAACAGCTATTTGTACACCAGTGTTCATAGCAGCATTATTTGTAATAGAAAAAATGTGGAAATAAACCAAGTGTCCATTGGTAGATGAACGCATACACAAAAGGTGTTGTATACATACAGTGGAAATTTTTCAGCCTTTAAAAGAAATGCAGTTCTGACCTATGCTACAACACGGCTAAGTGAAATAAAGCAGATACAAAAGAACAAATAATTGTATGATTCCACTTACCCTGAGGTACCTGTGTAGTCAAACACTTAGTGACAGAAAGTAGAACAGTGGTTGCTAGAGGCTGGGGGAAGGGGAAATGGGGAGCTATTGTTTATTGGGTACCGAGTTCCAGTTTGGAAAGATGAAAAAGTTCTCCAGGTGGATAGTGGTTATGATTGCACAACAATTTGAATGTAGTTAATGGCACTCAACTGTAAACTTAAAAATGATAAAAACGGTAAATTTTATTTTATATACATATTACCACAATAAAACAATTTTTAGGACAGTATATATATATATAAAAGACTATATGGGGGGGGCGCCTGGGTGGCTCAGTGGGTTAAAGCCTCTGCCTTCGGCTCAGGTCATGTCCCAGGGTCCTGGGATTGAGCCCCACATTGGGCTCTCCGCTCAGCGGGGAGCCTGCTTCCTCCTCTCTCTCTGCCTGCCTCTCTGCCTACTTGCGATCTCTGTCTGTCAAATAAATAAATAAATCTTAAAAAAAAAAAAAAGACTATATGGAAGGCTGGGTAGCAGATTATAGGTAATTTTATTTTTTTTACTTCAATTTGGCTTTAAAAATCATTAAAATTTTTTAAAAATGATTTTTAATTATGTGAGAATTACATATATACATCCTTCTTGTAAAAAAGTAAAACATGGGGCACCTGGGTGGCTCAGGCCATTAAAGCCTCTGCCTTCCGCTCAGGTCATGATCCCAGGACCCTGGGATCGAGCCCTGCATCGGGCTCTCTGATCAGCAGGGAGCCTGCTTCCTCCTCTCTCTCTGCCTGCCTCTCTGCCTACTTGTGATCTCTGTCTGTCAAATAAATAAATAAAATCTTAAAAAAAAAAAAAGTAAAACATTACAGATAAGATTAAAATCCTCTTAGACTACCTCCCTTGAGCCCATACATACATACACCTCACATATATATAGGGTTGTTTAATACATACCATTTTTGTAGTAGAATTTGTTAACTTTTTTTCACTCAGCACCGTTTCTTAGATATACGTTTCCATGTCACTCTTTTCCAGTTTCGCTCTTTCAAATGATTACATATTATTCCATAGACAGACAAGTCATGGTTTATTTTGCTAGCTGCCCACTGATGGACATTGAGGTTGTTTAATTGTAGTTTTTGCTATTACAAACAATGTTGGGTATACACAATTTATGTTTTTTAAATTGATTCTGATAAAGTGTGTTACACTTAGAAAGTATTTTAGGGGGGTCTGGATGGTGCAGTAGGTTAAGCATTGGATTGTTGATTTCAGTTCAGGTCGTGATCTTGGGGTTGTGAGATCGAGCCCCATGTTGGGCTCCATGCTGAGCAGAGAGTCTGCCTGAGATTCCTCTGTCCCCCTTCGTCTGTCCCCCTCCCTCCCCTCTCACTTGTGCAGTGCTTTCTCTTTCTCTCAAATAAATCTTCATAAAGAGAAAGTATTTTAAAATAATAAAAATATCTATTTTAATTTGAGCTGTAATGAAGGCAGTAACTATTATTTTTATTTTTTTATTTTATATTTATTTTTTAAAAGATTTTAGTTATTTATTTGACAGAGAAAGAGCAAGCGCAGGCAGGGGAGTGGCAGAGGGAGAGGGGAGGCAGGCTTCCCACAGAGCAGGGAGCTAGACCTGAGCTGAAGGCAGATGCTTAAAGGACTGAGCGCCACCCAGGCACCCCTGAAGGCAGTGACTTTAATTCAGTGTGTGCACCCATATTCCTGGAGACCAGGGTGGCCCAAGATGCACATGCATCTTTTCCCTCTAGATGTGTTAGGAAACTTGGCCTCCGTTCCCCCCCCCCCCACACAATTCAGAATATAATAAATCCATCAACTCCCTAACTTTCAGGATCTATATGAAAACCATAAAGACCAATGACTGCTACAGACGGGCATTGAATCCCATTCCTTCTAAAACCTCAACCAGAGGAACTGAGTCCGAGGCAGAAACTCCTCAGCCCACAGAGGGGAGGAAGTGATGTGAGGTGGGGCCACCCCTGTGGCACATCAGAATTCTCCTGCAGAGCTGAGATCGTTTCATTCCTTGGATATGCAACCACACTGGCTTCTGTCACCACTGGATCTTCAGCTCCTACCCTTATACTTGGGATGCTGGAGATGATGGAATTAATGAGGAAATCAGCAAATTCCCAGCACCTTCTGCTTAGTACCATGTCATCTTTAACCAAAGGTGCAACTGAGTGTAAAATAAGTAAAGTTCTTGCATTTGCTAAAATGAATTACAACACAAAGCCTCTCCAGTTAAAAAAAAAAAAAAGGAAAAAGAAAAAAGAAAGAAACTCCCCTCCCTCTAGCCTCCCCTCAAGCCTCTAATCTCATCTGTGAAAAAGAACTGTACTTTACTGTCCACAAAACAGTCTATTTTCAAAGTGAGAGGAGAATTGCGTGAGGAGAGCCATCAGTGACTCGGGTTCATGAATTCCTGCTTGTTTATAGAAACCAGTGACTAAGGATAGACACTTTGAAACCACCTGTGAAAGAATTAAAGACCAAGGGGGGCGAAACCCCCATCACAAACAGAATCTCACTGATCAAGTGTGAAAGAAAAGGAAGAAAGAAAAAGCCAAGTAGATCTTTGCAGGCAACCACTAGATGGACATAGAATTCAAAAACATTCTTTAGTGAGATCAAGGATGGCAGGCTTTGAAGCCTGGAGGGCTGGCGAGTCTCAGAACCGGCCTGGCCGTGGCAATCCCCGCACCGACGCGCCCACCGTCTTGCACTTGCTGGAGTAAAGCATTTAAATTGGAACAATGTCAAATTTCACAGCTATCTTATGTCCAGTGACCTTACGGGACCCCGGGGGAAAGACAGATAAAAAATTATTGTTCTCAACACGTTCCTAAAGGCGAAGAAGTCACACAGGCAACCTCGAGAAACAACTTTTCAAAATGCAAACACCCACAAACTCTTGCTTGCCAGGCGGCAAGCAAATTGTTCTTATTTACTTATTCGTTTTTTTATTCTTTTTACTGAGGACTCATATTCTTTACAGAACACACACAAAGATCCAGTTCCATCACCATGGCACAGAAATTTGTGAGGATAATGTTATTGTGGGAAAAGAGGAGATAACAACTCTTCTAAATTATTTAATCAATTTGAAACAGGTTTTATTGTTGTTATAAAGAAAGTGAGACATAAGTTCTGTCTGACAAAAAACCCCCATATATTATGTGAAAGAATAATTTGAGGACAAAGATGAGATCTCAAACCTCTGCTGTGTTTTTAGATAAGAATTTCAATGACCCTTCACATCCCCTAACTATGCCTAAGTGAATCATCTGAGCTTAATGGGTTTTTTTTCTTTTAAAGGAAATAGACGTTATAGATGTAGCTAAAATTCCCTTTCACTGCTATCCTCAATCTCATTTCCCATCTTCCTTCCCAGAGGCGGCCATTACCATGAGTTTAAGATGTATAATTCTGTTCTCTTTTTGTACTTTTACATACAAATATATGTTCCCTCAAGTTGAGATACTGTTTTTTGTGTTAATTTTTTTCGTAAATGGCATCATACTATATATATTGCTTCAAATTTATTTATTTTGCTGTTATACTCAACTTTATGCTTTTCCCACCTAGCCAGATAAATGTTTCATTCCTTTTGGGCACTTAATGTTTTAAAGGAAGAAAGCAAGAAGGAAGAGAAGTTTATTCACACCAGAGCAGTTACATGTACCTATATGTTTCTGCCTGTCTCGAGTTAGGAGACTAAGGTCAAGAGCACTTGTTGGAGGAAGGGCAACCTAAATTCAGTTTTTGAAAGAGGTGAAAAAACTCTAAGTGACAAAGACTGTCATAGGGCATTTTAGAGATATCCTTTAAAATAATTTCCTAAGCTAAGCTAGTAATTGTGAGGCTTGCTATATGGTCTTTCCTTCACTACTTGGAATATCGGTTCTATGTTTTTGTTTTTGTTTTTTTTTTTGGTGGTTGTTTACATTTTGGCTAGATGAGGGGTTCACTGGGAAAGAGGTTTAAAATGGGGTGCTGTACTAATGAAGCAGGGATTTACTAAAACCAGACCACTCCAGAAATTCTACAAAACACTGTCATTTACATCCAACAGGTGGGCACACATACCAATTACACATGAAAGAATCTTTGATTAATGGGAGTCCTTGGGGTGTGCTGAATGAAACGCACCCAAAATCCAAAATGTGTTTGCAGTGTGAGGTGAAGATATGCAGGTCACAAGTGCTGCTTATGTTAGTCGTTTTAATTTTTCCCTGTCGGAGCCCCTGTGTACAAAACTTGAGAAAGCAAGACCTCGATTTGCTCAGGTTTCCCTGAGGAGGGGCCGCAGAATCCTTGAAGCATGATTTGAAAAAGATGGATAAGATATTCCACCCAAAATTCAACATCACCTTTAATCTTGCCCTCTCCTCCTCTAATCCCTAGGTAATGTTTTGTGCTTCTTTTGCAGGAAAGCAATTTTGTTAATCACTTTAGCACCAATTCTTGCATCCCTGGCAATACTCAGAACTGCCTCCATCCAAGTCTTTGATGTGGGAAAGAAACACACACACTCTTTCACATGTAATCTGAAAACAATTCACCTCTTGCCAATGAATGCACAGCACTCCACTTTAATAGAGAGCAAGTTCTGTGGAGGTTTCTAATCCTTTCTGCCAAAGAAGAGAAGAGAGAGAATCACTCAGGTAGCCCAACCTCATTCAGGAGTTAAAATCACTTGGAATGTTTTGTGGTGGGTTGGGGGCTTTTTACAAAATATTACTTGCGGAAGATTACTGCTCTCAGGGGAAATCAAAACAACTCAAGATCAAAAAAATAAATAAATAAAAAATAAAAAATAAAAAAGAGTCCCCATCCCCAGCTCAAACAGGATATTCTTCTCCACTCAGATAACTCTTGATCTGAGTGTATTACAAGAAACCTGCTTTAATCCCTCAAAGCAATGGTGTTATAGATAAGTAGGAGTAACTCAGGTGGCTTAAATTCCAGAAATGTACAAAAAGATTTGGTTGGAAACAAAACTAAAGAAGAAAGAAAGCTCAGTCTGCATTGCTGTGACTTGAAGAGGTAAATTTAGGGCAGTAAAAATGCAAAGAATGACCCCTAAAAAAGAAATAGCCATAAAGTTCAGAATTGTCTTAATGGTATTATCGGCTGCTTACAGCATGTGTCTGAATGTGTGTGTGCTTTCGGGGTGTGTTTGTGTGTTTAGAGACAGTGAAATTGTTTTACTGATTTCAGGATCTGCTGGGGTTCATTTGAAAACTTAATTATACATTTTACTGTGATGCTACAACATTCTGAAGCTTTATTTCTCAAGTGATTTTCTTTCTCTTTTTATCATTTGTAGTTGAGTTCCAGTATTTTCTTCCTGCTCAGTCCTTTCTCCTAACATATCACTGCTGACTTAAAATGCAATGGGATGGACTTGATGCTTTTTCCTTCTGTCAGTAATCACCATATTTTCACAGTCTGGGTATTCATTTTGATCTACTTTCTGACATCCCAGTTAACAGATTGCAAAATCCCCCTCCCCCTTGTCAACTGTAGCTCTCTGTAACAAAGTAATGACAATTTCTTTCATTATGGCCTCTTCCATTTACCCAAAACATGCTTGAAAATGCCCTTTCACTTTTTAAAGTGTGCCTCCTTTTGAGAGGTAAAGCTTGTGATTTGATAGGTGATACATATAAATGGTTAGTAGTTAAAAATTCGGAAAGTATGATATAGCACGCCGCCCTGGTCCCCTCCTTAGAAGCAAACATTGGTACTAGGTTTTTGTGTAACTCTCCAGAGGTTTTTGGCATACAGAAGTCAATGCACACAAATGTAGTTTTCTCTGCAAATGGCATTCTATTCTACACAGTCTTCTGTATCTTGCTTTTTTCACTCAGTGTATATTACAGTTCATTTTATAACAATGCGTATGATCTTCTTCCTTATTCTTTTTTTTAAATTTTCAAATTGATCTTCCTCATTCTTTTTCACAGTTGCTTACTATCCTATTCTACAGATGTTCTGTGATTTATTTAAACAGTGTGTAATACATATGTTCCAAATGCTTCTGTTGTCTGTCAGTGGCTTGTTTCTTCACAGGTTGGATCTATAACTCTATCCTAGGTGCTGTAAGTAAGTGACTGAGTTGAAACGTGGAGGGCTCTTGGACAAATTTCCAGATTTATTTTCTAAACATTTAAAAATGTAAAAAAAAAAAAATCACCCAAAGGGATATGGGCTTATAGTTTTCAGAAAAATTGCATTATGGAAGCTGTGTGACATCAAGACTTGGAATAATTTTTTTGAATTATTTCCTCTCAGTATAATCATGGATCCTGCCCGGTTTGTGTCATGACATAACTGCTTAAACATTTAAAACCCCAATTTTCATTGATTTTTCTATATGGGTTAACATAAGATTCTGTTTTTAGAATTTCCTTCCAATAGCTGATATGAGCTTTAATTCTTTTAACCTACAAAATATTATTAAATGTTGCTTCATACACCTCTAATTAAAAACCAATTCGACATGCTATCTCATATGTGACTAAGGAGGCAAAATTGAGAAATTGGAACTTCTACTTGACCTCAGCTCTTTTGGGAGAGCGAGGTAAGCCGTGGGGCCTGACCATTGTGATTTCTCTCCTGTTATTGAGTGGTCTAAGAGATGAAGATCTTGGGAGGTTATAGATTAGATCCCCTGAAGCAGGAAGAGGTCCAGGGTCATGCATGCTTAAAGCATGCATGAGCACATGGGCAAAAATTTCTCTCTACTTATTGGTGGCTCCATAGCACTTGGAAGCCCATGCCCTTGCTAAGTAAGGATTTGAACTCTTAACTCTGCCTGAGTAGGGCTGATATCTGTGTGATTATTGTTTGGTTCTACTTTCAGACCAAGTTCAGTTTCAGCTTTTTAATGTGTTCATTTTGCTCCTGATTTATGATCTTCTCTTGCAGATAGAAGTTTAGCTTTTCTTTGCTCACTCTTACTGGGAGACTCTTCTGGCAGAAAGCCTGTCATCTGTTGTAAAAGAGAGCTGGTGTTGACTTGAAGCAACAGAGTTGGTGGTCCAGTAGCCATTGTCCTGTGTCAGGAGCAGGTGGTCTCACTAAGCTCCATGTGTTTGGAAACTTCTCTGACCAGTGCTTGCGCTGTTAAAGGAAGAAGAGCTCAAGCTGTACTCCTTGTTTTCCAGGTCAATCTACTGAACCTGGGAAAATCCCCAGGGGCTAGCTTGGACCTCTTCCTGCTTTTCTCTCCATGGTGGATTTTAAATGTAGGGGATTTTCCTCATTCATCTCTGCATTTGTGTTTGAAACAGCTGCTATAGAAAAGAAAATAGGTACGTTATATAGAATATATAATTTTTAGGGAGCAGTGATACAGGATCTCAAGGATAACAGTGCAATTTTAGTACAAAGGCCATAACTTCTCTTGATGTAGTATATGAATGTGTGTGTATATATCCATTTTTTTTTACTAAAGTAAAAACCAAAAAAATTAAACAAGACTTATCCTTATTTCACTTACATCCAAAGTTTTGTTCATATTTAACAACTGAATACAACCCCACCATCTGTTCAGAATAATGTAATTGAAACTCCAGAAAAGTTGCTTTTTGTGTTTCTCTCTCTCCGCTTCTCTCTCTTTTTTTTTTTAAAAGAGGGAGGGCTGGGGGGAGGGGCGAGGGAGAGGAAGAAAGAGAATCTTAAGCAGGCTCCATGCGGGACACAGGGCTCAATCTCATAAACCTGAGATCATGACCTGAGCCGAATATTTATATTTGATCTGGCACTTTCTTCCAGAACTACTAAAAATACTTAATTTTTTTCTAGAGCATAATTACCACTCTTTTCTTAGAAGAGAACTTATAAGATCATACTTACATGTATCCTTTTTAAAAAAAAAAAAGATTGATTTATTTATTTTAGAGAGGGGGGGGAACAGGGGAGGAGAAGAGGGAGAGAGAACCCCAAGCAGACTCCATGTTGAGTGCAGAGCCCCATGTGGGGCTTGATTTCACAACCCTGAGATCGTAACCTCAGCTAAAACCAGTAGTTGGTGCTCACCTGACTGTGCCAGCTGGATGCCCTGCATGTATTCTATCTTAGTGATGACCTTATTTTTATTTATCTATGTATGTTTGTATGGATATTGGTTTATAAGCAAATATTTATTTAAAGACATCCCCAGTTGATCATGAATATTTCACAAGATTTTGTGGTTTCCTTCATCTTTAAGTTTTTTATCTTTTATCATCTTGTGCCAAATGAGTCTTCCTACTGACAGAGATCAGAAAAATCACAAATTCCCGTGCCACACGGTGACACAGGAGTTTATCTTATCCTAATGCAGATGGTATACTCTATATCACCTATTGACATGGAGAAGGCTATCTCAGACTAATGATAACATTACCTAACTGACAGATCTGGGAATCTGTTTTCTCTTCCCCACAGTTACATTCTGTATTTGTATCCTGCCAGCCCCCTTACTTGTTCTACTCATCATAGATATGGAGTATGGAGTCCTTAAATTTTGTATATATGGGTGTATATTTACATTTATATATTTAAATACATAATATCATTTCTATAAAATTGGTACTTGGAAATGTCTGTTTTCTCATAGTTGTAAAGTTAGGACAGTATCTTGGAATGATATCTGTCCTTTTGGAAGATGAATCTTTTTTTTTTTTTTTAATTTATTTGGCAGACAGAGATCACAAGTAGGCAGAGAGGCAGGCAGAGAGAGAGGGGGAAGCAGGCTCCCCGCCGAGCAGAGAGTCCGATGCGGGGCTCAATCCCAGGACCCTGGGATCATGATCTGAGCCGAAGGCAGAGGCTTTAACCCACTGAGCCGCCCAGGCGCCCCAGTATCATGTATTTGAAATGATTAATGGACCAATCAGAATTCCTGTTTATATCTAACATCCTTTTTCTTTTTTGCTCCAGGATAGCCCATTAAATTTAGTTGTCATGTCTCCTTTTTTTTTTTTTTTAGATTTTTTTTTATTTATTTGACAGACAGAGATCACAAGTAGGCAGAGAGGCAGGAAGAGAGAGGGGGAAGCAGGCTTCCTGCTGAGCAGAGAGCCCGATGCGGGGCTTGATCCCAGGACCCTGGGATCATGACCTGAGCCGAAGGCAGCAGCTTTAACCCACTGAGCCACCCAGGTGCCCCGTGTCATGTCTCCTTTGGCACCTCTTGGCTGTGATAGTTTCTTAGACTTCCCTTGTTTTTGATGGTCTTGACATTTTTGAGGAGCACTGGTTAGTTAGTTTGTAGAATGTCTGTCAGTTGGGATTTGTCTGATTTTTTTTTTTTTTCATTATCAGACTGAGATTATAGGTTTTGGGGAGGAATGCCACAGAGATAAAGTACCATTTTCAGGGGTGCCTGGGTGGCTCAGTCAGTTAAACATCTCCCTTTGGCTTGGGTCATGATCCCAGAGTCCAGGGATTAAGTCCTGTGTCACGTTCCCTGCTCAGCCAGGAGTCTGCTTCTGCCTCTTCCTCTGCCACTCCCCCACCACATGCTCTCTCTCTCTCTCTCTCTCAAATAAATAAGTAAAAGCTTAAAGAAAAAAAAAGTACCATTTTCATCACAATATATCAAGGGTACCTACTATCAACATGACTTATAACTGTTGATGTTGACCATGATCACCTGGCTGAAATAGTGTTTGTCAGCTTTCTCCACTGTAAGTTTACTCTCCCCCGCCTTTCCATATTGTATTCTTTTTTTTTTTTAAGATTTTATTTATTTGACAGAGAGAGATCACAAGTAAGCAGAGAGAGAGAGAGAGAGGGAAGCAGGCTCCCTGCTGAGCAGAGAGCCAGATGTGGGACTTGATCCCAGAACCCTGAGATCATGACCTGAGCCGAAGGCAGCGGCTTAACCCACTGAGCCACCCAGGTGCCCCCCATATTGTATTCTTTAGAAGGAATCGCTATGTGCAGCCCTCACTTTAGGAGTGGGGATGGGTGAGAGTTAATGCTCTGCCTTAGTGAAGATGAAATAGAACACAAATTATTAGGGATTCTTCTGCATGGATGATGTGTAAAATTAACTTTAATATTAAAATGAACTAATACTAAAATATTAAAATGAACTAATTTGATTATTTCTTACATTTAGATGTAAATGCTTATTAGGATTTTCAAGAACTGATTATGTAATACGTGTTCACTGCAGAAGACCTAGAAAATGCAGAAAAGTGTAAAGCAACAGCAGTAGAACTATCCATGATTCCCTCTCTCATAAACATCCGTTTCTAGCATTTGGTCGTATTTCCTTCTGGTTTTTTTTTCTGCAGAAAGTATTTTTAAACTGTACTTTTTATTTATTTATTTTTATTTAAATTCAATTTAGCTAACATATAGTATATTATTAGTTTCAGGGGTAGAATTTAGTGATTCATCTGTTGCTCATTACATCAAGTGCTGTCCTTAAGGCCCATCACCCAGTTACCTTAAAATTGTTTCATATGAAATAAAAATCTTTTGTCTTTGAATATAACAAAGATGGTGGATTCATAAAAATATAGAAGGTCTTGATGGTATATCTAACATCAAGAATATGAACTACCAACCCGATAATTTCTGAAAACAAAACTTTAGACTCCATCCTTCTATTTGTGAGATGCTCACCTGTTTATAGATACAGTATTCATTGTTAGGTCTCTTATTTCTTCTTGTTCCTTTTTTTTTTTTTAAGATTTTATTTATTTATTTGACAGACAGAGATCACAAGCAGGCAGAGGGTGGAGGGGAAGCAGGCTCCCTGCTGAAGCAGAGAGCCCAATGCGGGACTCGATCCCAGGACCCTGGGATCATGACCTGAGCCAAAAGCATAGGCTTTAACCCACTGAGCCACCCAGGTGCCCCTCTTCTCATTTCTAATACTCTAATTTGTTCCTTATTTTACTAATACATGATACATATTTTAGATGGAATAAGTAAAGTTTAATGAAACTTGGGTGGCTAGTTAAAAATTCTGGTTGGGCGCCTGGGCGGCTCAGTGGGTTAAGCCTCTACCTTCGGCTCAGGTCGTGATCTCAGGGTCCTGTGATCTAGCCCTGCATCAGGCTCTCTGCTCCACAGGGAGCCTGCTTCCCTCTCTCTCTCTCTGCCTGCCTCTCTGCCTACTTGTGAGCTCTCTGGCAAATAAATAAATAAAATCTAAAAAAAAAAAAAATTCTGGTAATAATTTAGGCTTCAAATCTCCAACTTTCTTACTGCATGGCGTGTTTGGACTCATGACAACTTTTTCTTTTTGTTAGACTTTATTGACTTTGTAAAGGTGATACATGCTTCCTATTTAAATAAATCAAGGAATACAGAAAAGTACAAAGTAAAACCTAAAAGTTTATTACCTAGAAATAACCATTATTTTTCAAGAAAACTTTATTTGAGGGGCGCCTAGGTGGCTCAGTTAAGTGTCCGACTCTTTGATTTCAGCTCAGGTCTTGATCTCAGGGTTGTGAGTTCAGCCCTGTGTTGGGCTCCATCCTGGGCCTGGAGCTTGCTTAAACAATTTTCTTTTCATTTGAGTATAGTTGACCGCAATATTGTGTTAATTTCAGGTGTACAGCATACTGACTCAACTTCTTTACATGTTATGCTGTGCTTACACAAGGTAGTTACCATCTGTCACCATATAACGCTATTACAGTGTTACTGGCTATATTCCCTATGCTGTGTCTCTCATTCCTGTGACTTTACTCATTCCATAACTGGAATCCTGTGTCTCCCACTCTCCTTCCTATTTTGCCCACTCCCCTCCCCATCCCCTCTGGCAACCACCAGCTTGTTCTCTGTATTTATAGGTCTGATTCTACTTTTTGTTTATTTATTTGTTTTGTTTTTTTAGATTTCCCATGAGTGAAATCATATGGTATTTGTCTTTCTCAGTCTGACTTATTTCACTTAGCATAATACCCTCTAGGTCCATCCATATTGTTGCAAGTAGCCTAATATTATCCTTTTTATGGCTGCATAATATTCCAGCAGGTGTGTGTGTGTGTGTGTGTGTGTGTGTGTGTGTGTGTGTGTGTGTGTGTGTACATACGCCACATCTTCCTTTTCCATTGTATATGGACACTTAGGTTATTTCTGTATTTTGGCTATTGTAAATAATGCTGTAATAAATGTAGCGGCACATTTATCTTTTCATGTTAGTGTTTTGTTTCTTTTGGGTACATACCCATTAGTGGAATTATTAGATTATATGGTATAGAAAGAACCATTATTAGCATCATTTCACAAAATCTCCCCTTGCATATTTACAAACAGGGATAAATTTACAAAAAGGGGTTATATAATATGTACCATACATATATGGTTATTTTATTTATTTATTTATTTATTTGTAAAGATTTTATTTATTCCTTGAGAGAGAGAGAGAGCACAGGAGAGTGAGAGGGAGAAGCAGATTCCCCACTGAGCAGAGAGCACCCAGAGATCATGACCTAAGCTGAAGGCAAATTCCTAACCGACTGAGCCAACTAGGTGCGCCCATATATTGTTATTTAAATTTAACAGAGGAAATTGAAGCTGAAGCAAATTGTTAAACTTTAGTTAAATGTTCTTTTGCAAGATAGATTAGTTCCTACAAGTCCCTTTAAAGTTTTGCAGAAAGATTAAGGATCGCACTAAGAGGCTGGAGGTCTACATAGTTAACTCTTAGAAAGTATTGGAGATGAGAAAGGAGCTACTTTAACTACTTAGAAGCAACTTTTATTTAGATACCAGAATTGCTTGATGGTCAGAGGTAAAGTATACTAGTATTAAGTGTGTCTATCAGTTGCAAGGGATCTCAGAGGACCCTGAATTCAGTGTCTTTTTCCATTCTCTGCTATGTGTGGTAAAGGCATGGTTCAGAGTATAGCTTTGGGGTTAGACTGCCAGTTAGGAACCATAAGGCCAGAGGCCTCAGTCTCATCTCCTGCAAAAACCTGGGTTAATAGTATCTTCCTCATGTGACTGTTGATAGGATCAAGATAATACATGGAAAGCTCTTGTAATAGTGCTTGATCAATAGTGTTTAATAAATATAAGCTATCATTATTATACAGGAATAATGATGAGCATCTGAACCGGTATATGCCATTGAAAACTATCATTCACAAAATAATCTCTTTCTAATTCATCTCAGAACGATTCCTCTGTTAAATCTGCCCACTTCCTAAAGCTGAAGGCTGGAGCCCTGAGTCTTTGACCAATAGGTACATAGATTCCTGTCTGAGACTGCCTCCTATGTTTATAAGAGTGGGTGGAACACACAATTCTAGTATTGTTTACAATCCTAAGCATACATTATTACCTGTAACAGCAATAGTCACTACTATGCACATCACTTACATGGACATGCACAAAGAACTTTATTTCTATACTTAAAAATCCTCTTTAAAAGTAAATAGTGTTTCTAAATACCCAATATGAAGTTCATATTGAGTCTTAAGGTTGGTTGTTTTTTTTTTGTTTGTTTTTGTTTTTTTTTAATTTGACAGAGACACAGCTAGAGAGGGAACACAAGCAGGGGGAGAGGAAGAGGGAGAAGCAGGCTTCCTGCTGAGCAGGGAGCTCAGTGCGGGGCTCAATCCCAGGA
This sequence comes from Martes martes, assembly GCF_963455335.1. NCBI lineage: Eukaryota > Metazoa > Chordata > Mammalia > Carnivora > Mustelidae > Martes > Martes martes. The sequence continues at coordinate 26,682,572 of NC_137902.1, forward strand.
CTCTGCGATCATGACCTGAGCCAAAGGCAGACACCTGACAACTGAGTCACTCAGGTGCCCTGAGTGTTAAGTTTTAATATATTCTCCGTTCCATGTTTCTGACTAAGTTGAAAGTAGTCTAATGTCCTCAGTTTACTTATTAGTAAGCAAATTAAAATTTTAATAAAAAGTCTTATAAAAATAAAGGTAAATTTCATTCCCTACATTATTTTATTATGATTGCTTCCTGAATTTGAACTTCAAGGGAGTTGATGACTTTTCTTAAAAATATTCTAAAGTCCACTGTATTCTTTCTCTCTCCTTTTTTGGGGACTATTAATATATTTATTTTCTTTGATAGTAAAATGCTATTCAGGTACTCCATGAAGAATATATACATTTATTTTCATTATAAACCCATCTTTCTGCTAAGATTCTCAACAAGATCCTAGCAAACAGGATCCAACAGCACATTAAAAAGATTATCCACCATGACCAGGTGGGATTCATCCTTGGGTTACAAGGATGGTTCAACATTCTCAAATCAATCAATGTGATAGAACAAATCAATAAGAGAAGAGAGAAGAACCACATGGTCCTCTCAATTGATGCAGAAAAAGCATTTGACAAAATCGAGCATCCGTTCCTGATTAAAACTCTTCAGAGTATTGAGATAGCAGGAACATTCCTGAACTTCATAAAATCTATCTATGAAAGACCCACAGCAAATATCATTCTCAATGGGAAAAAGCTCACAGCCTTCCCATTGAGATCAGGGACACGACAAGGATGCCCACTCTCACCACTCTTGTTCAACATAGTATTAGAAGTCCTAGCAACAGCAGTCAGAAAACAAAGAGAAATAAAAGGTATCCAAATTGGCAATGAAGAAGTCAAACTCTCTCTCTTCGCAGATGACATGATTCTTTATATGGAAAGCCCAAAAGACTCCACCCCCAAATTACTAGAACTCATACAGCAATTCAGTAACGTGGCAGGTTACAAAGTCAATGTCCAGAAATCAGAGGCTTTCTTATACACTAACAATGAAAATACAGAAAGGCAAATTAGAGAATCAATTCCATTTACTATAGCACCAAGAACCATAAGATACCTGGGAATAAACCTAACCAAAGAGGTAAAGGATCTGTACTCGAGGAACTACAGAACACTCATGAAAGAAATTGAAGAAGACACAAAAAGATGGAAGACCATTCCATGCTCTTGGATTGGAAGAATAAACATTGTCAAAATGTCTATACTGCCTAGAGCAATCTATACTTTTAATGCCATTCCGATCAAAATTCCACCGGTATTTTTCAAAGAGCTTGAGCAAATGATCCTAAAATTTGTATGGAATCAGAAGAGACCCCGAATTGCTAAGGAAATGTTGAAAAACAAAAATAAAACTGGCGGCATCACGTTACCTAATTTCAAGCTTTACTACAAAGCTGTGATCACCAAGACAGCGTGGTACTGGCATAAAAACAGACACATAGAGCAGTGGAACAGAGTAGAGAGCCCAGATATGGACCCTCAACTCTACGGTCAAATAATCTTCGACAAAACAGGAAAAAATATCCAGTGGAAAAAAGACAGTCTCTTCAATAAATGGTGCTGGGAAAACTGGACAGCTATATCTAGAAAAATGAAAATCGACCATTCTCTTACACCATACACAAAGATAAACTCAAAATGAATAAAAGACCTCAACGTGAGAGAGGAACCCATCAGAATCCTACAGGAGAACATAGGCAGTAACCTCTTCGATATCACCCACAGCAACTACTTTCAAGATATGTCTCCAAAGGCAAAGGAAACAAAAGCGAAAATGAACTTTTGGGACTTGATCAAGATCAAAGCTTCTGCACAGCAAAGGAAACAGTCAACAAAACAAAGAGGCAACCCACGGAATGGGAGAAGATATTTGCAAATGACAGTACAGACAAAAGGTTGATATCCAGGATCTATAAAGAACTCCTCAAACTCAACACACACAAAACAGATAACCATATCAAAAAATGGGCAGAAGATATGAACAGACACTTCTCCAATGAAGACATACAAATGGCTATCAGACACATGAAAAAATGTTCATCATCACTAGCCATCAGGGAGATTCAAATTAAAACCACATTGAGGTGTGCCTGGGTGGCTCAGTGGGTTAAAGCCTCTGCCTTCGGCTCAGGTCATGATCCCAGGGTCCTGGGATCGAGCCCCGCATTGGGCTCTCTGCTCAGCAGGGAGCTTGCTTCCTCCTCTCTCTCTGCCTGCCTCTCTGTCTACTTGTGACCTCTGTCTGTCAAATAAATAAATAAAATCTTAAAAAAAAAAAACCCACCACTTGAGATACCACCTTATGCCAGTTAGAATGGCCAAAATTAGCAAGACAGGAAACAACGTGTGTTGGAGAGGATGTGGAGAAAGGGGAACCCTTTTACACTGTTGGTGGGAATGCAAGTTGGTGCAGCCACTTTGGAGAACAGTGTGGAGATTCCTCAAGAAATTAAAAATAGAGCTTCCCTGTGACCCTGCAATTGCACTACTGGGTATTTACCCCAAAGATACAGATGTAGTGAAAAGAAGGGCCATCTGTACCCCAATGTTTATAGCAGCAATGGCCACGGTCGCCAGACTGTGGAAAGAACCAAGATGCCCTTCAATGGACGAATGGATAAGGAAGATGTGATCCATATACACTATGGAGTATTATGCCTCCATCAGAAAGGACGAATACCCAACTTTTGTAGCAACATGGACGGGACTGGAAGAGATTATGCTGAGTGAAATAAGTCAAGCAGTGAGAGTCAAGTATCATATGGTTTCACTTATTTGTGGAGCATAACAAATAACATGGAGGACATGGGGAGATGGAGAGGAGAAGGGAGTTGAGGGAAATTGGAAGGGGGGGTGAACCATGAGAGACTATGGACTCTGAAAAACAACCTGAGGGTTCTGAAGGGGTGGGGGGTGGGAGGTTGGGGGAACCAGGTGGTGGGTATTAGGGAGGACACGTATTGCATGGGGCACTGGGTGTGGTGCAAAAACAATGAATACTGTTACGCCGAAAATAAAAAATAAAAAAATAAACCCATCTTTTAGCCATAGTTGATTTTTTTTTAAGTGCTTTATCCCAGAAAAAGAATTTTGAGGTAAAAATTACCTGGATTTCTTCTCATGCTCAGGACTTTAGGGATACACATCACCACCAAGTAACAGAACATATGCCAATTTTCCATTTTGGCTTTGCCTTTCTACATAGTAGTCTTTTTTGGGTAAATCATTAAACCATAAATTCTAGTTCAAACAGTTCACTTGATTTCTAGTTTGAGTGTGAAAGAGGGTGATTTGATGTTTTTAAATGATGGTGTAGTTTCTCCACCAATAAAGGTAACACAGGTAAAGAATAAGTTACATTTCTGGGGCGCCTGGGTGGCTCAGTGGGTTAAGCCTCTGCCTTCAGCGCAGGTCATGATCTCAGGGTCCTGGGATCGAGTCCCGCATCGGGCTCTCTGCTTGGCGGGGAGCCTGCTTCCCTTCCTCTCTCTCTGTCTGCCTCTCTGCCTACTTGTGATCTCTGTCAAATAAATAAATAAAATATTTAAAAAAAAAAAGAATAGTCACATTTCTGTGAAGGTAGATTTTGACTTGATTAATGTTGGGTTAATTAAATAATTTTTTTGTGTCTTCCAGTTCTCCAGTAAAACTAGGTCATGTGCATAAACTCAGCTTTACTCTATAGAGGAATGGTTAAAAAATAGTCAAATAATAAGAAATTACAAATATGTCTACATCTGAACACAAAATATAAGAACCATATGCTATATTTATCTGTCTTCCTTCCATCATGGCTCATGGTACATAAATGTAGCAAAATCAATAAATGTTGAGTTGATGACCTTGCCTCAGTTTGTAGTATTCCTGCCTCAAACCTTCTAACAGTAGGATACCTATGAATAAATTTCTTTATAATCTTTAAGAGATAGTCTAAATTCTTTAGTTGTACTGAATGTCATATCAAATATTATTTTTATTTAAGTAAACCACTAGCTGGAGTTGGGAAATCTTTTTCTACTCAAAGCCTTTGTTGCATTTCTTTTTCTTTTTCTTTTTTTTTTTTTTAAGGGTATTTTTTGTAACAGGATTTGACCTGTAACTATTACTGAGCATTTTCTTAGAGGAGTTCAAAGCATTTTACAGGGATCATCTCATTTATCCCTCGAAAGTAAGGCAGAGGCATTATCTCCACTATAAACTGAGAACACTAAAAGGCCAAGATAGGTGGGGTTTTTTGTTGTTGTTTTGCTAAGATCAAAAAGTAATTCTAGGGCAAAGCCAGATTCCGGTCTGACCTTGTTACATGATGCTTCTGCAGCATAATAATGCAGTATCGTAGCTTTCCTAGGTCTCCCCTTGGCTCTCCTAGGTATTGAATAATTTCCAGAGGTGATTTCTCATTCATTCTTGCTCCCTGAAAATGGGCCTTCAGATATAAATACAAAATAAAACGCTCAAACAGGATTTGGGGTACAGGCTACACAGGGTTAGTCATCTTCCTCCCAAATCTTACTGCCTAGTCCAGTGCTATGTATAGAAAAACAGTTGGGGCTATAGATGCAAGTCACATGTACAGTTTTATTTAATTTTTACTTAATTTTTATTATTTTTTAAAGATTTTATTTATTTATCTGACAGAGCACAAGAGGGAATACAGGCAGGGGGAGCAGAAGCGGGAGAGGGAGAAGCAGGCTCCCGGTTGAGCAGGGAGCCCAACTCCGGGCTCTATCCTAAGATTCTGGGATCATGATCTGAGCCGAAGGCAGAAGCCTAATGACTGAGGCGCCCCTTATTTTAAAAGATTTTAAAAATTTATTTAGAGAGTGAGAGTGTGGGCAAGAGGGGGGCAGAGGGAAAGAGACTCTCAAGCTGGCTACCCCTGAGCACAGAGCCTGATGGGGGCTCCATCTCACAACCCTGAGGTAATGACCTGAGCCCAAATCAAGAGTTGATGCTCAACTGACTGAGCCACCCAGGGGCCTCTATAAATTACCTAGTAGTTACATTAAAATATATTTTATTTACCCAGTGCATCAAAAATCTTTCTCATTTCAACATGTAATATGAAAGTATTAAGATACATAACATGCTTTTTCTTATATAAGTCTTCAAAATCTGTTGTAGGTTTCGCATAGCACACCTCAGTTTGGACCAGCCACATTTCAGTTACTCAGTAGCTACAAGGGTCTAGGGGGATGTGTTGGACAGCTTGCGTGGACTTCTGTAGGGTTTTCTTAGCTCTCCCTTCAGATTGGTGCCCTTGTGAATGGAGTGGGTGGTGTGGGGGAAGGACTCCTGGGTGACCTTGGAGAGTCCACTTGCACTTGTGTGGTAAATAGTAAGAAGCCCCAGGTTTTGCCATTTCCTGATAACATCACTGGGAGTTACGGATTCAGGACCTAGAGGACTGCAGCCTCCCCAAATGTCTAAAACACCAACTCCCGGTCCGGACCGGGTTCCTATCCTGTGGGAGGACCCGGCCTAAGGAAAGTGCCAAGTTCCAGGGCTGCGGTTTCAGGGGGCCCTGGGAAGTGGCCTGTCGAAAGGAGGCATCACCCAAGGAAGAGGAGGGCTCCTAGAGAGGGAAGGCCACCCAAGTGGATGCTTCTTGAGGGCAGAGGTACTACTAGGTAGATTCGTAGAAGGCGGAAGCTCTTCTTGGGGCCTTTGGCGCCCCGCAGCCGGCCTCGCATGCCAGACGAATGAATGCATGTGCTTCCATCCCGAGCTCCCGGTGGCCCTGCCCATGGGGGAGGGGGTCCGCTCCCTGGCCTGGCCCGCACCCCGCAGCGGCTCCACGGCCGCGGGTGTGAGGGGCGGGCCCAGGTGTCGGCCCGCGCCGCCCCATGTGACCCGGTCCGACATGGTGTCGCCTCCTCCCGGGGCGGCGGCGGCGGCGGCGGCGGCGGCGGCGGCGGCGGCGGCTCGCCTCTGCTTTGGGCTGGGCCCGCGGCCGCTCATGGGCAGCCAGGGCCACCCGGGGCCGCCCGGGAACGGCGGGCCGGGCGAAGGCGAGGGCGGGGAGGCGAGGAAATTGCAGGAAGGGAAAGTTGCGAGGGGGAAGCGAAGGAAGGGGAAGGGGAAGGGAAAAGCGGGAGCAGGGCAGGGCGGAAGAGGAAGCGGGGCGGAAGGGAAGCCGGGGCTGCAGAAAGCCGAAGAGGCAGCGGGGCTGGGGGCCGAGGCGGGAGCCAGGGCAGGCCCGGGGGAGAAAGGAGAAGGAAGCGGAAACGTGGAGGAAGGGGCGAGAAGGATCGTGAGGGGAGATGAGGGGAACGCAGGGGCGGGGAGGGAGGCTAGAGGAAGAGGTGATGGGAAGAAGGAAGAATGGAAAGTCAGGCCTGGGCGGCGGGAGGACGCGAGGCCGGGGAGAGCGCAGGGACGAGGGGCTCAGGCTTGGGGCTGCATCGCAGGGGCTGGGGCGGCAGGGGTGGCCGTGGCGGCGGCGGCCGAGGAGGAGGCAGCGGCCAGGGAGCCGGACGGCCGCGCCGCTGCGGGGCCAGCGCTCTTGCGCCTGCCGGAGGAGCTGCTGCTGCTCATCTGCTCCTACCTGGACATGCGGGCCCTCGGCCGCCTGGCGCAGGTGTGCCGCTGGCTGCGGCGCTTCACCAGCTGCGACCTGCTCTGGCGCCGGATAGCCCGGGCCTCGCTCAACTCCGGCTTCACGCGGCTCGGCACCGACCTGTAAGCGCCCGCTCACCCGCCCGCTCCCCGCCCCGGGCCGGCCGGCGTCCCGGGAAAGGGCGGGGCGCCGCGGCCTGGTCGGCCCGGGGTTGTGTCGCACCCCGAAGGCGAGGCCCAAACCCGGCCTCGGCGGGGACCCCTCCCCAAGGGCCCCTCTCCTATCGGAGCCCTACCCCTCTCCGCCCCCAGGAAGCCTCCCTTGAGCATCCCTCAGTCGGTACCCTCTTTGGGCAGCTTCTCACAATTAGCCATCTTAAGCACTGCTTTCAGCTTGTAATTGTGTCTTCCCTCGCAGATGGTAACTGGCCCGGTGCCTCAGCAGCCCCAGGAGCCAGGCTGGTCTGAGGCTTCCGACGCCTCCTTGGGTCCAGGTGTAGGACCCAAGGCCACTGTGTGGCCTATCAGAACGTTGTTATGGACATTCATCCGCTCATCCTCTTCTGAAGGTTGTTAGGCTGCAGGACTCAGATAAAATCGAATATGGAGAAAAGGGCTCAGACCTGAAAAGAAGGCCCCTGGTCCAAGTGTCAACTGTAGTTTGACTTGATACAGGCAGAATGACACCAAAAAGGGTGCCTGCTTATGGCAGGGGACTGGTTTAGGTCCAGGTGGTATACAAAGGCATGCTACTGCAGTCTGGCCTGTTTTGGGTAGGCTCTGAGACCTGAGTGGAAAACGTACTTGAGCCATTTGAGCTGTTGAATAGGAAGGGGGAAAAAAAATAGAATTGGGTGAGTAAAAGCTTTTAGATTGCACTTAAAATTCCATCCAATTTGGGTTTTAAAAAGTAATTCTAAAACAGTATAACAACATTAGTTCTTTAATCCGCAAAGCACTATAATATCACTACCTTTAGGCAACTATTCATTATTTAAAATTACTTTTCAATTGTATACTTCTTCCCCCATCTCAGTTGCTGTTTAACTGATCCTGCCAGAAAAGTTGCATAATAAATGTTTGTAAACTTTATCATAATGAGATTAAAAACATTCCTCTAATATTAAACTTTAATGTTGTGTCCAGATTTTTGCTATTATAGACAACAGTGAAACGAATAAAGCATTTTTGGGTAACAGCTTTTGAGATACGTCACATACCACACATTTTTAAATTAGTTCCTTAGGAAAAATGCTCAAGATGGGCATTATTGGATCAAAGGTTATGGTTTGTAAAATTCTACCAAGTTACGGTGGCACCAGCAAAGAATCATTAAACCAGTTGCATGTGAAAATTTAAAAATCTGCTAAAATGGTCATATGATTGTATCCCAAAGTTTTATTTTTTGCTTTTTTTTTTTTTAACTACTGACCCCAATAAATATTTTTCCATGTGTTTGTTTCACCTGTGAGATCATCTGTACATAGTCTTTGCCCATTTATTATTGGGGTCTTGATGTTTTTCTCATAAATTTGGAATCCTGTGGGTCATAGATACTAGGCTCTCATCTGTCATCTTTGATGCAAATATTTTCTCCAGTCCTTTTTACTTTACTATTTTTAGCCTGTAGAAGTTTTACACTTAAGTATGTCAGAATCTGTCAGTGTTTTGTCATTTTTTTCTTTTTTTACCCCAAAGCTGAGAAATTTACAATTTCTCCATAGACCTGATGAATCTTCTTTTTCAAAGATATTCTGTTGGCTTTCTTATATTTGATTTTTTTAAGGTAGTTAACACTTTCATCAATATCAGTTTTATTCTGGTGAATAAGGGTGAATTTACCTTCTCTTTTTCCCCCTAAGCTGCTACCTAGTTATCACTATACCTTTTGTTAAATAATTCTCTTTCACTTTGTTTAAGAAAGCTTATGTTGTCAGTCATTAAGTTTAGGTGTGTATAGACACACACACACACACACACACACACACACACACACCTGAACTTCATTTTGTTCTGCAGATATATTTTTCCATTTTCCTACTGTTTTAAATATTGTTATTTTTTGGTAGAATCTGATATTGGTTAGGGTTAGATTTATCCTTTTTATGTGGTGTGTCAGGTCTCCACTCCCATTCAACTCCCCAGCAAAAAAAATTCTGTGCCTTTTCAAAAGTTTCTATTGTTTTCACTGTAAAGTTCTTACATATCTATTGTCAAGTTTATTCCTAAGTATTCTTGTATATGTTATGTTTTTTGTTTTTATTGTGAATGTAGTCTCTTTTTCAGTACGTTTTTCACCTGGGTGTTACTAATGATGTACAAGGTTACTATAGTCTTTTGTAAATTTTGGAACCTGATTATTTTGCTTAACTTTTATTCTAGTATGATTTTGTCTAGTTATCTAGTGAGGTTTGTTATCTAGTATGATGATAATGATTGTTTGGGATCTTTTGGCATGCAGTCTTGTTACCTTCATTTCTTATAAGAAAAATTCTTTCAAAGGACTGATCAGTTGACCTTTAAGGGAAGTTGGCTAAAGTGACTGAAACCCAAGCCAGCTAAGGCAAAGCTTTCTTTCCTTATGGAGACTGAATGAATGAAAGAATTGATGTTTATTTTTCTTTCCTTTTCAAATGCTCTAAAAGAGAGATAATGGGAATGAGTGTTCGTTCTGTGAGCAAAAACAACAAAATGAAAATGAGTTTATAGTATAAAGTGCTTTGAGACTGTCAGGTGATATGGCTTTATTATTTATTAGCCATGTGTGTTTTGATTTCTTGCCCATGTCCTAGGATGGGGTATCTCCGACCTTCTAGGGAAGTTGTTTTACCACAGCACTTGATAAAGAGCAGGGTCGCTGCTCATGTTTTCTGAGTTGAGGGAAGAAGTTATGCGTGTTACAGCAGGTGGAGAGAATGTTTACCAGTGTGGTCTGTTTCTGGACAGCTGCAGAGACGTGATAAGCCACCAAGAGAGGTGGTTTTCATCCCCGGAGGGAGACAGCATACACCCCAGTCCTCTAAGGGCGTCAGAGAGCCTGGGCCCAAAGTATAATAAGACTCTGGCTGCTTGCATAGTGGCAGGACAGTAGTTTATGATTTGGGCTAGTTAACTGCAGACTGGAGAGTGGGCTGTTTTTATGAGCACAGCACAAAACTTCTTTTAATCAGAAGTTACACAGCCTCACTGGACCTGAGTTTTATCATCTATAAAGAATTTTATACTTTTACATTTTACTACCCAGTAAAACGAGGCTTAAATGTATGAATGCGGAAGAACCAACACAGTGTCCAGCACATAGTAGGTATTCAATAAATTGTTGTGAAATGGAACTTTTTAATTGCTTGGCTTCTCTAGTCCATATTTAGCAAAAGAGATGGTTTGAATTGGAGGTGCTACTGAAAGACAGGAGGTGGGAGAAAACACACACACACACACACACACGCACACACACACACACACACACACAAAGCTTAGTTTCTCTCACCTGTCCTGAATGTTTTTGGAAGCATGACAGCAGAACCTGTGGGCCTAGGGTCTGCACTCCCTGCTGTAAGAGCCTCTTGATTCTCAGAAACACAAACTGCTAAGGTTTACTGACCTTCCGGCCCAGGGCAAGTCCCATTCAGTTTGGCTGTTCCTAACTGATCATAGCTTTGTTGAGTAAGATGAACTGCTTTGGTTCCTTGTGATTTGTTAATGGTCTTATACTTGTGCTTGAAGGCATTTTGGCCACTTTAAAACCACAAACAAATAATTTGCTTCCCTTCAGGCCTCTTGCCCAAACAGTGAACATGCGTAGGTATCCTGAGCTTTTTAAAAAAAAGTGAACACAAAGACAGTTTGAGTCAGTCATCTGGTTTAAAATCAGTTTTCTTTGAAGGTTTTATGAAGCCTGGGGGAATAGAAATATCTTTAATATAAAAATCAAGGAAATGTTTCATATAGTGGTCTTTTAAGTTTTCCCTGAAGAGTAGGGGGGAAGCTAACCTAATTCGGTCTTCAAGAGCAAATGAGTGAAATTTAACCCTGTCAGTTTATAATGAAGGCTAAATGCAAGAAGTAGGCAGACAGTATGACAGGTGGAAGAGCAGAGGTGCTATCTGTAAGTTCTAATACTGAAAATGAACAAGAGCAGAGAATACAGTATAGCTGTTTATATAATCTAAGAGTTTTTTAAAGATATTTTTGCCAGTCTCATGTTAATTCCTCCCAAATTAAGTCCTGCGTGTTTTCAAACTTGAATTTTATTTTAGCTATCCTTTGCGCAATAGCTGGTACGCCCTTGCATTTACTTGTGGTAGATTTGCCTAGAATTAACAATGGGCGTTTAGGAAGTAAGGCTCTGAGGGGTTTGCCCTGGCATGTACATTCATTCCTCAGCCAGGGTCTCGCAGGCTTGGAGCTCTTTGAGGCTGGAGAACAGGGTATCTATTTCAGTGATGATTAACGTCCAAAGTGGTGAGATGGACACAGATAAGCAGAGTGTGTTTGTTTGTTTTAAAATGATTGCACCTAAGAGCATTTTTGGGGTCTAGAAAGCATAAAGTTTCCTTTCCTAACTCTGACCTGGAGAAGGCATTGCTGCCTGGTTACATTTAAGGTCTGAACAGTGATTTTCAGAAAACAATTAGCAACTTAAAATAGCTTAGGCTTTCTCCTTTGCCTTCCTGCCTTACCTAGGAAGGGGAGTCACTTAACTTGTTCTGTAGTTGATTGAAAATTTCATAGTTGCATGTATTTCTCTTTAGCCTTTCTGGAAGGGCTTTATTTTGAATTGTTTTGTGAATTAATAAAAGCTGAGTTCAGTCCACTGGCTTAAAATAAATAAAACAATACACCTGTGGAAGCAGGAAACAGTCTGGTGCAGTTAGTACCTCCCAGTGCAAACTGGAAGAATGGAAGAAGCCTTTTCTTCCAAGACCGTGTGGGAATATAGCGCTGCTTATATCCTTTGCAGTCTTCTAAAACTTGAATGGTAGGGGATGAATTTCCTAACATTCAAGGCAGAAACATGGAGGAAACCCAGAGTCTTCACAGTCTGTAAGATGAGCAGCTCCTGTTGGGACGAGATCTCTGAAAATATTTCATTGCCCCATACTTTGAATTTTCTGTGCCTAGCACCTTCCCCTCAGGTAAAGATTGTGAGCTGCTGAAATCAAAATGACAGTGAAGTTACTTAGGAACCTTACAGATTTTTAAAAAATTAATCTTGAGACAAAGAAGAATTATCTTTGTGTGACAATGTAACCTTAACTCTAGGTTGACCCTAGCACTGGGTTCATCTCTGGTTCTGACTCAGAACTATGGAACAGGGAGTATTTAGGTAGACTCTTCTGAAGGCCAGTAAATGGTGAAAATTTAAGGTGAGATCAGCTGTTTGAAAAAGTGAGGACAGAGTCAAGTTTTGAATTTTCTGGAAAATTGGCATACCCCTCACTCTGATCTACAGAAACAGATTTTGGCTCAGCTCCAGATTTTATCTCAGGTGAGTTAACCATCAGACAAGGTTGAGAATCCAAAGATTTGGTTTCTTTCTTTCTTTCTTTTTTTTTTTTTTTAAGATTTTATTTATTTATTTGACAGAGAGAGAGAGCACAAGCAGGGGGAGTGGCAGGCGGAGAGGGAGAAGCAGGCTCCCTGCTGAGCAGAGAGCCAGATGCAGGGCTCGATCCCAGGACTCTGAGATCATGACCTGAGCCGAAGGTAGACGCTTAACTGACTGAGCCACCCAGGAGCCCCAGATTTGGCTTATTGAGGAAAGTCCTTTCTATTCAGCAGTCTTGCTCAGATTTGAACAGAATTCAGATGGAAATCCAGTTATAGTCCGTGGAAATGAGGCGGTTGTGCTAATTAAGAATATGTTTGTGAATCCCAAATCATGTGAGTGCTTGAACTGATCTAAAGCCGAGGATGAGACTATCTGCAGAAAGAATTTATCTCTTGTTAGAGGTTTAGCTGCCTTGTCTCAACTCTGAGTCAGTTCTCCATTAGACCCAAACCATCTTCATTGCCCTCCCTAGAAGTCTGGGCCACCCAATTGGCCCTGGGCTGCCCCTCTTTAGCCTACAATTAATTGCCAGTACATTCTTTCTTCTTCTCCTTCTTTTTGGTATTTGACATGAGCTCAAATTGCTGAGAAAGGTGACAACTGTGAAATGAAGACAGGGCTTAGAGACACCTTAAAAAATACATGCAAGGGCCACTAAATGACAAGAGCAGACCGCCAGGCTCTTTCAAAACATCGCCACGTCTGTTGACTTTCCATTCCTTGTCTGCAGCACAAAATTGGAGGTCAAAGAATCATAGGAGTTAGAGATGGAAAAGACATTTGGGGTCAGCCAGTTCATCCCTCCACCTTCTTCTGCCCCTGATTCCGAATCATTCCTTACATTATATTTTCTCCCTCAGCTCTTGTACAGTTTTCACGGTCTTCACTCAACCCCGGCTGTCACCTTTGGGGAATGATGCTGGAGGCTCCATCCAGTTTCTCTTCAGCAGAGAGAGATATTGCCTCTGCTCCCAGTTGACATTCATGAACTTCTTTGTTGGTGGTCTCAGCTGAGAGGCTGAAGAGTAGGGGGAGTCTCTCCCCTGCCTGGTGTTGGGGCTTTTCTACCAGAACCGAAGCACATTTAGTGTCTGATGATGTTGGGGAAAGGGAGAGGGCTGGGATATGGTGTAGTCATTGCTGAATTTGTTCCTAGACTTTGGCTTTTCAAGGCTTTTGACCTGAAAGGAGAGGTGTGTGTGTGTGTGTGTGTGTGTGTGTGTGTACAAGGCATGTGGTTTTGGGGAGGTGGACAGAGACAAGGAGATTATACTGACTAGGAGTTTGGTAAAAATCCAAACTTGCAAGTTGGTGGGTTAAGCAAACAAATAAAAGATACTAGTAAAGGACTGTTTGAAGAAACGCATGTTAGCGAAGACACAGAGTGGGGGCTTACTATACACAGCTTTCAGCTTATGGTCAAGTGGAGAAGATCAGATGGGTGGAGGCAAATGTTTTGGACTAGGGGATGCTGTCATTTTTGGGGTCTCTCCTCGTGTTCACTGGCTGCCTGGTTGGGCGGGGGGAATGGTCATTTTTAGAGGCAGCTTTGGAAGGTTACCCCCAGCTCCCCATCTTGTTCCAGCAGCTGTTGGGAGCAGTCCGGAGGGGGTATTATGTTTCTTCTGGTAACTCTGCCAAGAAAGAGAGGAAATCCACAATCTGTGGGCTTTTTGGGGGGAACGGGGATGGGGTGGCAGGTGATGGGACAGGGAAATTAAATTGTTTTATAGTAAATATGTTGAGATACTTTTCCTGGAAAGCTCTTTCACCAGCAGGAATGGTATTTCCCTTGCTCATGAGCTTGTAATGGGTTCTTTCTCTGCAGAGAAGGGGAAATAGTCTTCTTCCAGTACATCTTTTTCTTTCTTTCCTGTAGCACCAGCTTTAACCTCCCATGTTTCTTGGAGGGGTGGGGGATTTTTTTTTTTTTTAGAAAGTCCATATTGAAAAGGTGAGTCAAGATTCAGATACAGGTGCTGCTGTGTGAACCCAAGAGGGGCCTCTCTTTAGAATTAAGTTACTAAAGAAGAACCTCTCATTTATCCGGTACCTTGGCTGCAGTTTGACTTTATCATACTGGCCTCGAAACTGGAGATGTAAAAACTTTCTGGGTGGTGTCTGGTTCATGTTCTTTCCATCCCTTCATCCAGGTTGGAAGGGCACCAGGGATTTTGAAGCCTGGCTACTTGGGCTGAGAACCTGTTTTAGTGATTAATATGGAACACAGTTGCAAGATTAAAAACAATAAAAAGCAACCCCAAGAAGCAGAGCAGTGTAATTATTCCTTACATTTCAGATGGGGAGCCCAGGGAAAAGTCATTTTCAAGCTATGAGAACAAAGTCCACTTGTGAAACTGCTAGTGCCTAATTCATGACTCACTGAGAGGATGGCCTGTTCACAAAATATAGTAGCATCTTTCTTGCTGTTGTTTATGCTCAGAAACTGCTAGATCAGCCTTTCTGAAAGTTGTACAGTGGGATTCGTGAAAAAACTTACTCTGTGATCAAATGAGTATGGGAAATGCCGTGCTCCATATTGCTTCTCCTGGAGGTTCACAATGCCTGTTGGTAAATGAAAGACACTGAGAAGTCCTGCAGTCAAGAGACCTGTTTAATTTTGTTTCAACCAGCATTGTCTAAAGCGTTTGACCATAAAATTTTCCCATTGCTTAATATCTCTCAGCATCTTGGAGAACATACACAGTCAAGTGCCTTGCAAATACAGAACTTGGCCTAGTAGGAGGAAATGAAGGTGAGTGTGAACACCGTCCTAAATCCTGTATTCAGGGTTATGAATTGAGGTTATGCCTAGAGCTTCTGAAACTTCTTTGGACAGCTTTGACATGTGGTACCACATTAAGATAATTTATCTGCTCAAGTTCCTTCCCTCGAGCTTCTGTAGCATAAGAATTTGGAGGCTTTGGTTGAATTCCTAAAGGTGTGGTGTATCATACATTTTTAAGAAGGGACTTTGGAGCTAGAAGGTAGTGTGTCTGGGCTCCTGAAAAGCTGCAAGTATTGTTGAAAGTGTGACTTGCCAAAGGGAGGACTTACTTAAGTGGTTCCTAAACAGTAGCTATCAAAATACCTATTATGATAGGCCCAGGGTTCTCCCATTTTGTGTCTAGGACATACTTTTATATGGTGTTAGAATTTTTGGTAGTACATGAAAGGATTAAAAGGTAAATTTTTTCAAAAAACCAAGTTTTAGAAAGTTGAAAACCTATATATTTATTTATTCACCATCTGGTATGTTCCTGTTTGAGTAGAACTGTTTCCTGCCCTGATCTTGTTCTCTTATTTCCATTCATACACCTTCCTCCAAACGCATTATCTTTATCTTATTTTCAGCAAATCAGGCCAGGGGCCACATTGTGGCTCAGTGGTTTGTCTGAAATCTTCATGAAAGTAGGTGGATCTTGAGTTGAATGAAAGTCAATTCTATAAATTGTTTAAAGTGTGATGGTACAGTTGTTCGGAGTTCCTGGTGTACCACTGCTCTGCAGCATGCCGGTTGGGATGTACTTTTAGAAGTACTAAGAGGCTAAGACTTGATCTTGTGGAACTTAGGACTGTATTGGACAAATAAGACATAAAGCCGCAGAAAGTTAACAGTGCCTTAGTTTGTGGTACGTTCAGTCCAGGGGTTCACATGAGAGGGAGAGGACTGTTTGCAGGACTTAGGAAAGTAGAGATGTAAGCTGGATCTTGAAGAATGGGTGAATTTGGCTAGTGCCCAGAACAGAGAAGCAGGCGTTTGTCTGGGACAGGGTAGGCTGGTGCTGACAATTCAGGAGAAGGTACAAGGGTAGGAATGAATGTAGAAGAGATGGGCTTGGCCAGAGTTCGCTTGTGTGGTGTGGGACCACAGGAGGTATGGTTGGATGAGCAAGGTGAGACCTTGCAAGGAACAGGTGGGTCTGCTGCCTCATCTTGTACATGGTGCTCTCATCACTGTGGGGAACAGTCTTACTTTACCCTGGCTGTTGGGGCTGTGTCCCTGTTTCCTGGCCAGAAGGGTAAGCAGTTTAACACAATATAATGATTATTCATTGATTTAAAAAAATCTTATTTGGGGTGTGTGGGTGGCTCAGTCTGTTGGGTGTCTGACTCTTGATTTCGGCTCAGGTCACGATCTCCTGGTGGTGGGATTGAACCCCATGTCCGGCTCTGTCTTGGGTGTGGAGCCTGCTTAGGATTCTCTCTCTTCCTCTCTCCTTCTCTGCCCCTCCCTCACCTTGTGCTTGTTCTCTCCCTCTCGATCTCAAACAAACATACAAACAAATAAAAATTTTTAAAAATCTTAATTATAGGCCTCAGCTGCTGAGGCCATTGGAGGATTTAATCCAATACAAGTGTAAATGAAGAGTGAGAAGTGTCCTGTGTTGGGCTGTTTAAATACTTGTACACTGCCTGCTGCGCCCTTGCCTGAGTCTTTTAACCTGGGTGTTAGCATTTTAAAGGGACCCCTCAGGAGTTCTGGCCATTGACTGACTGCCTCCTCCCCAGATGGGAACTGTTGGCCAGACTGTGACTAGTCAACATTTGTACCACCAAAGACTCTATTTTGTGGTTTAAAAAGAATAAAATTAACTACATTAAAAAAAAAATACTTGTACATTAAAGCCGAATTCTTAGTACTGGTAGAAGGTAGGGTAGGCACGGGCAATACAAGGGACGATCTTTCTGGAAAGCAGGACCAAATAAATCAAGAGGCAAGGTTAAAATCCAAGCCGTGAGCATCATTCTGAATAGTCCCATCTCCCCTCCTTAGCCCCGGGCGCCCTGAGATGGCCTTGTTCTCCGTTTGTGGACAGGCTCCCCACCTTTGCCAGCGTTCCCGAATCAGCAGGGACTGAGGCTTATGGAAGTCATGCCAGTCATGCAGGGCAGTGGCCTTCACAGCATCCAGGGGAGCCGAACTGCAGGATGGGGCAAGGAGGAAAACTGAGTTGAGATCCAGGAGTTTCAGACCTCCCTGAGATACCTGCGTTTCCGTTCCTTCAGCACAAGGCATTTTTATTCAGACGAGGTTTATTTATTTGCTTTGAGTTTGCCGGGTGAGGGAGGAGACGTGAAATGGAAGGGGACTGTAGATAACTGCCTAGATTAATTTCTGTCCCTCTGGACTCGCTTGTTGCCAAGATTTTAAGGGGCCCCATAGCTTACCACGGGTGCATGTTGTGTTGTTTTTGTTTAAAATAGGTCTTGTGCCCAGGAATGCAGTCAGACTGTAATGGTGACTAAGAGCCGGAAAGCTGAGAGGGAGGGGGCCCAAGTGGAAAATGAGCCTGAGGCAAGAGAAGGTGGGCTGGGAAAATGGGAGTTCCACCAGGCCCACAGGCTGGTTAGAGATTCTAACGCCGCATTAACAGCCCTGTGAGAGATTTATTTACAGGGCACTAATCATTTTCGGGGGGAGCACCCCCACTTTAAACCAGCAAGTGTGTTGGAGAAACAGCCAACCAGAGAGCATTTCAAAGGTGGGAACAAGGGTCCTTATTGAATTCCAAGGGGCACCTGCTCCTGTCTTCTTAGGCACGTCTGCTGCCTTATTCTACCAGCCCCTTTGACTGGACTGTGACAGGTCCCAAGGGGGGGAGGGAGGAGAGCATGGGTACCTGTTTTCAGAGAAAGATTGTTTTATTCCTTCTGATGTTTCAGGTGCTGAAGCCATATGATTTCGCCACTAGCTAGGGAAACTAACCATCAAGGATGATGGAGTGGACGAAAGGGATGAAAAAGCTGAGTTGTTAAGCTGCTTTTAACAAAGTGGTACTATTTCTCAAGTTGGAGCCAAAGGGAGTGGCTTGACAAAGTTGAAATTTGATTTGAAGGGCCAGAGCCAAGTGTCGTGAGGATGGCGTTGGTTGTGGGAGAGGACGCCTGCACCTGCTGTTTGGCAGCAGCTTTTTAAGTTCAACTTTGAAAGTTTCTTGCTGGGGTGATCAGGCCCTCAGGGCAGTGCTTTGACCCTTAGGAAAGTGTCAGCAAATGGCAGTTAAGTGATCAGAGAGATGAGAGAAGTGTTGTCCTTAACCCAGTTGAGGAAATATATTGATTTTTTCCCCCTTGCTTCCTTCCTGCTGTGATCCAGAATATTCAATTTTTGGTTTCATCTCTACCTCTTAACTTGGACCTAACTCCAGAGGAAAGGTGAGCTACAGAGGATGTCTTCTTTTATAACCTGGGAGGGATTTGCAGAGAAGATTGACAGGGAGTCTGATCTTTCTCATTAAGAGTTTAATTCTTTGGTCCATCCTGTTAACTGTCCTTTGCTCTGCTTAGTTCTCTCTCCATCTGATCACGAGGCTTGCTCTCTAGCATTGTGAAACTGGGGACCGCATTCACCCAGTGACAAATTCACTAACATATTTTAGCTTTAATGTGTGTACACTCAAATCCTTATCATTCAGCCTGAGAGAGGACTACTGTTTGACATTGGAACAATTTTTAATAATTGTAATTAATTAGTTAGGAGAAAAATAAATGGTTATTGGATCAGCTTCAAGAGTGACACTATTAATTGGTATTAACTACTACCTGTATTTATATTTATGTAAAAAGAATGAACGTTTTCTGTACTTACACAGTACTTTGTTTTAGTTGTCACTTTTAAAAACCATGATTGTGAGATATACTGTCCTCATTTCTTGGGGGAAGGTATTGGCCATTAGAGAAGTCAGGTCACCAGAATGCTATAATTAATAAGAGGTTGAACTGGGATTCAGATCCTAGTTTCCTAAGTGTGCATTCTGGGCTTTTCCCACAACTTCATTGATTCTACTATTTAGTTAAAGGTAAATTGAGAGACCTAATGATCAACAATTATGTGAGAGAGATCTGTATAAATATGTAAGATCTAGAAACTCACTTCCAAAGCACCATCTATTTACCTCTTCTGACGTGTTTACAGAGGCGTAATTTTATGTAGCATATCTTCACCTCTATCTTTATAAATTGGATTTCATTTTAAAATTACCATCGCTCACTGTGGTCCTTTCCAAAATGTTTGGCAGTTCCCACATCTGTCATTTCTAGTGGCAGGATATCCATTGCATGAGTGTACTGTTCTCCCCCACAGACAAACATCTGGGCCGTTTCCAGGTTTTAGCTCAAATATATAGCCGCAACTATAAATATCTTTGTAAAAATATATATTTTTCTCTTGAATTATTTCTTGGTGATTTAGTGCTGAAAATGGGAATGCTGGGTCAGAAG
The DNA here is from genome assembly GCF_963455335.1 of Martes martes. Classification (NCBI taxonomy): domain Eukaryota; kingdom Metazoa; phylum Chordata; class Mammalia; order Carnivora; family Mustelidae; genus Martes; species Martes martes. The sequence continues at coordinate 26,701,941 of NC_137902.1, forward strand.
CTGTCATTTAACAGTTCTCCTAGACAGAATTCCTTCCTGAAGGGCTGTACCAGTGTGCTACCCACCATGTATAACCAAACCCAAAACTTTCATCAAACCAAAGCCAACTTCCTTTTTTTTTTCCACCTAGTAATAGATGCGAGGTGGCACTTTAATAATTGTTTTAATATGCATGTCTGTATTAACGTTGTGGGATGTTTCCTCAGCATTTTTTCTGAGGACACAGTGGGACTGTTCTTATCTGCTGTTGGTTATGGATGAGAGGGCATTGGAGACCGGGTGTTATTCTGGTAGATTTCTATCAGTCCCTTAAAAGTTTTAGAGATAAAACTTGTACCTATAGTATTGTTAATTTTCCCCTGTATGTACTCTGTTGTTCTCATTTTAATCTCTTCTTTCTCTTCTGTGCAGCATTTAACATTTAAACGCTTTAAAATCTTCTAGTTAAAAAGTATTTTAAGGGGCACCTTGGGTGGCTCAGTCAAGCATCTGCCTTTGGCTCAGGTTATGATCTCAGGGTCCTGGGATCAAGCCCCACATAGGGGCTCCCTGCTCAGCTGGGAATCGGCTTCTCGCTCTGCCCCTACCCCTGCTCATGCTTCACTCCCTCTCTCTCTCACTCTCTCTAATGAAGTCTTTAAAAAAACCTTTAAATTCACTTTCATTTTAGGGGGATTTATTAAATTGGATTATGAGATATAATGTAAATCAGTTTTTTCTCCATTGATAACCCAGTTTTGTCACCAGCATTATTATTTTATTTTTTATTTTTTAAAGGCATTATTATTATTTTAATGAGTATTTTCTTCTTCACCAAAGTATTACAGTGTAGAAAAATTGGGAAATACAGAAAAACACAAAGAAAATAACACACAAAGATGACTATCCACAGCTAACTATTTTATTTTTTTAATTGTTCATTTTATAAATAATTTATAGTGTCAGACCAGTATATTGGTCTGACCATTCCTTCACTGTCCTATAGCATCCCCAGTAAGTGAGGGGAAATGGGACCCAGTTTACTAATATATTTTATTTGATTTTTAAAAAGATTTTATTTATTTATTTGACAGAGAGAGAGAGATCACAAGTAGGCAGAGAGGCAGGCAGAGAGAGAGGGGGAAGCAGGCTCCCCGCTGAGCAGAGAGCCCGATGCGGGACTTGATCCCAGGACCCTAAAATCATGACCTGAGCCAAAGGCAGAGGCTTAACCCACTGAGCCACCCAGGTGCCCCTGCCAGTTTACTGTTTTAGAGTATTTACTTGCCATGTTCTTTCTAGGCATGTATATTCCTCTTCCCTGCCTTCTTTCTCATAAATTTGGGAACATGTTACATAAAAACCCAACAACACTAATGAAGTAGTGATTTTTTTCCTTACTTTAAAATTTTACTTTGTTTGTTATATATTAAGTTCATATCAGTTTGGGTGCTTTCTGGCTTTCTCTTTTTAAATTGAAGTATCAGCTAGTTTGTTTATTGGTTATTTCCAAGGTCTTCTAATTGGATAAAATACGGGAAGTATAATTGTGAACTATCTAAATATAATTTTTAACTATCAACAAACACTTCTTTTTTTTTTAAAGATTTTATTTATTTGACAGACAGAGATCACAAGTAGGCAGAGAGGCAGGGAGAGAGAGAGAGGAGGAAGCAGGCTCCCTGCTGAGCAGAGAGCTGGATACGGGGCTCGATCCCAGGACCCTGGGTTCATGACCCAAGCCGAAGGCAGAGGCTTTAACCCACTGAGCCACCCGGGTGCCCCAACAAACACTTATTGATACTTAATATGCATAGACATTGGGTAAATGAAAAACAGTTCCTGGTTCATCATAAACACCGTACTAAATGTTAAATAAATTATCTTTGGAGTTATGATCCAGAGAAATTATAGAACATTCTAAATCATTTTAAAAATAGTGTTCAGTTGGGTTAACTAAACTCTACTCACTATGTTGAAAGATTTTCCATAGTAAGGTTAAAATAAAAATGTATTTTGGGGGCGCCTGGCTGGCTTAGTCTGTAGAGCATATGATCCTTGATCTCAGGGTTGTGAGTTCAAGCCCCAAATCGGGCATGGAGCCTACTAAAAACAACAACAACCCTATTTTGGGTTGATCTCTTCTATCCAGAAAATTATAAGAAACCCTTTCCTGAACATTCACTCTCTTTAAAGTATTTCAAAAGATTGACTTGAAGTCATGGATATGTAAACATTTTTTAAGTGTCCACATGGGCAAAATGCTATAAAAAGAATAATAAATTGGAACAAAATTGACAATACAGATTATATGAAGAGCCTTTACAAACTCACAAGAAAAGGACCAAAGTCCTCGTAGGAACAGGGACAAAGGGTATGAACAAGCATTTCCCAGAAGGAATGCTAATGGCTTTCAAACATATAACCAGATACTCAGTCTTACCCATAATTAGAGAAAGTACTATACACACTTAAGCAACAGGAAGGAAACTTTTGAAAAAAGATTTTTATTTATTTGAGAGATAGAGAGTGTGAGTCGAGGGAAGGGCAGAGGGAGACAGTCTTCAAGCAGATTGCCCACAGAGCGCAGAGCCTCACGCAGGGCTCCATCCCATGACCCTGAGCTCATGACCCAAGCTGAAATCAAGATGCTTAACTGACTGAGCCACCTAGGTGTCCCCAAAACCATCTTTTCTATCCTGCATTTGTTATAATCTTGAAAGCAGGACTTGACTGCTGCCTTTTAGCAAATGGTAGTAAATGTGATGGTATAGCAGAGATGGGAAGAAATGCAAGTCTCTCTCTTCTTTTCTCAATAGACATGGTAGTTATCACTCTGTGTTCCAAGCAGTGTGCCTTTATTGTCCAATGGAGTAGGCAAGGGAACGCAGGGGAGCTATGGGGCCTAAAACGAAGTTTTCAAATTCTTGCTCATGATTTCAAAATTCTGCCCGAAGGTGCATTTTCAGAGGGGCTTTGAGCCCTTCTCCCTGTCCCCTACCACTCCAACCTCGTCATCAATTATGCCATTCCTGTTGCTCTTACTGTGCTAACTTTCCTCACCCAGATAGTACTATTGACACATTTTCTTAAATGAAAAATTTAAAACAGAAAAGTTGAATGAAATGTACCATGAACTGGGGCGCCTGGGTGGCTCAGTGGGTTCAAGCCTCTGCCTTCGGCTCAGGTCATGGTCCCAGGGTCCTGGGATCGAGCCCCACATCGGGCTCTCTGCTCAGCAGGGAGCCTGCTTCCCTTCCTCTCTCTCTGCCTGCCTCTCCCCTTACTTGTGATCTCTGCCTGTCAAATAAATAAAATTAAAAAAAAAAAAAAAAGAAATGTACCATGAACACTCATATACCCACAACCTAGATTCTGTAGTTAACATTTTACTGTATTTGCTTTATCTTGCATTTCAGTGAGTTGTAGAGGTCAGTACGCTTCACCTGTAAATGCTTCAGCGTGTGTGCATATACCTGGTATATATTAGTTTATGGGCCTTTTCATTTATCAAAAATTTATATACAGTGAAATGCTCAAATCTTAAATGTCTCATTGGGTGTATTTTTTTTCATTTGATGCATTTTCGACAAGTGCGTCCGTACCCGTATAACCCAAATCCCCTTAAGCTTTAGATATAGAATGTTACTCCAGATAGTTTCTGTATATTCCTTCCCAGTCCGTCCCTTTCCCAGTGACAGGATTCCCAGTGGTAATCACTGTTCTGATTCTTCCATTATAGATTAGTTCTCTTCCTTACACTTCACATGAACAGAATCATACAACATGAACTCTTTTGTGTAACGTTTCTTTCATTCAGCAGGACGTTTTTGAGATCCGCCCACATTACTGTGTGTATCAGTAGTTCTTCCCTTCTTATTACCGAGTAGCATTCTGTCGGGTGAATTTGCCCATTCTCCTCTTGTTGGCTGCCTGGGCTGTTTTCAACTTTTGGCTGTTATGACTAAAGTTCCAATGAACATTCTTGTGCAAGTCTTTTTGTGGACATATGCTTTCTCTTGGGTAATTGCTAGGTCATAGAGTAGGTATATGTTTAGATTTATAATAAACTGCCAGACATTTTTCCAAAATGGCTGTACCATTTTGCTTTCCCACCAAGGTTGTAGCAGAGTTCCTTCCTGGCCTTCAAAAATAAAATATATTCATATATATATACATATACACACACACACACAATTGTGTGTGTGTACACATTATACACATGCAATTACATATATAAAATTACATATATACATATATAAATGTATGTATAATATATGCATATACATATGTATACAATTATACACATATATTTATAATTTCTTCATATTTTCTGGACATAAGCCATTGGTCAGATATACATTTTGTGACCATTTTCCCCCAGACTGTGGTGTATATTAAAGTATATTAAATGTATATTTTTGGTGAGCAAAAATTTAAAATTTTGATAATGTCTCATTTATTAGACTTTTCTTTCATGCTATTGCTGTGTCTTAAGAGACCTTTGCTTAGCCCCCAAGTTGCAGAGATATTTTGATATATTTTCTTCTATTAAACTTATAGTTTTAGATATTATGTTTAAATTCATTCTCAATTAATTTTCTGTTTGATATGAGGTAGGAGTCAGAGTTCGTGTTTTTCCTTAGGGATAGCCAGTGGTTCCAGTTCCCTGTTATCCTTTCTCTATTAGATTGCTTTGGCATTGCTATAGACTGTGTCATGGACAGACTGTTGTCCTTGGATTTCTTGGTTATCCTAGAGCGGGGAGAGAAAGTTACTCCTTTCTTGTGTCCTAACCCCATCACTTATATCTAGACGTATTCTAGATACTCCTCTGAGTTCTGACTCATAAGCCTATAGAATTTTCTGTGGTTGGCGATGAGTTGTCATGACTAGGTTATCTGTTCTGTCTGAAAACAGGATGGCCAGTGTCCCGGTGAAGGAACGGGTGAAGGTGTCTCAGAACTGGAGGTTGGGGCGCTGCCGAGAGGGGATTCTGCTCAAGTGGAGATGCAGGTAAAGTAGCCTCTTACCTCTTTTAAAGCTACCTGCGACAGAAAAGCATGCTGGAAAGTAAAAAGTCTGGTCCTAGCTAGAGTGGAAATGTGTCTCTCTTGAGTGGTGTGGCCCTGGTGATCCTTTAAACATCATGAATGGGGCGTCAGAGGGACAACTTCTTCTTCTTCTTTTTTTTTTTTTACATTTGTAAAAATTTTTAAAAAGTGCGCTTTATTTTAACAAATTCCACATTTTTATGATTATAAAAATAACACGTGTATTGTAGAGATTTGAAAAAATAGAAAAGTTTAAAGAAGAAAACAAAACTTCCGTATAATGCGCCAACTCAGAGGTAACCGCTGTTAATGTACCTCATTGAAAGAAAGAAATGAAGCCAGGGTTTCAACCCGTCTTGTTTTATGCTTGTTTAGTTTAAATCCACTCTGTGGACTCACACCTCCACTTCCTTCATTCCATTAGCCCTCAGCCCAACTTTATTACGAAGGCAAAATGGGACCTATGGGCTTGGCTCTAGATGTTACAGGAGGTAGAGCTCGGGACTGCGAGGAAAGTTAGACAGTGGCTTTGGACTGCTAATACCACACATTTTATGCTTCACTGATGCTACATTATTTCATAGTTACCACTTGACTCCCTACCAGAAAAGTGCTCCTTATCAATTGGTTGGAATGGATAAGGAACATCATGGTTCCTCATTGCAAGTTGACCTGCATTCAGGTTTCTTCCTTTGAGGACCCCTTCTCCCTTGCTGGTGTCCAGTTTCTGCTGCTTTCCTGGGTGGTGGGTGCTGCAAAGTGTGTGTGGGTCCTGGCGCTGGTGATGGTAAAGAAACTACTTGGGGGGAGAGAGATTTTTATGGTAAAAAACTTCATCCTGTGCTTCCCGCTTTTGCCTTTTAATACCAGAAAGTAGAGTTTATTTCTCTATCAAGGTTTTGTCTCTGATGTCTTTTTTGGGGATGGTTTCAAAGCAGTTTGGCAAATAAACACACAAAGCAGTTACCAGGCTGCCCCGGGATTCTCGACTGTTTGCCTGGCGTGAACCTGGTTTCTCATCCTAGGCAAGTGGCTGCTTACCAGATGGCTCTAAACGCATGCATTCCAGCCCCTTCTGCTTGCTCCCCACTTGAGTGTGCCACAGACCCGTGCAAGGGGCCGTTGAAGAAAGAAGCACATAATGAGTGAGAATATAGGCATCTATACACACTCTTCACATGTCCTATATAATATATGCACATGCTTGTAAAAACCTCCTGAGCAGAAACTCAGCTACTACAAAGTCCAAGCTGCATTTAATGGCCCGTCAAGTCAATTTGCAGAACTTTTCCACATTCCCATGACGCTTGTATTAAGGAAGAAACACAGCCCAGTTCGCTCAGACAGGCTTGGCAGTGGGAGATGGTGACTCTGTAAATGCAGATGAATCCGCTGTCCCTGTGCTTAGCTTGGGATCGGGTAGCTACAGAACTCCTGGGTAGAGTAGGACAGGCTGCTGGGAGGTCTGCCTTGGAAAGGGGCTTAGTCTCCACCGAGAACCTCGGGTCTGGCAGAGTCAGCCTGCCTTCCCTTCTATCTTTTTTCCTTTTTTCTTTTCTTTTCCTTTTTTCTCTTCTCTTTTTCTTTCATTTTCTTTCTCTCTCTCTCCTCCCTCCCTCCTTCCTTCTCTCTGTCTCTCTTTCTTTCTTTCTACCTCCTTCCCTCCCTTCCTCTCTTCCTTCCTTTCTTTTTCTTTCCTTCTTTTAAAATACTTTATTTATGTGTGTGTGTGTGTGTGTGTGTGTGTGAGTGTGTGTCTGTGAGGCAGAGAGAGAGAGAGAGCGCACGCGAGGGGGAGGAGCAGAGAGAGAGAGACAAGCAGACTCCACGCTGAGTGGAGCCTGTCTCAGGGCTTGATCTTTCAACTCATGACCTGAGTTGAAATCAATTGGTCGCTTAACTGACTGAGTCATGCAGGCACCCCTGACAGAGACTTCTTTCTTAAGGCTCATTCTGTGCCGTGGGACTGGCCTGTGGCTTCTGACCTTTCTTCCTCCTGCCAGACTATAGAGGGAATCTTTAACTATTTGTGGATTTCTTTTATCAGCTGCCTAGGAGAGCTGACTATTTCCCTGGAGCCCCCAAACTGTAGTGGACTACTGCACAGCCATGTTTTCCCATTGCCCCACTTACCCTCTAATACAGAAACAGCTATCCCCTGGGCGGACCTAGATAACTAACCACTGCCTTAGCATCCTTTCCTAAATGGCTTTTATTTCTTTCACTTATGAATGACCCCTTTGCTATAGCGGGATAAGGGAATGGGGCTTCTTGGGGCTCACTCTTCTCTTTTCTCCATCTGCTGTGTTGGGGAAAGAAGTAAGAAGTATGTGTGGGAGTCTTGGAACCTCGAAACTTACTGCTTAACACTTCAAATCAGGGAGGATGCAGAATGAAAGAAAATCACTTCATCTGGGTGGAAGGTTTCTTTTTTAACCCTCTCCACGTCCCAGTCATTGAATTCGCCGAGCTCTGCCTACCCCCAAGAAGTCTATGCTGCCAGTAATTTGAGTCTTAAGCATTCTCTAATTCAGAGTGATATTTAATTGATCTTTTAGTTCTGACTTTCTATTAGAAAGTCCAAAGAAGATTAAGTTACCATAAAACTCAGTCTCTCTGGTTTCCTGAGGGTGGCCTAGGGGTACATAATTTTACAGGAGAGGAGGGAGGTGAAGGCTTAGCTGTGCAGGTTATCCTTGCTAAGTTGGGGATCAGTCAGCCTCTCCAAAGATTGGAGTCGAGTTTTCATGCTGTATCTTGATAATTCTTAAATTGTGTTTTACGTCTCTGCAGTCAGATGCCCTGGATGCAGCTAGAAGGTGATTCTCTGTACATATCCCAGGCTAATTTCATCCTGGCCTATCAGTTCCGCCCAGATGGTGCCAGTTTGAACCGTCGGCCCCTGGGAGTATTTGCTGGGCATGATGAGGACGTTTGCCACTTCGTGCTGGCCAACTCGCATATTATCAGTGCGGGAGGGTAAGTGCTGCAGGCTTCTCCTTCTCCCTTAGCATTCTTCAGGGGACTTCTGCTTGTCTGCCTCTGATTTTCTCTCTCAACTCCAAAGAGGTGAGGAAGGAGACCGTAAGAAGAGGGAGTGTTTTTTCCCCCCATTTGTAGCAGAGAGATTTACCCAAAGGCATTTAATAGGGTTAGCTGGAGAGGGAAAACAGGAAGAGCTTTAATGAAAAGTGAAGCTGGTTTTGATACTCTCATGGGGGAGATTTGTTTTATCTCTCAGCTCTGCTCAGCCCCAAGTGTACTGAAGAAGTAGAGGTGTCTCAGAGCTCGGTGCCTTGTTGAGCTGAATTGCTTAACACAGCAAATTTGGACATCACTGGAGACTCAGGCTGCTTCTGTAGCCTTGTTCTCTTCCGACAGAGAGAATAATTGGCTATTGGGGGTGGGCTCCCTCTTTCTTTCCTAGAGATGGGAAGATTGGTGTTCATAAGATTCATAGCACCTTCACTGTCAAGTACTCGGCTCATGAACAGGAGGTGAACTGTGTGGATTGCAGAGGGGGCATCATCGTGAGTGGCTCCAGGGACAGAACGGCCAAGGTGAGTGGTCTCCCCCTTACGTAGGGTTATTCCCGCCTGTCTATAGGGAGTGGGGTGGGAGAGGGTGGATAGGGCCTTGAGTCTTGGGATTGGCTGAGGGCATTGGGTGGGGGTAGGGGGGGAACGACACGATAAAGGACTCACTTATGTGCCTCTGGCATGCAGGTTACCATGCCAGGCTCTGTCCCTGCCAGCTGGCCTGAGAAAGGAGTGGACAGTGGCTGGGAAGCTTGCCACTCACTTGAAATGTGGCGTGAACTCAAAAACAGAGGGCCTGGCTAGCTTTTCCTCCCTGCGCTGTATTTCCTCAAGTTTGTGGGCTGAGTTCTGACCCCAATATTTTATTTTAAACTCTCCCTCCTTTTGCTTGCTCTCTGTTTAGGGAGGTTAATTTTTCACCACCTTGTTTATAAGCAATCAGGCTGATAATTAAAATGTGTTTTTACTGCTTCTCTGGAGAGTGATGTGGTCAGCAAGCAGTAGAAAGACGAGGAGAGAAAGGCATTTTGGTGCGTCATTGCCAAACTGCCTGGTCTGTGGTCAGTCATCTGCCAACGCGGAACAGAACGAGGCCGATAAGTAGTGTGACCCCTGCTTTAGGGACTCCACTCCTCCGAGTTTGAGTCAAACAGGCCTCCACCCATGAGACAGAGAAGAACGTCTTTCTCCCTCCCTGTGTCCAGCGGCCCCAGGCTGGGCCCGCACATACCTGGTCTCTTGGGGCTGCTGTGAAAACTGCGCTGACAATTCAATCGAGGTGCAGGAGGCCCGACAGTATCGTACTTGCCTGTTTTCCGGCATCTGGAGACTCCATAGTGCCAACAGGAGCAAAAATGCCTGCTCATGTCAGCAAATGGGCCACTACGACACCTGGGGAGGGTCTCTGGAGAGGGAAGTTGCAGTTTTTACTCGTTAACTTTTCTGACTTCAGGTACCCTCTGGTGATTAGTCCTTCGTATAAAAATGCCACCAATTTATATAAAAAGAAGGACTGCATATGGTCCTTTCACTTCTGGAAGTTTTTCCTCCCTTAGCTCATTTCTTCCTTACTTCCTTACCTTGTATTCTGTCAGAGACGTGCACACCAGCACAGGAAGCCTGAGAAACACCTGGAAAAATCTTTTGAACCAACTTGGAAACTGAATTTCCTATTGCCTGTTTCCTGTTTCCCTTATCCCGTACTTATTTCAGGTTTCTGATTGGTCACCGTCGTTGTACCATTCCTTCCAAAGAGACTGGCCCTAACTTGCTCTACTCCTCAGAAATCAATTTGCATAGAAATCTTTTTGGCATGTGCGACCTAAAAATACTCCCATTGCCTTCTGGCATCTTCCTGTTATGGCTTCAAGTCTCCCCTGACCCCTCTTTTCAGTGACATGTCTTTCTTCTGTCCTCTTCTCTGGGGTCTGACACCCAGAGCAATGAAAACTAAGCTTTATGACCAAAGGTAGCAGTCCAGGGGGATGGACTTGTAGTCAAACGGTAGTAATCCTAATATTTGGGATATTGGGTTAGTTTCATGTTTTTTTTTTAAATTTTGAAAATATTTTATGTATTTATTTGACAGAGAGAGACACAGCAAGAGAGGGAACACAGCAGAGGGAGTGGGAGAGGGAGAAGCAGGCCCCCCGTGGAGCAGGAGGCCCGGTGCGGGGCTCGATCCCAGGACCCTGGGATCATGACGTGAGCTGAAGACAGATGCTTAACAACTGAGCCACCTAGCCGCCCCTAGTTTCATGTTTTAAGTACTGACTCAACCCTGTTTGATAGATTCAATTTGTTTTTAAGCATTAAAGTAGGTACTTTCTAATTTTAAAATTGTCACCACAGTTCATCCTTTTCCCATTGAGGATTTCTTTTAAGTCAGTGACAGAATTTCCCCTTGTGTCCTTGTTCTTCAACTCCAAAAAGCTGGACTGCTGTTTTGGGATTCCCCAGTGATCTCCAGGCCAGCCCATCTTTGCAGATTTCTGGTTGCTGTGTCTGCTCCCTCTCTGTTGCTGTCTTTGCTTCTAGCTGTCTTCATCTTCCTGACCTGTTTCTACATTACCCACTGCTGGTCTTTTATAACCAGCCCTCCATTCTTTTTGGTGGTTTCTGCAGTCCCATAGCTGCTTCTGTAGGCTGCTTCTGATACACGCCAGCCTTCATGAGAACTTAGTCATGCTTGCCTATAAACATCTATAGCCTGTTTGTTGGGAGTTTCCCCAAATACATACTGTGTTTTAGGAAAGAAATTTGTTTTTATTGGGGTGAAAGGAACGAAAACATTTTCTTTGTAAGACTTCTGAGTTAGGGACTGCTCAGAGAGCCTTCTTCCTCCTCCCCCCTGCCACTTTCAAACTTATCGTGACTTAGTGTGGGTTGCCTCTCTGGGGTTTAGGGAGGCCAGCTCCGTCCTGAGATGTGATAGGAATGTAGGAATGTTCTCAGTGGTCCTGGGCTGGTTCTGACCATTCTTTCCTTGTCTCCTTTAGTTCTCTATTTTTCCATTCATTCCTAAAAGTACCTACTATATGCAAGTCGCAGTGCACAAGGCACTGGGGCTCATCAAAGGTGAGGAAGAGATGGCCTCTTCTGGAGGCAAGCTGAGACGTGCCTGCAGTGGCGAGGAAGCTGATGGGAAGTGGCCAGGACTGTGAAGTGTGAGGCCCTAGGGAGAGGGCCAGAAAGAAAGAGGGTGGAGAGATCACATCTGGCTTGAAAGGGGAGACTTTATGAAGGAAGAAACATTTGAACTTGTTGGTTTTTTTTCTTCTTTTAGTTATTTTTCAATGCAGAGGTTTGCTTGTTTATGTATAAGCAACCAGACACGATGCTGAACACTTGACAATTGTTCATTTTCACCTTTTCTCCTTTAGGAGAATTGTTTCTTGACATAATTATGCTCATAGTATGTTTTGCATGCTCCATTACCCTACTGTAGCTACTTTATGTTACAAGGTTTCCTATTATTATTACATATTATTTGTGCCATCTTTAATGGCTTAATGAGTAATAAGACCCACCATTGCTGAATGCTGGATACCTGCCAGATGCTGGCTTACTGTGTTTGGTGCTTTACGCATTTCTTGACTTTTCTGAAGCCCTCAAAAGATAGGTATTATTTCCCATTGTACACATGAGGAAACTGAGGCTAAGGAGTTCTGAAACATCCCTAAGATCAGAGCTAATAAGTAACAACTGGGTGCAGACACATGTGTCTGATTCCAAAGCCCATGCCTGCTCTTCCTGCAACGCCTGCTCTTCTGCAACCGTAGGCTGCTGGGAACATTTTTACTGCACAGGTTTCTCTTCGTTTTAGGATCGTTATCTTCAGGTAGGGCTTCAGCGATAGAATGACTGGGTGTGAGGCTTTGGTCGTTTTAAGGGTCTTGATGCCTGTCTTCAACTGCTTTTCTGAAAGGACTGTATAAATGTCCACTTCTGCTGAGTTCTATCTTTTCCAGGGGTGGGTTTGTTTTGGATTTGACCACTGAGAGTAAGGTGTGATCAGCATATTGTTGTCAACTCCCTTCCCTCGGGCGTCATGACACTCGGGTTTCTGGTGGATGGTGTGCTGCTGCTGCTGCGGCCAGGGGCCTCCTGGCCACTTCCCTAACATCGTGCTCAGCATGGGCAGCAAGCTTCCCGAGCCACTCCTAGAGACCAGGAACCTTGTGCTGTGGTTTGCACCATGGAATCCACCAGCCCCTTTCTTGGGGGGCACTGGTGACTTCAGGACTGGAGTTGGCCCCAGAGATTGTGTAATCAGAGGCCTTAGTGTCTCCCCACCCTCCTACCTGCCTCCTAGGGAGTTGGCTTCTGAGGAAAGGCAAACCTCTCGTTCGGAGTGGGACTGTGTGAGAGAAGACATTAAAAGTGCATCTTGTTACAGGCAGAGTGGCCTGGCTGTAGATCCAGAGTAAGCCAGAATCATGGCACTCCAGGAAGGTTGTGGTATTTACCTTTGTTTTCTGCCCGTCCTTGTTCAGGATCTTCTTGTTAAGTTTATTTTCTTTTCCTACGTTGGAAGGAACTCACACCCTCTTCCCCCTGTCATGCATACACAAAATCTTAAAACACTTTCTCCTTTTATAGGGAAGACATGTCATGTGACCCTAAGAAGGCAAGACCACCCCCGCTCTGTCACCTGCCCCTTAAACTCAAGGAATGTCTCTAGAAAGTTCTTCCATCTAAGGTCCTGACTGGCTTTTGTGTGTTCCCCTTATAGCACTGCGGGGACCTTGAGAGGTCAGTGATCCATCTTGCAGCCTCAGGGTCCCTCCTTGGCCGCTGTCTGGGACAGCCCTGTACATCCTTCCTTTCTGTTTGGTTAGAGGCTTATTTCCCCGAGTGTGTCATCTGGGGTTGGGTGAGGTGAGGGGGGCCTTGTGCTTAATGGGAGATTTCTAAATGCACTGGCCGCTGAGGGCTCCCTGAGTGTTGATTAGAGCTAAGCCCGGAGTGGCTGCTAATGTACATTCCTGACTGATAGGGACCAGATAACGTGCTCCAAGCAATATTTTTAACCTGTAGAAGATATGGGAGCTTAAAAGAGCTAAGCTTTTCTGCTACTTTTGGTGACACTAGGTGCTAAATTCCCTGCTGACACGAATAGCACTGGATCCTGGGCATTATCAACAAACAAACAACGACACACCACCTTCGTGCTTTGAAGCCTCTCTTCTTCCCTTCATTCCTTCCCTTATGTCTCTCTTTTTACTCCTCTCTCCTTGCTGTCCTTGTTCCCCCACACTGGGCCTTGATGATCCTCCTCCCTACCTCCCAAAGGAAAATCTGGGTGAGAGAGAGGAAAAAGGAAAACCCACAAACACAAGGAGGTGAGTCCCACCTGTGCACCCTGCTGAGTCAGGTCTCAGCTGAAGAGTGTGGACTTCTGATTCCCGGGTATAGAATTGGGTGGTGCAGAAAGGGCTCTCAGGTGGACGTTAAGGAGGGCGGTCCGTATGGGAGTCAGGTCTCAGGTCGGTGAGCCAGAGGCTGGGACGGCTCCTCTGCTCCTCCGAGCTCAGCATTTGCAGGACAGAAAGGACTTCCCATTCCCCTCCCCCGCCTCCCTGGGACACTCAATCCCACATCTCAACCCCAGGCAGTGCCAATGAGAGCGTCTTCTCTCCTGTTTCCAGGTATGGCCTTTGGCCTCGGGTCGGCTGGGGCAGTGCTTACACACCATCCAGACTGAAGACCGAGTCTGGTCCATCGCTATCAGCCCAGTACTGAGGTAAGGGAGATGTTTTGGGGTATGGTTTTGTCCTGTGTAATAATGCTTTATTTTCTGAGGTCGGGTGGGCTCGGCAGTCTTCCCCCGTATACTGCAGGCTGCTTTGAGCCGGTCTTCTGGAGATTTTGAAAATCCTCCAGAGGCTTGAGTCTGTGGCTCATTTCATATATGCATGGGTTGGAGACAGCATTCCAGAGATAACTTCCTAGGCATCTACCCCGGAAATATGAGGGAAAAGATACCGTTAAAATGTAACCGAGGCCATCTGTTCCAAGAGTGCCCCTTCTGGAGCATATGCCCTCTGGGGCTACTTCCAAAGCAGAGGCCTGTTAGCTCCCCTGGGAAGTTACTGCACCAGCCAGCCTGCTCTCACAACCCACATCTGGTTTGTTCCCCTTGGAAAATGTCTTCTGGAGTATCCCTTCCAGAGCTGAGTCATCAGGACAGGTGTGAGGCCCATGTCCAATTGGGCCCTCATCCAAAGGCAGGTATGTGGGGGTAGAGTGATAATTGTGGCAGAAGTGCTAAATTTTTGATGGTGGCTTTACTTTACTCTTCGGCCTCTTTCCTCTGGCTTTACCAGTAAACAAGTGAGCTTTGCATCCTGACTTCTGCTTTCTAGGCTTTCCCGAACCAAGGCTGAGCCTCTCTCCTCCCCAGCAGGATACATGGACTCTCCTCCTGCACCTGCTCTGCCAGAGTGTTCTTCTAGGGTCTTCCCTCACTACCCTTGGCCCTCACTTCTCACCTCAGTGATGGGTGGGAAAGCTGTAGGGCTGCCACCCTCCAACAGGGGGTTTAAGTCAGTCACTAGTTTTACGAGAGAGTTGATTTCCACCCCCCCCAACTTAGCCCCCTTCAGCCTCCCTCTCCTCACCCCACGGAGCCTACACCCCTCCTCCTGCCCCCTTTGCAACTCCCTTTCAAATTTTTTTCTTTCTAAAGAATTAGAGCCGATTAGCCACGTCATTAATTCTTCAATTTGACGGCTGATATAGCAGGACCTGAAACACATTGCTGACCTCAGAGAATGGAGACCCCGTTCCTTAGCATATTGACGATGGGAGAAGTTAATTAAAATTCCACAGAGCGGAGGTGTCGGCTAACCTATAAACCTGTCGCTGTTCAGAACAAATCATTCTAGCAATCGTAGGAAAGAGGGAAGGAAAGATCAGCAGGGAGTAGAGAGGCCTAAGTGTGTGGGAGCGGACAGTGGAGAACAGAGCGATCAGGCAGGGTCCCCTCCACAGTGGTTTTCCATTGCTCCCCCTTTTAAAGCCAGTGGGCCAGGCTTGGGGGTCTGTGGGCTGGATGTGTGTAAGGATTGAAGGAAGGCTGAACAGCCTGTGGGAGGTGGCAAGTGGGCTGGTAACCATCTTACGGACTTCTGCTGATGTCAGGAGACTAGGTTAGGCTGGGGTGTGTCCGATGGTAGAGGGAAGCCCCTCAGGGCTGGTGATCTAGACCAAAGAACATGGCCATTCAACTAGCACCCCATCCCTTGGTCCTCGACTCTAGCCACCTCTCTGGAATGTGTCAGGCTACCCGTAACAGAGTAGAGCATGGCAATGGTTGAAGATAGCTTCAGTCAAAAAGGTTGAGGTCCGAGTTGGCCTCGTCATTAAGAAGCATATAGGGGGCACCTGGGTGGCTCAGTTGGTTAAGCCTCTGCCTTCGGCTCAGGTCATGATCCCAAGATCCTGGGATCAAGCCCCATGTCGGGCTCCCTGCTCAGTGGAGAGCCTGCTTCTCCCTCTCCCTGCCACTCTGCCTACTTGTGCTCTCTCTGTCAAATAAATAAATAAAATCTTTAAAAAAAAAAAAAAAAGAAGCATATAGAACATATAGAACAAAAGGCATTTTGTTTTGGTCACAACTTGCAGCCTGGCTTTGAGGATCGACCTAGCTTTCTGACAATACCAGTACTAGTCTATAACGGCCACAACACGTGTGTTATTAGTCATTTGCCCTGTGCCAGACCCTTTGCTAGGTCCTTGATGTGCCTCCTCTTCGGTGAAAACCTGGGTCATTTGTTCTCATTCTCCTTGAGAGTCTGCTTGTCCTCTTGGTGTACCTCCTTGGCCCTAAGATGATTCTTTCGCTCACTGTTGATTGGCTTTTCGGCTCCTGAACCGCAGTTGTTTGAGATGACCTTTTCCCCAGCTCGACAGGTGGTGTTGTAGACTCTTTGAAAATTGTTTGCGTTGTTTGGGACCCTGGCTTTACTCGGTGGTCAGGGTCGATGCTGCTGCTCTCCCCTCCGTTTTCTCTTACCCTGAGTGTCCTGGGCTAGAGCTGCTTCATTCCATTATTAAATCCATTTCTTCTCCCCCTGTCCATGAATTTGAACCTGTCAGTGAATGCTTCCATTTTTCCAATCTGGGGAGACCCTGCCTCCTGGCCTCGGGGTCTGTTCTGGAAGAGGCTGCTTTGTCACCACCAGCAGGGTGGCCTCAGGTAAGTCATTCCTTTCTCTGAGCCTGTTTCCTCATTTATTCAATGTAGATACAGTTTCCTTTATAGACCTCACTAGATGATTGTGAAGATGACCTGAAATGATCAGAAAATACTCGGCAGGGATGAGGTCATGATCCTCAGCTCAGGTCATGATCCCAGGGTCCTGGGATCCAGCCCTGCGTCGGGTTCCTTGCTCAGCAGGGAGCCTGCTTCACCCTCAGCCTGCCGCTCCCCCTGTTTGTGTGCATTCTCTCTCTGGCAGATAAATAAATACAATCTTTAAAAAAAAAAAGTCTTCAAAAGATATTAAGAAAGTGAAAATACAGGGACGCCTGGGTGGTGTAGTCCATTAAGCGTCTGCTTTAGGCTCCTGTCATGATCCGGGGATCCTGGGATCAAGTCTCACATCCAGCTCCTTGCTCAGGGGTGGAGTCTCCTTCTCCCTCTGCCTGCTCTGGCTGCCCTGCCTGCTGCTCCCCTGTTTGTGCCCGCGCACTGTGTCTCTCTCTCTCTCTCTATCTCTCTCTGGCAAATAAGTAAAATCTTAAAAAAACAACGCTCTGCAATGCTAAAAGGCCTATCTCACCATGTCACCCAGAATCTCTCCTCTCTGGGGTAGCATTTGTTCAGAGGGGTTAGTTGCTCTCATGTCTCCAGTTTGGCTGGGGACTTTTCTGGGCCCTCCTGGAGCTACACTACTCGTCCACAGTCTTCTTGAGGTGGGGGACCCTCAGCAGGAATTGCCTCCTCCCCCCCACCCCAGTGTTCCTGCCCTCGCCCACTTCTTCTGTTCCCCTCCCTGCCACACACCCTGTTGAGTGTGGTCATCGGTGTGCGTGTGGTCACTACTGGCATGTGACCGTGAACCCCTCACAAAGAACATGATGGGGGTGGGCAGCACTTTCCCTCTGGGGCATGTATTCCTGGTTGACGCGATGACTTCCCAGTCTCTCACTGCTCCCTCATCCCTTTAGAAGGATCCTGAACGGTTAGGAGACCTGCCACATCCCTTTTCTCAATTAACCTTTCTTCTATTGAAAACAATTTGTCAGAGCTATGCATCATATCTATCAAAGCTGTGCTTTGCTGCCTTCTTTTCTTAGGTGTGTGCTTAGACACTTGTAGTAGGAAACACGAAACCTCAAGCCTCAGGCTTTATTTGAGGTGCTCATGACTGGGAGAAAGCCTGTATTCCATCCTGTGTCCAAATGTCACCTTTCCTTCCTCCCATGACCTTGAGTTCTTGATTGGTAAACAGCTGTGGAGGGTGATATTTAATACCAGATATGTGCTTAGAGCTGTGTTTAGGTACTTGAAACCACAGAAGGAAAACCAGTAGTCTCCACAGGAGGGTGGAAGACAAGGGCCTTTTTCTCTACTGCTTGTGTGCCCTCCTGCCCGTCTTCTTTTCCTGACACCAGTGATCCTGTTTTTAAGATTCCTGACTTACTGGTGAAGCGATCCTTCTGGAGAGTAGGTGCAGCCTGGAGCTGTTTGATGAGGGAAAGGAGGACAGCCTGAGATGGGAGAGAGGAGCTGTGGGAGACTCACCCAGGGCCTAAGGCTCTATGTCCGGGTGTGCTTGTATAGCTCCCATACGACCTCCTGAGGCCACATTGGATTCCAAGCACTTTTACATGAGTAACACAGAAAAAGCATAGTTTTTTTTTTTAAGATTAAAAAAAAAATTATTAGAGAGGGATCACAAGTAGGCAGAGAGGCAGGCAGAGAGAGAGAGGGAAGCAGGCTCCCCGCTGAGCAGAGTGCCTGATGAGGGGCTCAATCCCAGGACCCTGAGATCATGACCTGAGCTGAAGGCAGAGGCTTAACCCACCTCATGAGCCACCCAGGCGCCCTGAAAAGCATAATTTTTAAAATGGGCAATAAATTTTATTGCCATTTAAAAACTATTGCCAGCTGAATAAATTTAGCAAATACTCAAGAGTGAGGAAATAAGGCACAGTTAAAGACCCCTTCCTTGCTCCTCCCGCTGCCCTACGTATTGACCAGACTCTTGGGAGATGGCAGCTCCCGGGAGGGTTTTACACAGGGCTGGGGTGAGATGGAACTGTAACAGCTGCCAGGTGACACTGAGCACCCGGAACTCTGCCTTCTCTGGCTGAGGGGAACGGGGGTGCCACCATCACACCCCTCCCCAGCAGAGGGAAAAAGTGAGCCTCAGGGAAGACTGATGCAGGCCACACATAGTGTGGGCCAGAGGAGGTGGCTCTTCAGCTCAGGTCTCTTGCCTAGAGCCACGTCCTGGGGTGCTGAGGGACGCCCACGAGGCAGGCTCAGGTCATTGCTGTGCCTTCATCCACCATGGATGCGTGGTGGATGGTAGCTGCGGCCCTTGAAAGGCTCTTGGGGCCTGAGGAACATTCTGTCTTCCTAGAGGCCCCAGTTGAGGCAGAGGGGTCGGGGAGAGCAGGATATCCGTGAGGCCTGGGCTCTCCCGGGCGCCTGTGAGTGCTTGTTGATCTTTGGTTTGGTGCGGGGTGGGGCGCTCCAAGCCAGCTGTGGGGCCCTGGGGGCTGACGTGAATCCGGAGACCCGCTCGCCCTGTTTGCCTGCTAGGGGCAGAGCGAGGAACCCACAGCTCCTCCTTCCTCTGCAGGTACCATATTTATTGTCCTCCAAGAACAAGGAGGTGCTCAGCCGACTCCTTTCTTCATCTCCAAACAACGCTTGCTATCGTGTGAGTGTGGTCAGAAGGCTTCCCAGGACACTTGGGTTTTAATCCCGTCTCTCTTGTTTCTGTCATTAGGGAAATACATTGAGTGGTATAGGTGTAGAAAATTGACTTAGCTGTGTTATTAAGTATACAATATAATTTTGTGTAACTTTGCTTACTGTGGTGGCTTGTTTGTTTTTGGGCGGAATAGTCCAAGTCTGCATGAAATGTACCGATTCAAATTTGTAAAGTGAGTTGTGGTCTCTGGGGGGTTTTGATGAAGGAGCTGCCCCTGCTTGCTTCATTTCTCCCAGAGGTGAGGGAGAGTCTGGAAGGAAAGCAGTCACTGTGTACTGTTTGGGGAGGGGGTGGGTTGCTGGGAGAGCAGGGTGTTTGTTCCAGTGGCTACAGGGTTTACTGTGTGTTGTGTGTGTGGTAAATGCACATTCACCAGCCTGTTGAAATACACCTTTCTTTAGTGAAAGGTAATTGCATCTGGAGTTTTCTCTGACCAAGAGGTTTGAAAGATTGGAATAAAGAGGCAGCCAACATTCAGTTTGGATTCTTTTGGTTCCCAGCGGCTCAGCAGTTCTGTGGCCCTGGACTGCATAACTCTGAGCTTTTAGGGGAAAATGAGTCAAAAGTAATGGTTGTGCCTCTGAGTTTTGCTCTTTTTGGTTGGTGATGAGCTGGGCTGTGAAAAGGAATCCTAACCTCAATAACCTGAGGAGAGACTCTGATGGCTGACTTGGTTGTGCTTTACCTTGTGGCTTTACCTGTGGCCAATTCGGTCTCTCTGTCCTGCCTTCCTGGGGCCAGGGCAGAGGGAAGCTTCCTCGTGGACCCATCTAGGGAAAGGAGACCTTCCCTAAGCAAAGAGTGGCTCGGTGTCCTCCTTTGCCAGGCTGCAGAGCACACAGGAGGGAGCCTTCTGCATGTGGTGGTCCTAGATGAGAGAGTCAGAGGCACAAGGACACTGCAGAGGGGCCGGGGGCAGGCATGGTGGGAAGAGGGGGCATGACACCTGGGGAAAGAAGGAAGCTCTGGGTGATGCTAGATGGGCCACCTGGTCCAACCTGAAATGAGTGTAAATTGGAAAAGGATCAGTATAGGGATATGACTGAAACGGAGTCTGGTCCTGCCGAATCTCAGTGCAGTGCCCACCACCCTAGAGTTCCCCACCTGGCTAAGCCAAGCCTCTCTGGCGGGTGCAAGTGTACCTATCGGTAGCAAAGATGAGATGCCACGGGGGTGGGTTTCACTTCCTCAAGACCCTGGATTTCTGCCACTGCCCAGGGCAGGATAGGCTCAGGGAGGCTCATGTGCCGAGCTGCTGGCCTAGGACCAGCAACCCAACCAGCCCGGGCTGGCCCAGAACCCACTTGTGGGAGCCAGTTCTTCCCTGGCCAGCAAGGCTGGCTCAGTGGTCAAGAGCAGACTTAAATAAAACACCACAAATAGAAGCAGAAGCCGCTGCAGAAGATAGGGCACTGAAGATGCGGCCGTGCCCAGAGAGCCTGCCTCCCGACAGGGAGACATGGCCGTCCCTCAGTCTCTGTCGCGTTCTTTCTCTCTCTCTCTCTCCACGGCTGTCTGTCTCTCTCCCTCCCCCCACCCCGTCTCGATTTAGTCCCTGTTACTGCTAGGCCCTGGGGAAGCCACTGTGAACTAGACAGCATCGTGTGGCAGGGACCAGTCGGAGGGCAGTACGGTGTGTTGAGTTCCTAGCCGGGGGGACTGGCACCCTGGAGGACCGGCCTGCCACCCCGCCCCTCCTGGCTCCAGTTCCTGCCTGCACCACAGCGGTTTCTTCTCTCCCCTCATCGGGAAGAGAGCACGTCCTTTCCCTGCCGGAGCCGCCCCTACTTCTCTGGGTTGTGTGTGCAGTGTGCCTGTGTTTGTCCACCTTTGATCACTGTTCTGCCAGCACATAATTTAGCAGTCCACATCCCCAGGTGGAAGCATGGAGTTAATGTTAAAATTAGTTGGTGGGTTTGTGTGTGTGTGTGTGTGTGTGTGTGTGTGTGTACACACACACGTACTCTTTAAACTTCAGTGGGTGATGAGGCAGAGAGGGAGGCGGGAGGGCGAAGGGGAGCTATAAATTCTGGGACTGGTGTAGCTGTTCCCTGAGCAGCCGGGAAGCCTCTGATGTCTCCACAGCACTTTCATTAACATTTAAATTAGGGGTTTGTTTTCCAGTCGTTTTATAGGCAGGGACCTTTCATGGCCTGTCACATGCACGCCCCCCCCCCCCCCAAGCAAGTGTGTAATTGTAGCCACTGCTCTGTCCTCACTGGGTTGCAGCCGGAGTTCAAAGGGAATTCCGGAGCCGGAGCTCTGGAGGTACGAGGTGGACCAGTCAGGATGTGGGTGTTCCCTCTAACACGAAGGTGCTGTGTAGGAGCTCTTTCTCCTCCCGTCCGACCTGTGCTTTCCTTTCCTCTTTCAAGGGACACACACTCTATTCTGCCTCTGACCCCTTCCCACTCTTCCTTCCCTGGAGCCACGGGGCATGTGGGAAAGGCTGCGTCCATGAGTGCCTGCTCCCTGTACCACGAGTGAGGGCCTGGGACAGATGGTTCGAAGATACAGATCTTCATGCTTATCTTCCTCCTTTTGATTTTTTTTTTTTTTTTTTTTGAGCCTCAAGAATACTTCCTACTCTCCTTAGAGAAACAACAATATAAAAGAGATTGCCATCTGAGAAGAATTTATAATAGGGCCCTTTGGTCCTGAAAAGTGCGTTCTAGCTTTGACAGATAATGTGTACACACGCCGTACGTGGCTGCTTGCTCTGCGGGTACGGGTGTTTGAAATACCTTACCGATCTAGGAGCTCATTTGAGACCTGTTCTCTGAGGTTCTGGTATTCAGAGGAAACCCTTCTGTGCCCTGACAGGGAGAATTGTTTCTAAGCTCCCTCTCGTAAGGCATATTTGGCAGCATTTGGGGGTGTTTTGAAAAGACACCCCTGCTCTGGTCTCTGTCCTCCCCAGCAGCATCCTGTTGATGCGTAGATGACAAGAATGTGTCCCAAACAGCCCAGAGCATCTCATTAATTCAGAGTCTCAGGGCTGAGTTCACCCACTGGTGGTCTCCAGGAGAGTTTCCTTCTGGACAGTCAAGAGAGGAGCACTGGCACCTTTCTCTTTCTCTGTCCAGAGGCTGAGAATTTTCTCTCTCGGAGGGTTGACTTTACTGCTTGAGTTGCCGTATCCTTCCTCCTTTCTCCACGGATCCGTGCGCACTATCCGTGACTTATCTGCAGGGCTCAGGGTGGCTGAGTGTCCTGCCCTCCTGCTCCAGGTAGCCTGGCCAACAGGTGGCCACCCTCACGCCCTGGAGTCCTGCCCGAGAGGAGTGCGGGAGGGGCGGGGGCGACCCCCGCGCAGGTGCTGCTGGGCTCAGGTTGCAGCTTGGTGTCTAGGCCCCGCCTGGTGGTGATTAATCTGGGCCACGGGCCGGCAGAGGCCCAGCCAGGGCAGCTTTGGTCCCTCACTGTGAAGACCTTTGGCTCGGATGCCGAGCTGATCTCTGTAGCCTGCTTCGGCTTGAGTTTGATCTGTCAAGGCTAAAGAGGAACCTGATGGTGGGGCGGAAACTTCTAGCCCTGTCTGACTTACAGCACTGATCCATTCCAGTGGCTCTGTCATGATAATACTCGTATATTTAAGAAGATTTCTCCACCTGTTTGCTGTAACACTTAGATCAATCAAAAAAGGCGTCTTCATGAAATATCTGTGCTTTTAGTTTCTTCGGGCAATGGAGCTCACACTTGCAAGTAGAGTTGGGGATAGGGGAGGGTTGGTACTGGGCCCAGGTGAATAAGGCCATGACGAGATGTGGCTGGATCAGTAGCATAATGTTTGTGCATTTGGGGGGTGATGTCAGGGGTTGGAGGATCCCCCCCCCATCCTCCTGCTGCAAGTAGGTGAATCTTGGGCCATTTGGGACAGATTTTGGTACTTCAGTTTGGAGTCAAGTCTTAAGTTCCTTGTTTTCATTTCAAACCAAGTTTTTTGAAAAGGTGTCCCTGTCTCCCCTACCACCTTTCCATTTCCCAGAGTCCTGGTTCCTGGGCTGGCCAGCTGGCAGTCTACAGTGTCTGAGTTCAGGGCGGTCACACATGGCCTTGCTTGGCCATGGGCCTAAGACCCAAGAACAGGATTTCTGCTGCCCGTGACCATCTCTGGGTGTGAGTGAGTTCCGTTATTATAGTAGTACCATTTGGGAGGTTAGGAGCTGGGGACCTAAGAGCTGGGACAGGAGAAAGCATGGACACTGTCATATAGAACCGCAGTGGAATGTGTTGACACTGCTGATCTGGGGAGCTGTCTGTAAAGGTGCTCCGAAAGTCCGTGTAGACTCTGAATTCTGCTGTGCTGACTAGAGCTTCTCCGCAGGATGATGGTGAAGGACAGTTTATGCCTCAGCAAGCCGACCACTGTGTTCTCTTCCTTCAGACCAAGACTAAGAGAACCCTGGCTGTATGGCTGGGACATCTGCTAATCCTTGTGCCTCTCTAGCAGTTTCTTCAACAGGACTCTTCCGAAGTTTCCAGATTTTAACCTTTGGGGGAGGGGTTTTAGTTCCTGTCTTGTGTAAGTTCTGTGCCTGTGGGCTGCAGATGAAATTCCTTTGCCTCTGGGGTGCCCCACCAAGCCAACTACCCAAGGTCCTTGCCTCCTTTCCCGCTTGGTCTTGCTCCTTTCTCTGGCTAGGGCATTTTCAGAGGCGGTAGTTTGTGACCTGGTCTGTAGTACCCTGTATCTGATCGGCATGGCTCAGACAGAAGGTGCTGGCAAGACAGTGAAGAGCGGTAGAAGGAGGAGGGAGGAGAGTATGTGCATGCAGAAGCTGTGGTAATTGCAAAGGGAATATTAGTCCAAAAGCTGCTGGCCCAGGAAATTGCTTTCTGCAGAAGCTTTCCTTTTTCATAGTTTGCAATGCAAATTTAAAACATGAATGGTGCACAAAAAAGTAAAGGAGGGGGCAAAAGGAGTTCCAGTTGGGATGTGATAACCTCCAAAATCTTGAGCAGGGCCTAATGTGCAGAAGAGAATTTCAAGTTATGGGAGAGAATCTTTCAGGAGATTAAAATAATTATAAATTGTATTTTGCTGTCATTCCCGCCCCCTCCACACACACCTGTATCTTTTCCGTGCTCTTGTGTTCAGACCTGTCTCCGTCCCTGCTCAGCTTACGCTGCTGTCTCCACCTCTGCTTCTTCCTACAGCAAAGCCATAATCCAGCTTCTAAAACAGTGATCAGGGTGCTCATAGTATAGTATTTGATCCTCACAGAAGGTTGGAAACAGAGGCCCCATCTAAAGTCAGTACGCCTCGGCGTGCCCTCTGGCCCTGGGGACTGGAGCCTTGTCATCGTGCCGGCTGGGGGACCTGGGAGTGTGCCCCCTGGGAGAAGGTGTTAAAGCCATGGCTCTCATCCTCTGCTCTCTCTGACCCTCTTTACGCTGTGGGTAGGCTTGCTGAAGTCTAACGTGGGGTCACTGGGCTTTTTCCCTCCGATTTCCCATGCTTCACCTGCTGCATCTAGAGAGCATGTGCGGCATTCTGCTTCCAGGCTGGAGACACTGCTGTCTGGTTGCTTCTGGTTGCTCTGGCGATGCTGGAGGTGGGGAGAGGCAGGGGATGACCCCTGCATTCAGTGTGCTGGCAGAGCAACCAGCTGGTCAGGTGGGAAGATTCAGACTAGCTTTTTTCTAGGAGCAGGGCTAGACAGGAAGACATAAGAGAGGCCAGAGGCAAGAGCTTTTCAAGTGCAAGGATGCCCCAGGAGTTGAGCTGCCCTGCGGCTGTGGGGTTGCTTCCACCCCTTTCTGTGTGGCCCTCTTGCACATTGACAAACATGGGCCGAACAGATAGGGAGGGGAACGCTGTGCTGTCGGGGGTAAAGTGAAATGTATTCACCCTTTCTGCCTGTGGCCACCAGGAGTCTTCCTTCCTTCCTTCTTCACTGGGGAATTTTGAGAGCGAGATTAGCTCGAGTCTTGCCCGGGGTGCGTCCGGGGGTGGCTGGGCCACACTCTGGCGTCTCAGGAGCACACTCCCCTATAGGATGCTTCCACTGCTTATTAGCATGCGCTCCTCACTCTGAACTTGCTGCATCGTGGCCTCCAGGGACTGCAGAGAGCGTCCAGCTCCAAGCACGTGACCCTCCTGTCTCTCTCTCCCGAGGACTGTCTTGTAGGGTGTTTCTCTTTCTCCTGTTACTTCTTCTCTGTCGCGACTGTAGCTTTAGCTGTGGTGGCCAAGCCTGAGCCTCTTTTCTCCTCAGCCTGAATGGGAGGAGAACGAGTGAGTGAGTGGACTGGGGTCCTAAGGTGAAGGACCCAAGAAAAAGGTCAGCTGGACGAAGGGTGCGATCTCTCACATTTGGCCAAGAGAGAGGGACACATGGGTTAATGTGTTCACAACACCCTCCTTTCTGGCCGGCTTGAATCCTACTAGTATCCCGGGTGAACTGTGGTTGAGAATAAAAACAAAAAATTAAGGAAGAAAAAATACAGATTATTCAAAGGATTCTGCCACTTGTTAAAGGTCTGTGGCCAGGAAAATCCTTTGCAGGCGGGTAAGGGCGGATCCAGGAATAAGAGGGAAAGTTAGAGTTTTAAAATTTCATTACTTTGGCAGTGAGTACCCAAATAAAAATACGAAAACCTTTTGACACATAAATTCCACATCTAGGAATTTATCCTAAGACAACCAGACAAGTGTGCAAGATGCATGCATAAAGACGTATGTTAAGCATACATAAATATCCAGTAATGGGGGCTGTCTAAATATTTTGTGGTATCCACCTCACCACTGAAAGGGTGATGAGACCTTTATTTATTGACTTCAGAAGATGTCCTAGCCTATTATTAAATGAAATAAAAAAAGGTCACAAAATAGTATAATAGTTATTGACTGTCTCTTCAGAGTTAATTCTTATTAGGGGATTTCTGTTGACCTTTCCCATTTTTTTGTTTTCGTTTTTGGTTGTTTTTTTTGTTTTTTTGGGGTTTTTTTTGTATTTAAATGTTTTTGTAATGAGCACAGACATAAAAGGCATTTAAATATCCATTTCAGCACCAGGTAACTATAGAAAGAATTCTTCCTTTTTTCTTTACATAGTTATTTAAATCAAGGTTGCATGGACCTACATTTAGCTTTTATTTTAAGCAGTTATATGAAAGTATAATTCATACCATAAAATTTGCCCATTTTAAGAGACAATTTCAGTATACAACTCCATGATTTTTGGTAAATTTACAGAGTTGTACAACCATCACCACAATTCAGTTTAGAATATTTCTGTCACCCTGAAAAAGTCCTTCTTTACTTTTACTTTTGCAGCATTAAACTTGGTTTCATGCTTGGGCCCTTTTGTGGGGAAAGAAGTTAGCTAAAATATTGGATTTTTTTAAAAAGGTAGTGTAAACTCAGGACTGTTTTTTGCATGTGATATATGTCCAAATGCCTGCCTTTACCAATGTTTTGAGAAAGCTTCTATGTGCAGTGTCACATGGGGAGTATGAAGCCCAAGACACAGTTTTTACCACCTAGGAGCTCGCAGTCCAGTTGGGAAAACAGTGCATGTACTCAGACAACAATTTATCCCAGTCTGTATGGAGTGTGAGTGCCATCAGCGGCCAAGGTTCTTGACAGGAAATCAGAGGAAAGCAGTAACCTTTTAGTGAAATGGGGGGGCGGGCTTTCTGGGTGACATGGGATATGAAGTGGGACTTAATGGTGGCTCTGTTTACATTACAGGAGGGAACTTGAGGCACAGGGATGGGAGGAACAAAGACCTAGTAAGGGATGGAGAAGCTCCTTGTAAGTCTGGGGGTTCAGAGGAGACCAGTGTGGCCGGCTGGGGTGGAGAGTTTATGTAAGGAGTGGTGAGCAGTGAGGCTGGAGGAGACATTTGGGGCAGCGTTTTGGGGGCTTTGAGGAGCAGTTGGACTTGAACCTGAGGATGGCAGGGGCCTTTGGAAGATTTGTGACCACACTGAGTCAGTTACAGGGTTAATGTGGCCGCACTGTGTACAGAATGCTTTGGAGGGGGAGGGGCTGAGGCCCTTGGGATACTTTTCCAGGAGTTTGGTTTGCAAGCAGTAAGGGTCTGGGCTCCCAGGGAGAGTGGGAAGATGGCACTGAATTCAGGAAGAACTCAGTGGTCACAGCTGCATGTGGCAGGGATGGAAGGGACCCACATGAATTCCTCCGTGAGCCTGGTAACTGAAGGCAGCCTGGTTTTGACCAGGCTGAGTTCCATCTTCGACCTGTTGGTCTGGGGCGGTAGTGGGACGGTCAGGTAGCTATGACCAGCGACAGCCAGGGATGGTGGCCTGGAACTCAGATATGGCATGGAGACAACAGCTGAAATACCACGAGGGACTCATGTCAAGGGAAAGCGCAGAGAAGTCAAGGCAGCCGGGCAAGGAGAAACCAAGAGGCCAAAGGTCCCATCAGAAAGGCTAGGAGCTGGGGGAGAGCAGCGCATCCAGTGCGCATCCAGTGAGAGTCGGCAGTGGACAGTGTACGTAAATTCATGTTTCCTCCCCATTCTATGTGACACATAGGATAGATATGGTAAAAATGCATAGCCTTGATACTGATGCATGGAGATTTGCAAACAGTTGATTCTCCTTGCTTGACTTAAGCATTATGTACTTTCTGAACTACAATAAATTCCAAGTTTGGCCTTCTCTCAAGTTCTTTCCTCGGGCTCTTGTTTTCTTCTCTGTGCTTCCCTGCGGTGCTTTTCCTTGAGGGCAGCCTACTTTGGGCTGGGTAATTTTTCCCTCTGTTCGGTTTCAGAGGGTCAGCAGCTGAGCTGGAGGTGCTAAGTGACAAAATGAGGGGGTGTCCTTTCTGGGTTTCTCCTGTGGTGTTTGCTCCATGCGTGATGGTGTTCGGAGCAAAGCGAGAGGCCGATGGAGGAGAACATAAAAAGCCAACTGATCACTTCGCTGTTTGGAGCAATTTGGCCTCAGAGCCGCAGGGGCTGCCCTGGTCCTGGGCTTGCTTGGGCAACTATGCCTGTCTGAAATCTTTCTTTAAAGGGAATTAAATAGAAACTTTCAAATCCTCCTCAGGTTCTTCGGGGTAGTAATTCCGTGGGGCTTGTCATTTGTGTTTGAAGCTGGTGGTGAGGAGGGCGGAGTGAGGAGAAGCGAGGGGGTGGAGATGGGAAGCAGAGAAGGAATCAGAGAGAGAAATTTTATTGAGGGAGAGTTTGCTGGGTTTATGGGAGGGAATCTCTCCCCTCCTCCCCATTCGGATTTGAAAGGGCCGGTGAATCTTTGATTAGGTGCAGGTCAAAAGAATTTACACATTGTGACCTTAATAACTAGAGGTGATTGGCAGGCGGGCTGTGGGGAGGGGGCCGCGGGTCCCTTTCATCTCACTTAGCACAGAGGAGAGACAATGGGCCCGCCGATTTTCCTTGTTGTCCCTTGTTTGAAAAGGTCTGGTGTCTCTACTAGGTACCTGTGACATGGGGGTCTTGATTGGGGTCTCATAAAGGCCCCTGTCAGTATGTCCAAAGGCCAAGAGTACAAAAGCAAGCAGTGGGTGGGGGTCTCAGCTGACCACTGAAGAAGGGAGGGGAGGGCCCGGGAGGCAGTGGAGGGAGAAGCAACCCCCGATGGGAGCCCTTATAGAAGGAGGGGAGGAGGGGGGCAGAGAAGGGCCATTTTTGTCCCTAACTCATCAAGCACATCTGCAGAATTGTCCAGGCTGCTGCCTCCCGGTTTCAAAAGAAAAAAATGATCGTTTGATAAACCGTCCCCGATTCACCACTTTCTCACAAGGGTGGGAGACCCAGCCCTGACCTCTGTATGATTTCACATCAGGACCAGGCTTTCTTTCCCCCACCCCCAAATTGCTAGAGAAACTTTGAAATGTATCCTGTGGCTTTCTCTCTCCCTTCTTCAAGCCCCCCACCCCCATTTCCCACCCTCTCCACCCCACTGGCCTCTGTTTTCTCCCTGGACGCTCCAGAGTGTAGGCGAGTAATTAGTCCCCTCTTTCTGGGGCACAATGAAGCTGGGGTGTTTGGCGGGCCCCTTCCCACCGCTCTCAGAGCCGGGGGCCTGGGGGGAAGGACCAGGTGGCATGTGCAGTGTGTTCCAGGCCTGTTGTACAATCACTGGGGCACAGGGCCGGGGGCTCAGGGACCAGTGCGCTCCTGCTTCTCGAAGGAATGTGCAGAGGCGCATGCATTAATGGTCCCCACACAATGCTTGCATTTTTTCTAGGTGGAGGCATCTTCCCCGTGAAAAGGCTGCCGAGCCTGGAGCCCAGGCGGGAGCCTGCCACCGCGACGGCGTTCTTTCCCACCCTGCGCTTAGTGGCTTGGAGCTAACATGGGAGACCAACAGGCCGCGTCTCCTGAGAGCCCGATCTTTGTACCCGATGTGTGCTCCCCCTCCGCCCTGTCAGTTTTGTGTGTTCACGGAGTGTTGATTTTAATGCGGGCCTGTGTTGGGCTGAGAGGCCGGGCTGGGGGGCCTCGGGCCTTTGTCTTGCAGGGCCTCTTCTTGGAGGGTCTTCGGCCCTGGAGGCGAGTGGCAGATTTGAGAGGTAGGGTGAGATGCCAACTCTGGCTGGCACAGGGTTCCCCGTCCATGTGTCTGTCACAGACCACCGTGGGGGGCCTAGAAAGCCCGAGCACCTTGGGACGCTCAGGCACACGCTCGCCCTCCCCCCCACCCCCCGCCTCAAGGGGCAGTTCGTTCTACCGTGTAGGGCTGCCAGCTTGAAATGACTTACACCCCCCCCCCCCCCCCCGTGACTGAGTCTGGCAGAAGCACAGATTGTGAGCCTCAGGGAGTCAGGGCAGGGCCTTGTCTGCAGGGGTTTGGGGAGGTGGGGGCAGGCAGGAGGGGCGCTGGGAGAGCACAAGTCTGCTGTAGACGACTCTCCGGCGATTGGTAAGGGTGAGAAGAGAACAGGACCGGACAGGAAAGAGGCCAGTGTCTGGGAGAACATTGACAAATCGCAAATGCTCCTCTCCGGCACTGGAAGGAAGAGTCCCTTAGAATGCCGGGTCAGGATGGGAGGTGTGTTCCCCAGTGAGGAGAACTGGGGCCCCTCACAGGTACACTCACTGGGGACCGTCCAATAGAGTATCTTCTGTCTTTACCATTCATCTCTCTGTGTCAGAAGTTGGGGGAAAGGGTCTTTACCCATTCTGAACCCTGGCATGTGTGCATGTGCCTCTAGGAGGGGGAGACTGGGAGCCTTGATGTGGCCTGCTCTACTGCTGGTGAGAGGAGAGTGCAAGGATCCCTCTGAGTCAGGGAGCCAGTGGGTGAGGCCCTGCCCACCCACCACCATGGCCAGGCCATGGCCCTGGCATCTGGTATAGTGCTGGAGGCCTTCAGCTGAGGAGTCCAGTGTTTAGAAATGGACTGTGTCCTCACTTTCCATACGATCAGAAGGCAGAGATGTGGGCTGGCCCCTAAGATGAGGTGGCCCTGGGGAGGCATCCCGCCAAGGTTTCCCAAGCACAGCGTCTCCTCTGTGCTGCTGTTGGCACCCTGCAGACTGTCTCAGGAATTGGTGCCAGTGCCACTGCCAGGCCTGACCAGGGGAAAGCTGCTGGAACTCCAAGGCCTTTGAGGGGCCTGAGTCCCAGAGGGGCCCAGCAGTAAGGAGCAGCTCCTACATTGGGCCACCGTGTGGCAGAGAACATTTCCTTCGTTGAGAAATAGGCACTCGTGGTGGTACCCACCCCCTCCCTTTTTCCTTTTACTGTTCTTTTCCCTTAACTTTTCCAAATGCTGTTTTTCCCCTCCCTTCTCTTCCATTTTGTGGACCAGCTCCAAAAGAGCCTAATAGAGACACAGCTTATGTGTATGGATGTGACCATGGAGGGAAGGGGTGTCAGGGATGGTCAGCCTGGGGCTCCAAGATTGTCAAAAACATCGTCACCTCCCCCTCCATCCCGGGCTGTCCTGCCAGTGCCTGGCTGGGAGGGCACACCAGATCACAGCCTTTTAAATGCAGGCTTAATGGAGGAAAGAGGTAGAAACATGGAAGCAAATTAGATCTATCTATGGAGGTGTTCAGCTGGAGAAAATGAGCATTTCTTACTAAGTGGAGTGCAGGGCATTTCATTATTAAGCTTCATTACAAGGGGGAAGAGTGCAGTCGGCCTCTCTGGGGATCCCCAGACTGTTTTCCTCCCTTTAAAAGTACAGTCATGTTGAGGTTGGGGGAAGAGGCAGGAATTGCTCTTGGTAACTTCATGGAGCACCCAGGGGTTTAAAGCCAAGTGCAGAGCAAGGTAGGAGAGAGGTGGGCAGTGGGAGGGTGCTTCGAGGCCTTCCTCGTTCTGTGACAATAAAGAAGTGAAGAAGCCCTGGTGAAAGTGGGGAGCCTCACCTCTGCAACTAAGATTGAGGGATTTGGGGATGTTGAGAAAAGCGTCAATTAGATGGGGCACCTGGGTGGCTCAGTGGGTTAAGCCTCTGCCTTCGGCTCAGGTCATGATCTCAGGGTCCTGGGATCAAGCCCCACGTCGGGCTCTCTGCTTGGCAAGGAGTCTGCTTCCCCCTCTCTGTCTGCCTGTCTCTCTGCCTGCTTGTGATCTCTCTCTGTCTCTGTTAAATAAATACAAAATCCTTACAAAACAAAACAAAAACGTCAATTAGAAACCTCACCTTCCTGGGAGACCTGATATCTGACTATTTTAACTTTTGAATTAAAAGTTCAAAATGGTGGAATTCAGCTGCATTGCAGTGGTCTGACACAGCTGTTGTTTCCCGGATGCCCAGGACCTTGTCCTTTGGGGCCAGAGAAGGGCAGGAGTATGCTGCTTTCAACTGGGCCTGGTGGGATGCATGTTAACTTCCATCCAGGCAGAAGGGTGGCTTGGTCCTGTCCATGGAAGATGATGTGACACAGGGAACTTGGCTTTACAGTTCTGACTCCTTTTCCTGCTGCTGCTACCCTAGGGATCGTGTCCAGAATATAATCCATCCCAAGAGAATCCTGATCTGGAGTGCTTACTCAAAGAAGTGACTTGTCTAGGTTTTGCCTAGTCAGTTGGATTATCTGGTGTTCAGTGTTCTCAGGGAAGCTGAGAGAAGACAGCATTTTGTCATGGGAGAATTTCTTCCCATGGCCGTGGTACCAAGCGCAGAGCTACAAAATCTCATTTAGAATCCGTGCTTGTCATGTCGTATCAAAGGCCCGGAGGTTTTGCTCTCTCCCAAATCATCCTTTGCTTTTACCACAAGTCTTTGCTTAGCTCAGCCTTCCTGAGGACATTAATTACCCAGGCTGTCTTCTGGGGCTGGTAGACCTAAATCCTAATGGAGGCCTAGTCCCTTTGTTCAGTGGCCTGGGGACCACTTGATTGGGTGAACCTGGGACTTAGGAGCTCACTGATCACCTGTAGGTCTCCCCCCCTTCCCTCCATTTCCGCCCCCTCCCAAAGAGGAAGAGTATTCCTCTGCACTTCCCACTTCCCAAAGAAGAGGAGATGGAATGACAGACGATCTGGGGCAGTGGTTGGCACCTTAGCTGAGTGACCGGTAGCCAGCGCTGCTTTTTTATTTGCAGGATCCTCGGCCTTTGCGTTCTGAGC
Organism: Martes martes; assembly: GCF_963455335.1. Classification (NCBI taxonomy): domain Eukaryota; kingdom Metazoa; phylum Chordata; class Mammalia; order Carnivora; family Mustelidae; genus Martes; species Martes martes. The sequence continues at coordinate 26,734,496 of NC_137902.1, forward strand.
TCTGTGTGTACCTGCCCCCTGTCTCTGAGCCCACACATCTGAAAGTGTGTGTCAGGGTAGCAGGCAGATTCCTTGGTCTCTGGGGGCCCCCCACCCCTCACAGGAGCTCTCCTGAGGTGATGCATGTGGGTTCCTCTGCCTTTCACTTTCCTGACTTGTGTTGATGTCCCTGCTTCTCCTGGGACTGCATCCCCTCAAGAAGACACCTCAGCATAAGGCCACATATGAATGCCCATATGTCTTCTCTTCCTTGGAGCATGGAGAGGGGGCTGGGAACCTGGTCATGGAGTTTCTGGCAGTCCCCGTGTTTCCTCAAGTTCTCTCATCCCTCTAGCTTATCTTCTGCCCAGGCTTCTCCTTGGGATTCCTCTTGTCTGTGAATTTTCCTCCTCTTGGTGGCAGCAGGCAAGGAAATGTTCTCTGGAAGAAGCTGTGGGCTTCTCAAGCGAGTCCCTGCAGGTGGCTGTGGGCATGTGGGAGAATGCCGACCAGAGCCGACAAGGCAGGAGCTGTGGAGTTGGCAGAGGGCCGAGGCCTGTGCGGGTCGCAGCTGACCTGACACTTCCGAGCGGTTTATCATCAGGGTCGAAACTCTTTGGCTTTTCCACAGAGGGAGCAGAATGTTGGGGTGGGGGAGGGGGAGAATGGGAAGTTGGTTTTCTGTCAGTGGCTAACAGTGTCCAGTATTTGGCACGGGGACCGCGTAGCAATGAAAGCCTGAAGTGAGGGGCGCTACCTAGCCAGTAAATCAGGAACCCAAACTACTGTCAAGTGTGTTTGCAAATTTGTGACACTTGGTTTCATTCTTCTAAAAGATTTGTATCCCATCCCAAGTGGCTTAGTGGGAAAGGAAACTTCTAATCAAAGGAGCTTTTTGGTATCCTCATGTTTTTCCAAAGAGAAAAATCCATGCTTTTTATAGTTGTTGATTTCAAAAATGCATGATTAAAAACATGCTACCAGACAATACCTGTCTGAAAGCAAGCATGAGGGGGAGTTTGAGCTGAACCTGAGGAAGTGGGTGGGCTGTGCAGGCTGCTGCTTAGGGAAGGCCTCCCATGTCCAGTGTCTTCTAGAAGGCCTGTGTGAAAACCTCTCCTAGGCCAGAGAGCCATGAGAATTGTCCTTCCACTCATCCTCTAAGGTGGTAGGACCAGAAAAGTTCCGGAGTCCATGCTCAGAGGCCCAGGCGAAGGGAGCTACCAGAGGTAGAATGGCCTGTGGGTGAGGATGCTCATCCTAGAGATAATGAAGGAAACAAGTAAGTTATGGTCCCCTTTGGCATCGGTTCCGCACATTGTAGGGGGCCTTGTCCAAGGCTGGGGCCAGGAGAACCTGATTCTTGGGAAGACATGGACTCTGGTAGTCCCTGGTGTCAGGCCTCCATTTGAAAGCCGTGCATATTTGCGATGGGCAGGACCACGTGGGTACGTGTGGACCCGGGGAGCTTGAGGCCCGAGTTTTATGCTAGGACTGAAGCCATACTTGTGCCCCATCCCTGACCACCCCTACCGAGAGGTAAAACAGCAACAACAACAACGACCCAGAAGCTTCCCTCCAGGCCTCTCGGGACTGGCTCTGGCTCCACTGGGAGTTGAAGTCTCAGAAGAGGGCTGATAGGTATCAGGTGCTGTGGGATCACTGTTGGCTATTTACATTCTGAATCCTGGGTTTGAAATTAATTGGATTGCAGAAACAACTTACTTTTATTATTTTTTCAAACCAACTAAATACCCCAAAACCAAAATTTAAAACCCCCAAACCTTTCATCCTTTTCCCTTTCCCTGTGGCTTTATTTGCTGGGTAGTGAAAAGTGCTTTCCCCGGCCTCCTTCGGTTGCTGTGCTGAACAAAGTGAGAAACCCAGGGAAGGAGGATGCTGGTGCCAAAAGGGCTGGCTGCTGCCCTCAGCTCTGCATCCCCTGGCCTGCCCCGGCCACCCCACCGTCTGGGCCGTAGCCCAAACAAGCATAGGCGCCTTGACCGACAACAAGCCCCAGCTTTGTTGCGCCTGTGGGGGAACTGCTTTCTGGGGCCCAGGGATCGCCTCTGAGAACCACCTGTGCCTCCCGGCCTCCTGCCTGGCCTGGGCCTTCTGGCACCCAGGCCCCACATTCCAGCCAGCAGGCTGAGGGCAGAGTAAGGGGCGGGAGAGGACAAAGGGGGCTGTGGTCAGTTTAAAGGGGGCACAAATTCCAGTCTGCCCCTTCAGGGCTCCTGGTTGGCTCAGGATCTCCTGTGGCCCCGGCCAGGTTAAAATTGTCCTGTCTGTCATCAGCACTGACAGTAGCTTTCTGAAGTGGTCTGCAGAATGGGCACAGTGAACCCAAGGTCTCTCTTCTTGCCTAGTTCTGGGTGCTTCAGGAGGGGAATGATGTAGGTTCCCCTTACAGGCTGCTTCTTACTTGGGCGTCCCCTGTGCCTCTGTGCAGCCTAGCCAGCGATGAGGACCATGATGGCAGCTAAATGCCAGGTGCCCTGCTGAATGCTTTATAGTTCCTTACGCCTCCCAGACAGGTACTGTCCTCACCCCCTGTTTACAAGGAAGGAAACTGAGGCCTTAGAGAGCTTGATTAGCATGCCTAAAGTCAAATCTGGTAATTGAGGCGCTTAGGGGTTGAGCCCCAACATCTGATTCCGGAGTTCATGCTTTCTAGCTACTGTGTGACACTGTCTGCCTTGCCAGCCTTGGAGGGGATTGGATCCTTTGGGAGTCTAATCAACAAGTTCTAATCCCTTGGGATTAGAACTTGTTGATGGTCTTGAATTTCTTCTGATTTTTTTTTTTTTAATGTGAATTGAAGACTTGATTCTCTAACTGGACCTTAAGCTGCCTAAGGGCAGGCCTCTGAGTTTTGTTTTCCCTGATCCCCCTGGCACCCGTAGCATGGGGCTGGGTTGGGTGCTCTCGGGTACTTGTAGAAGGAATAACCCAGGCAAGGCCTTGTTATGTGAGGGGGCGGCCAGTACCAGAGCAGGAGCTTCCACCTGAGGCGAGAGGGCAGCCTGGGGAGGTGGGACCCAGGACTGATGAGGGGCAGTAGAAGACGGGGGGACAGAAGCCAGGCCAGCTGTTCTGAGCAACAGGCTGCTTGGCCCCTGCTGTGTGTTGGTCTGGGCTGTTCCAGAGGGAAGAGGCTGTTTTAGGAATAGCGGGGTGTGAGGGGAGGGTCTGCTTTCATGTCTCTGAACTGTGGGTGTTTGGACTAGCCACCCTTTACTTTGTAGACGCTTCTATAGAGAATTGCTTTGAACCTCTGTTGCCGGGTCTTGAGCGCGGGAATGGTAGTAGTTCCTAGCAGCGGGGCCAGTGTGGAGCGTGGTGTCAGTAGCACGACCGATTCTGATGGTCCTTGTGGCTGGATCTCAGTGGTGGGTTAACAGGCACAACATTTGACCTGACCACCTCCTATAAGCCATGTGCCACACGGCTCCAGCTGCCCCCAGCCACACTTGTGCCTGCACACAGTTCCCCTGGGCTCTCAGACTCCACAGTGTGTGGCGAGGATGGCCGGTGTGCGCCTGGTCCCACTTCTGGTAGTGAGTCCGAGGGCAGCTGGGAGGCCGGTCTGCAGACAGCGGTGTGTGTGGTGGGCGGTTGCAGCTTTGTTCTTTTTCATCAGCCCTGGTTTGGGCGGGGTTGGGGTGTTCGTAGCAGAGTGGCCCTGGAGAAGTTCTGCTTCTGTTTGCAGACAGGGGCCTGTAGGTCTGCGTCAATGGCAGGAGGGTCGGAGGCCACATGGTGGGCTCCCCCCATCCCCTACTTCTGCCCCCCCACCCATTTCCAGTTTTATAAATCTGTCAGAGATGCTAACTCTCACAAGTTCTGTCGCCTTTTTAGCAAGTTAAAGAACATTGTTCTGTTTCCCGTTTTACAGACGAGGAATGTGAGGTCCCAGGAGGTTATAGGCTTGCCCATCGTGAGCCAGCTTGTGAGCCACCGAGCTGGCACTGGACACTAGCCTCCTGTGTCCCGGCACCTGGCCCTTCCCGTGCACCATGGTGCGGCCTGCCCGGTGCCTGTGCTGGCCTGCGTCCTGGGCATTCTCGCCTGGCACTGAGCTCAGCCCCTCATTCTCTCCCTCAGTAAGGGCTGGTCGTGAGAGGCTGGCAGACCTGTTTGCTGTTGGCTCGGTGGTCATTGCCACTGCCGGAGCCCACATTTCTGACCTTTGGACACCTCAGCACTGACCCCAGATAAGCCTTGTGCTGCCTCTACCCTGTGCCTCTCTAGCCTTGAAGCCACCTTGAGCAGAGAGCTGTTTTTCCTCTGCCAAGCTGGGCGGTAGGGGCGGCTGTGGCAGCAACAGTAGATGTAAGTGTTCAAGAGGCCGTGGGTCTCCCTGTCTCAGCTCCCAGAAGAGTCTCTTTCCTTAAAGCTTCCCATTTCCCGACTGGGAGGTGTCTGTGAAGGCCCAAAATGTAATGTGAGCTCCAGCCCCAGGGCCTCTGGGGACAGCCAGACAGACATAGCACTGTGGCCCTCGGGCCCCCCGGTCCTGCCCCAGCGCGGTCCATCATCTTTTGCCTGTACTTTACATCATAAATGCAGGGCTGTGGTAGTAGGTACAAGTCAACAGTCTCATCTTGCGTGCCTCCACCTCCCAGAAAGCTAGCTGCCTGGGGCCACTGGGCCTGACTGGAAGACTCGGATTGGGTGGATGGTGATGTAGGTCCCTCGTCCAGGCCCCAGTCCCAGCTGCCCCCACCAGCCCTGGTCTGGCTCACCATGGGGCCCAATTCAGAGGCCTCTTTTGTTTGACTTGCACAGAGCCGCCTGGCTCACCATTCCCACATGCCGAACTTTGCCTACCATTCACTGGGAAGGCTGAAAAGCCCTCAGCTAATTGCGTTGGGCTGAAAATTACCACTTCCCTGCGTTCCCCTGCTGCTGAGGACATTTGTGTCACTGCTGTATTTAGGGGGAACAAAGGCCCCCTGTGGGGAGAGCCCAGGTACGAATGTGGGATGGGGGGAATAATTGCAGTCTCTCCAGGTGAAAGCCCCTGTTAAACTTCAGTAAGTCAATTAGGCTTGGGGGGGGAGGGCAGAGACCCCCATGATAAACTGTTCCCACCGAGCAATTAAAGAAAATCATTTTAGCTTTGAGGAGAGAAACTGCTTATTAGAAATTTTGTGGGTCCCCCCCTTCCCTACCCCTGCCCCTCCCTTGGGATGAAACAACAAAACGCCTTCCTCAATAGAAGTGTTTCTCCTCCTCCTACTCATTGTGTGGCCTGAAAGCACTTACCGTGGGAGGGCAGAGGGAGGGACAGACACAGGCCGAAGGGTGGGGGTGCGGAGAGAAAATGGCAGGGGCTTAACACCTGGGCTGACTAAGAATCACAAGTGCGCAGGAAGACTGGGGAGAGACTCCTCTGGGCAGTGCTTACACACGTCGTGTGGCAGGGTGTGTATGTGTGGGCCGTGAGTGTGTCCACGGACCTGCTTTCCTGTCCTCATCAGGAGTGGAAACAAGAAGCTGTGGCGGTGGGTGTGTCTGTGTGAGTGTTTGTGTGGCATCCTGGGTGCCCCCTTACAGGAGGGAGCAAACACAGGCTGTGTGTGTCTGTCTGTGTGTATCTGTGTGTGTCTGCGCACGCGTGCACTTACATGTGCCGTCTCAGCAGAGGGTGGCAAGGCCAAGACAACCCAGCTGGGCAGGCACCTTGTCCCAGGGCTGTGCCTGGGCCCATGTTCTCTCTCCTCCCAGGAGCCAAATACCAGCACCTGGGAGCTAAGCCACGAAATAGCTTTCCACCTCGGACAGTCGGCCGCTGAGGGCTGAATGGCCAGCAGCCACCTCCTGGCCCTGGGCTGGGAACGGGCTGGAGGGGAGTGATGGATGGACAGGCTGATCTCCACGGTGTTCTTCCCCATGTTGCTCAGGCAGGGGTGAGGTGTGGAGATTCCACAGGAGAGAAATCAGTGGCCTGGCATGTACTTTCTTGGTATCTACCTTGGCAGATCCCGCATATGGGGTGGGGGGGCATTTCCAGTTGGCAGCCCTCCCCCACCCCCAATTTCTGATGGGACACGCAAGGTGGAAAGACAAGGTGATCTGATTTTATCTGGGGAAGATGGTGGGGAAGGAGGGAGACTTTTCTGTCCAAAGTCTGTAATTTGGTCATTTGCAAGTGTGTATGCACGTGTATACCCGCAGATCACAGGTAGCATTGGTACCATACCCCACCTTGCCCCAAGTCTTGGCACTTCAAGGGAGGGCCTGGTGGCACTGATGGTGGGCCTGGCCCGAGTCAGGTACCACCCTGGCCTCAGTGTTTCCCTGTGGCTCATGATTATTATTATTGGAACATTATTCCAGTGTTCCAAAGAGGTGAAATTAAACATCGAGGGGTTGACTTTTCCCAGAAAACAAATATGCCAAGTTATTTGCCTACCAGGGGGCCTTCAGAGGTAGAATTTGGTGCCTGCAGACTGGCAGTGGGGAGGTGAGGGCTGCTGACAAAGTCCGGAGCAGGAGCATGGAGGGGAGGCTGTATGGAGAGCAGGGGCTGGTTGGAATTTGGGGGACTCAGGGAGGGTGTGGAATAGCTCAGAAACAGGAATGGGGACGCTGCTCGCTGTGACAGGCTCCACACAGTGGCTACCTGTGAGGAGATGGGTCTTCAGAGGAACACGAAGCTCAAATACAGGTCATGTTTGGTTTCAGATTTTTTATACAAATAGACTAGGTGGACGTGCATCGGCACATGAGCGTGTCTGTTTACAGACTATATGGTGATGTATTTGTAGAGTTTTTATACGACATATGATATTTATTATTTTATTCTCTAGAAAGTGGTTTTCCATGAATGAGCCTTGGTTTCTTCATACCTGGTTTCTGATTTGTGACTTTAGGTGGCTTCCTGACCTAAGTCCAGTTTAATTAAAAAGAATGAGTGGGTTTTGGGGGACTGTTTGAAGTATGCGTGTTTTGTTTTGTTTTTTACTTTTAAAACATATTTTATTTATTTATTTGAGAGCGTGAGTACGCAAGCAGGGGGAGTGGCAAAGGGATTGGCAGAGGGAGAGGGAGAAGCAGGCTCCCCACTGAGCAGGAAGCCTGATGCAGGGCTCAGTCCTAGGACCCTGGAATCATGACCTGAGCAGAAGGCAGACACTTAAGGACTGAACCACCCAGGCATACCTCTGCTTTTTTTTTTTTTTTTTTAAAGAAAAAGTTGTACCGGGGTGCCTGGGATGCTCAGTGGGTTAAAGAAAAAGTTGTACCTGCGATATGTGGGTTTCCCGCTTGGTTCCTCCTGCATTGGGTGTGTCCCTCAGAGGGATCCAGCGATGGAATATTTGAGTTTGCTCATATGGCCAGATCTCTTTTCTGCTTGCTCTAGGGGCCTGTTTTTACGGAGTCAGGGTGGGAGGAGAGAAAAGGAGCTGCGACAAAGGGGCTGCTTGGGGTTACAGAGTTTTACTTTTGTGTGTGTATTTTCTAATTTTTAATCTTGAAAACTCTCAAACACAAAGAAAACATAGAATGAACTCCCAGGTTCTCATCTCCATCTTACCAGTTGTTCCGTGTGTGTCTGTAGTTCAGATCAGCTAGGTGCTGGGACCGCAGCTTTCACTTGGCCATGCCCTCGGGGAGCTGATGCTCCAGGGGTCCCAGGCACTGGCTGGGCAGGGGTGCTGTGTGGGTGCTGGCAGAATCTGTACTCAGTCTGTCAGAAAGGATCCAAGAGCCAAATCTCTCAGGATCAGGGCTTTCTGCCTTCAAAAGCCTAAACCAGTCCTTCAAGCACATCTTTATTATCTGTTCTTTTTAAAAAAAAATTTTGGGGGGGGGGCGCCTGGGTGGCTCAGTGGGTTAAAGCCGCTGCCTTCGGCTCAGGTCATGATCCCAGCGTCCTGGGATCGAGCCCCGCATCAGGCTCTCTGCTTGGCAGGGAGCCTGCTTCCTCCCTTCTCTCTCTGCCTGCCTCTCTGCCTACTTGTGATCTGTCTGTCAAATAAATAAATAAAATCTTAAAAAAAAAATTTTTTTTTAAAGTAAGCTCTACGCCCAATGTGGGGCTTGAAATCACCACCCCAAGATCAAAAGTTGCATGCATTTTTCGACTGAGCCAGCCAGACGCCTTTATGATCTGCTCCTATCTACCTCTGTTGGGAGTGGGAGAGTAGACTTTTTCCTGGGCCCCAGGGTGAGAGACCACCTCACCCCCTTCTGGAGTTGAAGGCCAGCCTGTGCTGTCCCACTTTGTCTGCTCTCCTGGTAGACACACCAGCTATGGACTTCATGGTTGAGGTGTCCTTAGCCGGGCCTCCTGGTGTCTAGTAGGCGCCTGGCAAAGCCTGTTGCGCAGCTGTCAGGGAGAAACAGTCAGATGCGGGAGCAGCGCCGCCGCTGCCGAGCAGGCTCTGATGGTCAGGACAGACTGGTTCCAAGGACAGAAACCAAGTCCGCATTAACATAAGTAGAGCTGGGAATGTTTTGCTCATGAAATCCAAGGGTGAAGCTGAGCCACTAGGCCAGAGGAGGCGCACACGTAAGCTGGGGTGGCTGGGCCCAGACAGGCCGCAGTGCTGCCGGGACTTTATCCTTTTGGGGTGCTCATCTTTGTCCTCAACCTCCGCACCTTTCTTTCCCCAGCTTACCAGCTTATTCTGGAGGCTACCGAGAGCCCCCGAATTTGTCAACTCATAGTTGAAGGGAGAGTGACTGGCTTCCCAAAATCCCAGGACAGAGGCTCATTGGCCCACCCTGGGTCAGCTGCCCGCCCCTCCACCCATTAACTGTGGCCAAGGAGGAAGTCTTTCAGGATCACCTGTATGGAGGGAGATTGTAGGGCAGACCGAACAATAGGGGTCTACTATTTTCATAAAGACCGTATTACTCCATGACATCTGGCCCCAAAATGTCTATGTGAATGGCATTAATATGTGCCTGGTGCCTGAGCTCAGAGCCTTGGCCACCAGCTCTCAAACCAAGAGTCTGGAGAGAACTGTCAAACTTTAGCCTTTCGCCTCCTCTTCCTCGCTTTCACATTTGTTTATTTTATTATTATTTTTAAAAATTTTATTTATTTCCTTGTCAGAGAGAGACACAGTGAGAAAGGGAACACAAGCAGGGGGAGTGGGAGAGGGAGAATCAGGGAGCCCAATGTGGGGCTCAATTGCCGGGTCCTGGGATCATGACCTGAGCTGAAAGCAGATGCTTAATGAGTGAGCCATCCAGGCGCCCCTCATATTTTTAAAAAAGATTTTATTTACTTATTTGTTTGAGAGAGACAGAGACAGCAAGCAGGGAGGAGAAGGAGTAGCAGGCTCCCTGCCGAGCAGGGAGCCTGACGCGGGACTCAGTCCCAGGACCCCAGGATCATGACCCCAGCCGAAGGCAGACGCTAAACTGACTAAGCCACCCAGGCGCCCCCTCTTCCTCACTCTATTACTGATGCGCTGTTGAGAGATTCCTCCTCTGTAAGCTGTTAATAGAGTCCTTACCAAAACCGGCTGCCTTCCTAATGGGGCCTGCACAGGGGATAGAACCTGGCTGTGGATACGTGAGGTTAGACAGATGAACGGTGAGTGGCCCCGCGTCGTGCCAGTGGGGCAGAGAGAGTGTCTGGGATGACAGACTCTGACCCGGTCGAGCCTCCTGCAGAGGGCAGCGACTAGCGGGAGGCCTGAATGACGCTCAGGGAGTATGGGTGACCTCGCAGAATAGGATGGAAGACAGACTCCTGCCTCTCCTCTCCTCTCCTGTGCCATGGTCAAGAGGGCAGGAAATCTCGGGGAGGAACACAGTTCAGGTCAAGATTTCCACTGCTGCTAACTAATCTGGAAACGGGTTCCTTGAAGTTTCCAGAACTTCACCTTCTGGAAAGCCCTGTGATGGAAGTCTGGCAGGAAAGGACTTCAGTTGCCCTTTCTGCTATCCCCAGCTTCCCACTTCCCCCTGTAATGTAGGCCTCCGTCTGTGTGGCCAAAGCAAGGGCTCGGGGGCCCTTTTCTCCCATCAGAGGGAAGGAGTGGACACTAGTTATTGGTTCTGTTTGCACGCCAAGGTCAGCTGCCAGCCCTCCTCTAGGGTGGAGCTCTTCTTTCTTGAGGGACAGCCTTCACCTGCTGTGCACACAGACCCCTCTCATTTCTTCCCGTCATGACTTGTACTTCTGAGCCCCTGCTGTGCGTCCTTCATGATGCATAGCAGGCCCAGCTGGCCAGTCGACCTCCATGAGGCCCCCTTCCCTTTCTCAACTCCGCACCCGCCCTCCCCCCCGCCGCCAGCCTTCAGGGTGACAGTGGAACGTGCCGCGGGGATCAGACAATGTGAGGAGTATAGAGCTTCGCCTTGTCTTCTCCTGCCTTGTTTGGATGAAAGGGTAGTGGTTGGGGGTGCGTATGATGGTGGTGAATCTGTAGGTTGACATTCACACCCTCTTTCCCTGTGTTTAGTTTGCTGATGTCACTGTGGGACTCTTTTTCATTGGTGGGTCATTAGAGCTTCTCTTTCTTTAAGCCTTGCTAGAGTCATGAGGCCATTGGATGAGGAAAGGCCACACAGTCTTGTGGCGGGTCGTGTCTGTGGGCTGTCCTAACCTTTGTTTCCTCAGAAAGAACCTCTTTCTAGAAGGTCTTCATTGTGCTTTGATGCTTGTCACATGAAGATGACATTGGTGCTCCTCACATGGGTGCTTATGGAATATTGAGAATAAAAATAAGAGCCAGGTCCGTTTCTAGGGACTCCATTGCTGAGCCTAAATATGACAGCAGGTCAGGGATGTAAGGCCTCAGGGTCGTGGGTCATGCAGATTTTTCTTTGACCTGACCTCATCTCTCTACTCTGTTGATATTATAAATACTTAGTGCTCCTGCCCAAATCTGGGTTAACTCTGAATTTCAAGGTCCCTCTGTGGTTTGTTAATGTGAGTTATGTCTAGAAAGAATCCGATTTTAAAATAAACGTGTTGAGGGTATGTCTGGCTTATCTGAGCAGTTCTGCAGGCGAGCTCTGCTCTCCTCCGTTTGTTTGTGGAGCCCCGGTTGATCCTAATGGTTCTCATCATCCTCCCACCTCATGCCCCTGTTCAGATGCCAGCCCCTCAGGTACCTCAGCAAACCTGAAAAAACACCGGGGCTTGTCTGGTCTCTGTGCATGTGGCCAGGTGTTTTTCTAGGAAAGAGCCGTGGAAGAGACTTGCTGGATTAAGGGATAAGTGCATTTAAACATTTTGATGCTGCCAGTTGCCTTCTAGTTGGACAGGATCAGAATATGCACATCCACAAACAAGGTCTACAAGTACCTGTTTCCTCTTAGACTGACCAGTGCTGGGTAATATCAGGTTGTTGTGTTTTTTTGTTGTTGTTGTTTTTTAAGACTTATTAAGAGAAAGAGTGCATGTGCCTGAGCGCGAGCGAACTGGGGGAGGGAGAAGCAGACTCCCCGCCGAGCAGGGAGCCAGACGTGGGGCTCCATCCCGGGACCCTGAGATCACAACCTGAGCTGAAACCAAGAATTGGCCGCTAAACTGGCTGAGCCACCCAGGCGCCCCCCGCCCCGTTCTGTTTTTTTTTGTTTTTTTGCTTTAAAAAATTTTTTTGCTTTCTCTGATGGGTAAAAAATTATCTAATTTTGGGAGTGGTTATAGAAGAGTGATTATGAGCTGGACTTGAGCCCACCTGGCTGAGGTCAAGTCCTGAGTCTTCCCACATACTAGTCTTGTGACCTTGGTGAATTTGTAACCTCTCTATTCTTCAGTTTCCTCATCTGTGAAAGGGGAAAGATACTGGTAGTTAATGCCTCATAGTAACTTAAAAAAAACCTTTTCCTTTTGGGAAATTTCAAAATATATAGCAATAGACTAATTGCCAGTTCTTGGTTAATCCTGCTGCTTCAGTATGCCCCACACACTATCCCTTCTGTAGTTTTGTGAAGCAAACATATGAACATTTTGGCGTATATTCTGAAAGACAGTGATGCTTTAAAAGTCTAATTACCATACTATTATTATATCTGGAAAACTATCATCAAATATGTAGGAATATCTTCAGGGTTAAGTGAACTAATACACACATATAATGAGCTTAGAACAGTGCCTGGCATGCAGTAAATGGTCTAGAAGCATATGTAGCCATTGTCGCTCTTGGTCTAACTTGAAATTCTTTGATTACTGTGAGGTTTTCATCATGTTTCTTGGCCATGTGTATTTTTAAAATAAATTATTAAAATTTTTTGCTCATTAATCTATCTTTCCCCTGGTGATTTATAAGATTTTTTGATATGTTCTGCATATGAACCTTTTGATTATTGTATATATTTGGTAATTCCTTTCAGCTGACGTTGATAGTGTCTTCTGTCATTTGGGAGTTCGGTTGTGTGAAGAGTTCTGTCCTTTTTTGCCTTTACGGCCTCAGAGTTTGTATCCCCTTAAGAATGTCTTTCCCACTCCAAAATTGTAAAAGTATCTTCCTATATTTTCTTTTAATACTTTTATGGTCTTTCATGTAGTTTTTGAAAAGGTGTCTGTCCTTAATCCAGCTGTAATTGAGGTCTGTTCTGAGGTAGTGCTCTAATTTTATTTTCTTTCCAAATGTGTATTTTGTAGTATCTTTACCCTTTACTGTTTGGGTCACTCTTCCTCAACTGTCTTTAAAAGCCACGTTTAGGGGGCGCCTGGGTGGCTTAGTTGGTTAAGAGACTGCCTTTGGCTAGGTCATGATCCTGGGATGGAGCACCGCATTGGGCTCCCTGCTCTGCAGGGGAGCCTGCTTCTCCCTCTCCCTCTGCCTGCTGTTCCCCCTGCTTGTGTGCTCTCTGTCAAATAAATACAATATTTTTTTTTTAAGATTTTATTTATTTATTTGACAGAGACACAGTGAGAGAGGAACACAAGCAGGGAGAGTGGGGGAGGGAGAAGGAGGTTCCATGTTGTGGGACTTGATCCCAGAACTCTGGGATCATGACCTGGGCAGAAGGCCGATGCTTAATGACTGAGCCACCCAGGTGTCCCTAAATAAAATCTTTAATAAAAAAAAAAAAAAAAACACAAAAACCTTTAGGATTTACTTTTCCTTACAAATGTATGGGTATAGCTTTGGAGTCTTATTCTAAACCATTGATCTATTTGTTCCAGCATGAACATCCTACTGCAGCTTTAGAGTATGTTTGATATTTGGTAGAACAACTTCTTTCTTGGGGCCCCTGGCTGGCTCAGTCATTGGAGCATGTGACTTTTGATCTCGGAGTTGTGAGTTCAAGCCCCAGACTGGGTATAGAGATTACGTAAAAATAGAAGCTTTTATTTTTTTTAAGATTTATTTATTTTAGAGAGAGTGTGAGTGTGCATGAGCTGGCAGAGGGGCGGTGGAGGTAGTGGGGGGGCGAGAAGAGAGAGAATCTCAGATAGACTCGTCACTAAGCACAGAGAGTGAGGCAGGCCTCCATCCACCAACCGTGAGATCATGACCCGAGCTGAAGACACCCAACCAACTGAGCCACCCTCTGCCCGCAAACTAAAAATCTTTAAGAAAAAAACAAAACACAAAAACCCTTCTGTTGTTCTTTAAAAAATATTTCTTGGTTATTCTTGTGCATTTCCACTTCCAGGTGAATTTTAGAATCAATTGATTAAGTAAAAAATCTTGTTTGGGTGGGACTGTATTGAATTTATTGAATAATTAAGGAAGAAGTGACAGTTTTATTTGGTTTTGAGAAGTGACAGTTTTAGATCTTGAGACTTCCTATCCAGGAACATGGTATATCTTCCTACTTATTCAGCAATTCTGTGTCCTTCAGTAAAGCTTTATAGTTGGGTTTTGTTTTTTTTTTAAATTCATATGCGCCTGTCTTGTTTCGTGTTGGTGGTGGTTTGGGGTTTTTGTTAGGCTTATTCTTGGCTATTTTACAACTTTTAAATTCTTTCTTGGGAATTGATTTCTGGTTACATTTTGGTTGGTGATTGCTGGTGTGTAGTAATAGCTAAAGTCTGCAGATATCTGCTGTGTGCCACACACTGCTTAAGTATCTTATCTCCTGTCATTTTTACAACAAGCCCATGCCTAGCCACTGTTATTTCTGTTTCACAGGTAGAAGAGAAGTTATCAGAGAAGTTAAATACCTTGTCCAAGTTCAGATACTTACCAGGTGGGAGAGCCAGGAGCCCCAAGGCCACGCCCCTTTTCACTGTGTGCACAGAGTGCTGGCCTTGCTAGTCACTCAGAGTTTTCCAGGTCAGTTTTAGATTTTCTCAGTAGGCAATTATATTGTCTGCAAATAGTGACCATCTTGAGTTCTTCCCTTGCCTCTTGCGGGGCACACAGTTGTGTGCGTCTTGGGTCATCATTTCTCAGCCAGCTTGTGCTTCACTGAGACATCTTGCCATTTCTTTGTCTTGGGATCAGGTAGAGCAGTTCTTGTACTTAGACATCATGCAGATGGAAAACAGAGCACAGAAGCTCTTCTCCCTGCAGCCCCCAACACATCTCATTTAACACATAGATTGTACAGTGACTTCTTGTTTTTGGTGTCCTTGACTTTTCCTCTCTGTTTTTCTGTCCTTCCACTGTAACAAGTTTCTGAGTTCCTACTTCTTGAGTGGAAAGTGTCCCTTTGGGAAGAGCTACCTCAAAATTCCTCTCCTCTAACCTGGGCCAGGATCTTACCTCCATCTTCAGGCTGAGCTTTTGCTGTTGGTTAAAAAGGAAAATGACCATGTGTGTTTCTTTGGAGGCGTTTTCCAGCTGCAGGACTGCACTCACCCATGGAGCAGCAGCAAGCTTGCTTTGTTGGCCTTTGTTTGTTAGGGTTGCAGTGGGAGTGTGAACACTGGAACCCAGCCTCTGGATACTCTGTCTAGAACCTGACCTTCTAGGTGGCCACTTGCACCATCCTGAATCGATGCACTTGAGCTAAGAGAGGCTTGGGGGCTGCGTGTGTGACTGAGCGGGTGTTCCGGGCCTCTGCCGGCTGCTGGAGTCAGGAGTTGCTCTTGCTTGCTATCAGCTAGTGTCTCGTCGGGAGGAGGAGGCCAGCAGAGCCCCTGATCTGGGCTTCCTGACTAACCTTGCTCCACTGGCTGGTCCCAGAGTTTGAGTCCAAGGTGTCCCGGGCCATGGTTGCTGACATCTGTTCTAGTGGGAAGCTCATTGTTGGGGCTACCTGCTCTTGGCCACGAGTTTGTAGATAGGGGTGTCCGGTTATGTTGTGTTTTCCCTTAGAAGGCATAAATACATTTTTCCCTTTAAAAAGTAGTGCCTGCTCATCGAAGGATATTTGGAAAATAAAATTTAAAAGAAAGAATTGATAATTACTCTGCTGCCCAAACATAATCACTTTGAGCATCTTAGCGTGTTTCTTTCTACTCTTTCCTTTTCTATGCATAGGCTCTAAAAAAATAGTTGTGGGGCACGGGGGTGGCTCAGTGGGTTGGGCCTCTGCTTTCGGCTCGGGTCATGATCTCAGGGTCCTAGGATAGATCCCCACATCGGGCTTTCTGCTCAGCAGGGAGCCTGCTTCCTCCACCCCCTACATGCCTCTCTGCCTACTTGTGATCTCTCTCTGTCAAATAAATTTAAAAAATAAAAAAATAAATAGTTGTGTGAAGGTTCTTTGTCCTCTACTTTTTTCCTTGTGATAGTATCATAAGCATCTTGCCTGTATGCTTCGGGAGCATCATTTTAAACAATTGTGTAGTATTCCAGTAAGTAGAAAGACCATCATTTACCTTATGTAATTTTGGTCTTGACCCCTTGAAGACCTCCTTTCTCTGTTAACCCATTTTGGTTCAGCCATCCATGAAGTTGGCTAAACTCCCTTTTGGACTGATATTTTCTGTCTCTGCCATTTCTTTGAGATCATGTGAAATGGACCTACTTTTTATTTGCCTTAAACTGGATACATTCAAGCTTCAGATAGGCCTCTTGGTCTTATTATCTTTAGTTTGATGAACACAGTTATATTTACTGTCCCCTCCATGGTCCCACAGCTTCATAGTTCTCGGCACCCCCCAGCCCTTACAGGCAGGTGCTCCTGTGGGTGGTAGGCCCACCAGCATGCTCCTGCCCCAGCTCTGACGTGCTCTCAGCCTTCTGGTCCGTGTACAGCATTTAGGAGGATGTTCCCCAACTGCAATGTGGGATGTTTTCCAGAGAGAGAACAAGGTTTCTTTGCCTCTCTCTTTTTGCTTTCCTTTCCAGACATGTACATTTCCCTTCCCCTTGGGTGGCCTGGAGTGCCCCGTTGGCCGGGGAGCTGGCTACTATACCCTTCCATCTGCCCCGGTCTGTGTCTCTCGCGTCTCCCTTCCTGACTTCCCTCGCCCTCCTGCTCCCATTCCCCGGGCCCTCCCTCATGGGGCTGTCACTGCACTCCTGCTCCTGGCTGCCCTGGCCCAGCCAGTTTGTGTGACCTCCATGCTGCATTCCTGCTTGGGGACCGAGCCACCGTAATGATGTCAGTGGCGCAGGTTAGCAGATGGCGGCTGCAGCAATGAGACCTGACATGTTCTAATGACTCCCTCCTTCCCACCCTTGCCGGCCGTGCCGACGGAGGGGCTGGGGTTTCCTTGAGGCATTTTCGGAGGGGGCCACGGGAACTCGGGGGGGCCCCCAGGTGCCGATGGGGCCCGTGACCTTTGCCGCTATAATATCAGTGTTTCACAAGCAGGGCGGTTCGGGAGCCCACTTGCAGCCCATCAAAAATTGATTTAATTGCAATTTTTCCTCCAATTAGGAGCACTGGAGCCTGACTAATTAGAGTAATAGAGAGTAATAAGGCTCAGATAAAAAGCCTTCCTCGGCGGCCTTTGTATCTCGTGTCAGTGCCTGTCAGAGGTCAGGGAGCTTGCATATTCTATTAGGCAGCCCGGCCTTCATTTGTACAAATTAGTTTACCCAACAGTAATTAAAATGCCAATGCGGGTTGAAGAGAACTGAATACACTTGATGGGCATGTTGGTGAATGATGTGACAGCTCTGGTGGCCTCCCTTGCCAAAGTGTGTCAGCCGCGGCCCAGAGGCGGCCGGGGCCGGGCCAGCTGGGTGGCTCCAGGCCAGCCACAGGGCACAGCTGCGAAGCACGCTGCTCCGCTGCCGCCTCTGAGCCGCTCGCTCGCCCCTTTTTTCTTCCAGGTGGAGCCATTTGTCCCGTCGTCCATTTGTTCACCCGACAAGCACGTGGGGTCTTCAGTCTGTGTCGGGCATCACAAGAGGTGCTGGCGAGAGAAGGCACCGGGCTGGGCCTGGGCTCCGATTCCAGCCCTGTTCGTGGCTCCCCATGGGAGCTGGCGCAGGGTGCACTTCTTCCCGGGCCTCAGTTTTCTGGCCTGTAAAATAGGACAGTGGTTCCTGCTACAGTGGGTCATGAGGATTAGGTGGGGTGAGGTTCTGGTACCCTTCCTCGGAACCTGGCACGTAGTAAGGGCTCACAGATGACGAGTGTCATTAAGACGGCCTGAAGCGGGCAGAGGCATCAAGAGCCTTCCTTCTTCCTGGCCTGCTCGTGCCCGAGTCATTTCCCTTCTTCCCTTACTCCTCTCTTCTGATTCCTGTTGTTTTCCAGCCCTCAGTTTGAGTACCAGAACCCCTAACGCTCCTGGGGTCTCTCTCTGAGAGACCTCTCCCTCATCTCTCTGAGATGAGGGCCTCCTGCATCATCTTCTTGGGCCTAAGGATGAACTCTGGGGTGCCAGGTTTGCTTGAGCTGGGGCCCGGGGGCCCGGGAAGGTAGGTTGGGAATCTAGACAAGGTCTGGGGCAAGATGGGGCTTTCTCATCTGAAAAGAGTGGAGTTTATAGAATCAGAATGACTTGCTTATTTTAAAAGATTTTATTTATTTGAGAGAGCCAGAGAGAGATGGAGAGCATGAGTGGGGAGAAGCAGAGGAGAAGGAGAAGCAGACTCTCCACTGAGCAGGGAGCCCAGTCCCCAGACCCTGACATGACTTCAGCCGAAGGTGGATGCTTAACCGACTGAACCCCCCAGATGCCCCAGAATCAGAATGACTTTTAGACCCTCAAGCTGAGAGAGTGTGTGCTTGTACAAGAACGTGTGTGTTGTGACATTAATGTGTAAGTACTGTTGGAACTTCTCATCTTTAATCTGGTTGTGGTGCTTATGAGGGATTTCACTGCCCCAGCCCTGTGGGACTGTGGCATGTGCCCTTCGGGTCTGAGTCTGGTGATGTGGGAGTCACTTAGGAAGCAGAGGGACTGCCTTCACAGCTCCTATGTCTAGCTTCCCCGGCCTTGCTGGCTGTGAACTCCAGAGGGCCCTTTCCATCTGGTTCCACAGACTTGTACCAAGTACTTCTAGGCCAGACCCCATACTGGGCACCAGAGGATGCAGGAGCCACTGGCTGGTCCATGATCTCAAAGGGAAGATGGGGAGATAACCCCCAAAATACCATGTGTCCCCTGAGGGCAAGATAAAGCATGGTGGGGGCTCAGAGGAAGGCTGGTCAAGTCCCCTGGGGAGCTAGCAGCTTCTGCTTCAGCGCGGGTTTGCCGTCCCTGTCCTTAAGACACCCCAAGAATGAGATGGGATGGAGGGCAAAAGCCATTTGAATCTTCTTTCCTTTCTGAGGAGAGCTGGCTTTTTCTGTAACTTCAGACTCTAAGATGAGATGGTAGCAAAGACCTTTGAACGGGTCAGACTCCCAGAGTAGTCCCCTGGGAGGCGCTGTTGAAGGGGTGGTGCGTGTGACCACTGAGGGTGACTCCGAGCATTTGTCGGGAACCTCGGCCCGTGGGGTGCAGGACCTGGCCCAGTGAGGATGTGGGCGATCTGCTGGTGGCCGAAGGTGGGCTGCTGCCCGGGAGGCGGGGTGGCATTCTGTGCAGGCGAGACGGCCTGGTGGAGGCGAGCTCGTGGGGCAGGAGGCCTCCTGCGATGCACATGTCCCACCCCACCGGCTCCTGAGGCTGGGAGCCCCTTGTCTGGTGTGGCTCTGGGGAGAGGAGCAAGTTTGCGGAGGGGGTTCATGAAAATTCCTGGGAGCTGGGCCGGCACTTCATTTTCCCTTCCTGTGCGGTGGGAATCCTAGCTTCTCTCTGGTGAACTTCCTGGGTGGTGGGAGGCATCCTTTGGGCATCCCAGGACTGCAAGTTCCGTCTTCTCCTGTGCTCCGTGTGTCCCCTCCGTGTGTCCCCCTCTGTGTGCCCTGTGCCCCTGGGCACACTGCTGTCATCTGACCCTGCATGTGGCTGGTCTGTGGCTTTTGCCTGATGCCTCCTGAAGTCCATGGGCTCTGGAGGCCGAGCTGAGGAGCACGTGTGGCCGCAAGCAGGGAGGAAGAGTGTGCAGGGCTGTGTCTGCAGCCAGCTTCACCCCCATGATCCTGGCAGTCCCCGTGGTCTGGGTGTGAGTCCCAGTGTATGTCCCCAGTGGGACCTGGCTGCGAAGCTGCTCGACTTGCTTACAGGGCTTTTACCGACTGTTAAATCTGATTACACGCTCAGGTCCCCCTGGGTGGTGGGGGCTCTCTACTCTCCTTCCTTCTCTTTCTCCCTGCACCACAGGGTTGGGCAAGGGAAGAGGGCGGCTTTTGGAAAAGAACGTTTCTGGGCGCTATGTCGGCCAGTCATGAAAGGCCTTTGTGTGGTGTGAAGGTGAGAGGTGCTCTTGCTGGTGGCAGATGGACGGGGTAGGAATAGAGAAGGACGGGGGCGGCTCCCAGGAGAAGGCATTTGCGGCTTCACCCCAGCCTTCTGGGAGCTGTTGGGAGTGGCAGATTCAGGTTCGGGGGCTTCCTCCCTTCCCCCTCATCTCAGCTTACCTTGTCACTAATGTGGCATGTGGCCCGTCTGAGGCCTGTCTCGGAGATGTCTGTGTCTCTGCTGACGCTCCTCACCTGGCCTGTGCTCCTTAAAAGTCTGAAGAGCCCAATTGCCTGCTCGGATGCTTCCCAAGTGGCTATTATGTTTCCAATGCAAGGTAATTGGCTTGACCAGTTATTAATGGATTACCCTCAAGAGAAAAATGTCGAGGGGAGGGAGGTGAAGACAACATCTCTGGGCTTTGTAGTTTGGGGCTTCAGTGTCCAGTGGCTGCTTTCCAGGCAGGGAGTCACTTGGGGCAGGACAGACTAGCTGTTTTGGCCTGCCATTCCAGTGGAGTGGTTGCTGGCATTCCTGTGTGGGTTGGGACAGAGCTGGAATGACGGCGCATATCCCTAGAGGAAGTCTTGGCTTGAGGCACGGAAGCCCCAGGATGGCTCCTGTGGCCTTTTTATCAGCCTGGGGTTGAAAAGCAGACACTGGCCCTGCAGTGTCGATTGTTCATCAGTGGCTTGGCCAACGCCTCCCACACCAGCAACTGCCGGCCACCTTCCCCACACCCCACCAAGGCCACAGACTTCTTCAGAGCCCTCGCTGCAGAACTCTGTCTGCCCGCAGACCTGCTTAGGACCAGAGAGCCACAGGTGCTGGGCAGGGCCAGGGCGAATGGGCCACAGCCCCACACCGCCAACGTGTCATTAGTCTGTCTGGCCCCTGTACCCCCAGGGCCTGACCTGTAGGGACACAGCCCTTCCCCGCCCCAGAGCTCCTCTCTTGCTCCAGGTTAGGTGTCCCAGCTGGGGCTCCTGCCGGCATCCCTCCCCAGCCAGTGAGTCCTCGACCAAGGTGTGGTCTGGCACATAGGTCCCAGGTGTGGTCCTGGGGCTCCAGGTGGCCTGGCTCACAGCACAGAGCTTGCCCACCAGTCCTGTGCCTCCACCTAAAAATGGAACTGCAGGTGGCATGTGAATTTTTCAGAGGTTTAAGAGTTACTCTGGGGGAATAGGGCACATCACTGTGCTGCACTCTACTGCAGTGGCGGCTGCCCAGCCCTTCACGCTCTGTCTTGCCGCCCTTGCACCCCAGCACACCACCTGTCTCATCTTTTCCTTGGGTTACTGGCCTTAGGTGGTTCCCTCCGCTCATTCCTGTGCCGTCCCGCCTGCCCTGTGCTTGCAGCACGGTTCCCTAGCTCTTACAAACACCCTCAGCAGTGTCCCCCAACCACCCTGACCTCTGGCCGCAGCATCTTCTTCCCGAACCCAACAACGGCCTGTTCGCGGAGGCCTTTTCTGCAGCCTGACTGGCCCGCCCTCCCTTGGCTTGAGGGTTGCACAGGTAGAGATGTGCTTTTCTGGTGGGCAGAGACCCCGAGACCCTTCTGCGTGGTAAGCTCTGCTGTCCGTACACCTTCGGGACCCCTGGAGGGTCGTTGACCTCCGTGCGCTTCCAGTTGTCTCCCTGTAGCTTCTCCGACCCTCCCTCATCCCTTTTCTCATCCTGTTTCCACTGGGTGATCCCCGGAGAACGGAGAACGAGCCCCGCACTTGCAACTGTGTCGCCATCGCCGCCACAAGTTCTGACAAGCCCGCCCTGACTCTGCTCTCCTTTTGTTTGGCAGCTCTTTTGTGACAGGGACGGCTTGTTGTGGGCACTTCTCACCCCTAAGAATCTGGGACCTCAACAGGTAAGAGATTCCTGAGCCCCCGTGGCTTCCCGTGGGGGTGGGACCGCAGCAGCCAGGGAGGCACAGCAAAGACTTTCGGGCCGGACCTGCCCCGGCTTCTGGCTTCTGGCTTCGGGCTGCAGCTTCCGGCTTCTGGCTTCTGGCGGGACCAGGTGGTCCAGGAGGAGGCTGGGAAGCGCCCCGCCCGGCCCAGGACCCATGACTGCTTCCAAGGCGTGCGCGTTCTCCTGGCCCCATTAATTAACTCAAGGAAACTGTTGGAAGGAGTTTCTAATGGGTAAATCATTTCATGTAGAAATGAGGATAACAACAATTTGAATTTGTGATACTTTTTCTGTAAGGAGTGCCCGATTATGTGGTGACGTAAAAGCCCATCTATCCTAAAATACAGAAATTTTGGAAGTGACCTCCTACAGATCCATAAAGACAATTACACAGTAACAGTTAAAATACATCCAGGTTTTATTCACAGTTCTCTGCCTTGGCAGACCTGACACATTCCCATCCAATTGTTTCCTGTTCTGTTGAATTTTTTTGTTTTGTTCTTTATTTTTAAATAATTTTAGATTCATAAGAAGTTCCGGGAATAGGACAGCAAGCTACCTGTGTAAGATTAGATAATATGTAGGCTAATACGTAATATAAATCAGAACCAGGAAATCGACATTGGTATAATCCATAGAACTTTATTCAGATTGTAGTCATTTCTGTGTGTGTGTGTGTGTGTGTGTGTGTGTGTAGGTGGTGGTTCTGTGCAATTTTATCCTGTGTGTAGATTAACAATACTGTGACCTCAGTTAAGATACGGAACTGTTGGGGCGCCTGGGTGGCTCAGTGGGTTAAAGCCTCTGCCTTCGGCTCAGGTCATGATCCCAGGGTCCTGGGATCGAGCCCCGCATCGGGCTCTCCGCTCCGTGGAGAGCCTGCTTTCTCCTCTCTCTCTGCCTGCCTCTCTGCCTACTTGTGAGCTCTGTCAAATAAATAAATAAAATCTTTAAAAAAAAAAAAAAAAAAAGATACGGAACTGTTGGAGCCCTTCATAGTCACAGTCTGCCTCCTGTCCCCTCCGGTACTCCTTCTTGTCCCTAATGTCTGGCAACCACTTCTCCGTCTCTGTAATTGTGTTGGCTTGAAAGTGTTATATAAGTGAAATAATGTATGTAACCCTTATTTTTTTTGTATGTAACCTTTTGAGATTTGCTTTTTCCCCAGTATTATTCTCGTGCAAGCATAGCAGTTATACCAAGAACACTTGACCTGAGGTTGCTCGTAGTGGTCCCTGGGGGGACGCACCAAAGCGATCCCCCACTGAGCAGCACACCCCCCACTGAAGGACATTTGGGTTATTTTCAGTTTTTTGACTATTGCAATTTAAGCTGTCATGAACATTTGTGTGTAAGATTTCATGTGGACCTAGGTTTTCATTTCTCTGGGATTAATGCCCCAAATGATTTGAATATTTGTATCGTTTTATAATCCAGCCCTGGTGTAGGGTACATCTAGGTCCTTCACATCCTCAACAGCATTTGGAACCGTCACAAAGCTCTGTATTAGCTATTCTCACAGGCGTGCTGTCTCGTGGCTTTAACTGGAATTTCCTTAATAGCTAATGATGATGAACATCTTTTCATGTGCTTTTTTGCCCTCTGTATATTTGGTGAAATTTCTGCTCAGGTCTTTTGCCCATTTTCTAATTGAATAGTTTGCTTTTTCACTGTTGAGTTTTGAGAGTTCTTTATATGTTCTAGATATGAATCCTTTGTCAGACAGGTGGTTTGCCTATACCTTTAAGTCTGGAGCTTGTCTTTTCAGCCTTTTTTTTTTTTTTTTTAAGATTTTTATTTGAGAGAGACCGTGACAGAGAGGGGGGAGAGAGCACAAGTGGGGAGGAGAGGGAGAAGCAGGCTCCTGCTGAGCAGGGAGCCCAATGTGGGACTCAATCCCAGGACCTTGGGATCATGACCTGACCCAATGGCAGATGCTTAACCGACTGAGTCACCCAAGCACCCCAACTTTTTATCCTCTTGACAGGATAAAAGACCCAAGTTTAAAATTTTGATGACGTCCAAATTATTGACTGTTTCTTTTTGTGCTCTTGGGGTGAAGTGTGAGAAATCTCCCCCTAGCCCCAGGGCCCCTGTTGTGGTTTGCAATGCCGTGATTGACAGGAGTGGTGAGGGTGCACTCTGCCCACCTATCTCATGCCTTCGCTGCTCTCGCTGGTCTCCTTCTCTCTCCGTCTCCAGGAAAGTACTAGTCATATCTTTTGCTTTCCTAAAAATCTGTTGTATTGTCAGTCTTTCCAAAAGATTTTATTTGAGAGAAAGAGAGCACAAGGAGGGGTGGGGTACAGAGATAGAAGCAGGTTCCCTGCTGAGCAGGGAGCCCGATGCAGGACTCGATCCCCAGACCCTGAGATCATGACCTGGGCCAAAGGCAGATGCTCAACCAACCGAGTCCCCCAGGCACCCTCCGAAAGACTTTTTTCTTAAACACATGAGATGTTTTCATTAGATACGGTTTTCCCCACAACATTCTCTTGGGGGTCACCCAACCACAGGGATAGGAAACTCCCACCTTCCCCAGATAGCATATGACGTCTTTGGATCACTCTGAGAGTTCTCGTGCCTGTCCTTCATCAGGGCTCGATCTGCTTCCAGGAGCTGTGATCCTGAATAAGCAGCAAGTTGAATCGTGCCTCTGAAGACAGGCCTTTAAATATCGGAGAACTCTGGTCCTGCTCCTGCAGTGTCTTCTCTTTATCAGGCCAAAAGTCTGAGGACCTTCAGTTGTCGCTCGTGAACATCAGTTAGGGTGCTTTGGGCTCTGAGTAATGAGGACCTAGTTCAAAGTGGCTCAAACAATAGAGGGATTATTATCTTGACTGACAAGGAGTCTGTCCAGGAGTTGGGTGGTTCGCTGGTTCCAGGATTGATGGGTTCGGCAGCTCCATGAAAGTCGGGAGCCCGTCTTCTCAGCTTTCTGCTTTGCCACCTCAAAGTGGGTTTTGCCTTTACCCTCAGGCTTGTTCACAAAAGCCCTACGAACCCATAAGGCAGTACCCAAAGAGGAGAAGGAAGGAAGAGGACATGTCCCTGCCTGGGGTCTCTTCTTAAGATGGGGACACCTTTTAGAGGAGCCCCGAGCAGACTTCTCGTATTTAGTGAGCCAAAAGTGTGTTCCACTACTCGCCCCAAACCAAACCGTGGCCAGGGAAATGGAATGAGCTGTCCAGACCGACCTTCAGGGTCTGGGGAAGAGCTTGGCTTCCCCACCCCCCACACGCATCCTGGCTGTTGGGGAGGTGAGTGGGTACAGATTCCGATTTGGGTCCGCAAGGAAGAAAGTGAGTGGTAACTGGGTGGGTGACCTGCAATCTTGGTTTCGTACTTGTTTGAGGACCATTCTCAGCTGAAAGCTTCTCCAGTTTATCTGGTTGCATCCCTCTTGAAACGGGATGTCCACAGCTGAGTGGAGAGCACTCCGGGTGTGAGCTGATGAGTGGCAGGTGCTGTCATCTTCTGCATTCTAAAATCATTTTTTTTTAATTTATTTATTTGACAGAGATCACAAGTAGGCAGAGAGGCAGGCAGAGAGAGAGGGGGAGGCAGGCTTCCCGCTGAGCAGAGAGCCCGATGCGGGGCTTGATCCCAGGACCCTGGGATCATGCCCTGAGCCGAAGGCAGAGGCTTTAACCCACGGAGCCACCCAGGCGCCCCATCTTCTGCATTCTAGATCTTCCATCTTTTTTTTTTTTTTTTAAGATTTTATCTATTTATCTGAGAGAATGAGAGGAGAGAACATGAGAGGGGAGAGGTCAGAGGGAGAAGCAGACCCTCCACTGAGCAGGGAGCCCCATGTGAGACTCGATCCTGGGACTCTAGGATCATGACCTGAGCCGAAGGCAGTTGCTTAACCAACTGAGCCACCCAGGCGCCCCTAGATCTTCCATCGTTGTCAGTGTAGCTGATGGTCGCGTCGTACTGTTGCCAACACAGCTGAGACTTCCAAGGCTTCCTTTGTTCTGTAGGCTCTGGGATGTTGGGGTGCCTGCAGCCTAAGAGAGTTGTTCTCATGGCCTGCCCTGCCAGACTCCTGCCACTGGCAACTTCTTACGTCTGCGTGGGCCGCAGACAGAAGGAACCCGTCCTCTGCTGTGTGCTGGGGAGGCTGTGAGCGGCTACAGAGGGAGCACAGGCTGCTGGTCAGGCAGTCTTGGGTTCTAGAACTGACTCTACTGTGGATCAGCTCTGTGATAAGGGGGTTCTCTCTGGGCCTCGGCTTCCACATTTGTAAATGAGATTTAATTCTCTCTGCTTAACAGAGTCAGTATGAAAAAGACGTTATTTTGAAAACGTGCCCATACGGTACCCATGTCCACTCTCTGCTTCCTCACCCGTGGCTGCCTTCCTCATGAGGACCTTAGAGTTTGCAGAGGCTCAGCTTTTTAATTCTCCAAATACCTGTGGCCTCGTGACCACTGGAGGCCAAGTGGTCCTGCTGACCTCATGGCCCAGAGAAGGCTCCTGACAGTACCCGAGGCTGCAGGCCACAGGATGGGAGTTGCTGCTGAAGGTCAGTCTCAGGCATGTGGCTGGCCCTGGGGCCTGGCATCCTCCCTGGCCTGTGCTCAGGATTGCGAATGTGCCGGAGGGGGGGCGGCTGGGAAGGGGGGTGCACCACCATGGCCGACTCTCATCTCCAAGGTCAAGTCATCTTGGAGGGCTTCTTCTGCCTGTGGTTTTCTTGGTGTGTATGTGTGTGTGGGGGGGTAACTCCTGAGCACAGATTTAGGGTCAGGACGTAGTTATAAGACACCAGCTCCTTGAATAGCACTCACTTATGAAATCCCTAATTCCTCCTAAACCCTAGACCCTGGGTCCGTCCAGAACCCAGGAAGACCCCAAATGAGAAAGTGTCCCTGCTCCCTTTGGGTGGCCAGTGGCAGCGCCACCCCAGGCAACACGTGGCCTTGTCTTCTCTCTGGCCCTCAGACCCCCTCTTCACCACCATGAGGAGCCAGGCCTCATTGAAACATCCGTCCGGTTCCCAGGGAAGCTTGGAGGACCAAGGGGTATGGAGCTCGAAGGAAGGATGGCCTGCTGGAGGCATCTGCTTTTGGTGGGAGGAAGCGGACGGACAGGGTGACTGTCTGTAGCTGTCTTTCCCAGAGAAGCCCTAGCAGATAATAAAGCCATGTAGAAAATAGGATTAAGGTAATGAACAGGCAGGACGGAGTTTGATCTTTCAATAATGCCAAAGCCTGACTGACAGGCCAATCTGGAAGGTGGAGCGGCACCGCCGGCAGGACCTGGTGGCGGGCGCTGTGCGGGGCTGGGTGGATTCCTTGCTTTTAACCTGTCACTGCTGAAACCTGAGGAGTGCCGGGATTTTCGCTTTTATGTGTGTGCTGTGACTTGGGGGAAGGAGTGCTGGAGGGGCAGTTTTGCTCGGAGCATCACCCCTCGGGGGCCGCCCTCAGGATGATGGTGGGGGCTGGGACACCCCTGGGAGGAGCGTAGGGACCCTGCTGGACCCGTCTTCTCCCTGCTATGTCTCGGGGCCTTGCTGTCAGGCTTAGGCTACTTCTCACAGTGCCCGGGGACCCTTTCAAAGGGACCATGGCTCCCTCGGCCCTTCGTTCCATCAAGACCCTTGGAGACTCTGTTCTCCCTATGAACTGGGGAGGGGGAGGTGCTGGCTGGGGTACACAGGTCAGAGAGCAACTGTGGGCATATGGCCATTGCTTGGATGGCGAGAGCTTGGCTCTCTCTGTCTCCCTTCTTCCTTTTCTAACCTGTCTAAACCAGGCAGAGAGAAAGATGGAGTCCTTGACCTGACTCGGAAGTGCCAGAGTGTTCCTATGAGGGGAGCCGGCCTTCAGGCCCGGTTGCAGGCCCCCAAGGGCTCTATCTTGACACACAGTGCCAACAGCCAACCACTGAAGCATCCCTTGCTAGGCCCCATGGTCCCATCAGACCCCAAGAAGCTGGGCCAAAGCTGTCCCGTTCCTGAGCCTGGGGTCTGAAGGGATCCAGGCCCATCTTACGTGCTCTGTGTGCATTTGAGCAAGAGCCTCAGCTAGGTCCCAAGGAGGGTGCTGTGTGGCATATACCCCCAGCTGCCGAAAGGCCTGGGAGGTTGGACTGGCGGGACACCATATACAGCCCTCCTTCCAGGCTTGCTGTCACCGTGGGTTCTGCATTTTGGCCAAGGGCATTTGAGCTGGATCTAGCATTGGCGCGGGTGGGCTACGGGATGGAGGCCTATGAACGCCGACCTACAGCCATCCTAGTGGGAACAGCTGCAGCCTTAAGCCAGCCTGGGGACTGGGATGGGGAGAGGTGTGGGCTGAGGTGACCTGGGTACTCCTAGGGCCTTGACTGTTCGAGTCCAGGCACGTGAGTGTGTGTGGGCCCCTGCACACATCCCCTTCTCTCCCTTTTCAGCCAAAGTCATCCCTGTTCCCCATCACTCTTCTTTGTCTACCCTAAAGCCCCTGAGTCTTCTCTTTCTCCCCAAAGTTGGGGCAGATAGGTGTCTCACTCTTCCCCACAGATGCCCTCTGTTTTCCCACTAGAGCCTCTGCTCTAGCTGCCCCTGCCCCGTGCTTGGACCCCCCCTCTGGATCCTGCTTACTCTTCGGTGCAGACAGCACCCCCGCCACAAGGCCTTCCCTGACCCTAGCCCCCATGGCTGGAGTTGGTAACCCTTAGAGCACTCACAGGGCCGCCTTGTCAGCCACTGTGGGCCCCGGGGTGGCCTTGAGAAAGGTGAGGGCCAGGCTGCCGCCCTTTCTACCGGCCTGCAGGACATGGTGTCGCGAGCACAGGCTGGGTCCCACCGAGGGAAGTGGCTGTGCCCACCCGGCCCAGGTGTGGCTTCGTTTCTGCCTGCGCCTCTGCCTCTGCCCCGGGCGCCTGGCCCTCGGTCGGGGTGATTGGGGAACTGCCCTCTTTAAAGTACCTGCCTTCTCCTTTGAAAGTATTACTGACAGATTTTTTCGTTTTCTTTTTTCTTTACCTCTTTAAGGAACCCTGTAATTTCTTTCTTTCTTTCTCCCCCCTCTTTCCTTTTTCTTTCTTGTCCCCTCTGTCCCCCTGAACTCTTTGAAATTGGCTCTCTGCCTGCTGACACCAAACTGATACTTTGCGTTTCACTTCTCCTTATCCCTTTATGGCAACAGATGTTGAAATTTTGTATCCTTTTATCTGCCCGGCTGCCCCTTCCTGTAATTACGGGCCCCTTGTTAGCAGTACAAAGTGGGCTGCCCGGCTGCCTGGCCTTTGAGCCATTGTGTCTGAACACGTGTGCACGGGCGGGCGCGGGGGCCATGCACGCGCGCGCACACATGCAGGGGCGAGGCCGTGGGCTCCGGCGGGGCCCTTCCCACTCGCCTGATGGCACCGAGGCAGGTGAGGCTTCCGTGGGCTTCTTGTCTCCACCACTCTGGTATTACATTTGGGACCTAATGTGCCTCCTTGATTCTGGCCCTCCCCACCAGAGAGGGCTGGACAAGGCCAGCTCCCCACTGCTGAGAAGCCTGGGGACTCCCTGCCCCTCCCAGAGTTCATGTCCGCTGAGCAGCGCGCACCCAGGGGCAGTCGTGGTCCGAAAGGATTGGCCGGACGGGAGGGTCTGCCAGGTGCAAACAGGGTGCCAGTGCCGGTGCCCTGACTCTGGCCCCCCCTGCTGGGGCGGGTCCCTCACCTGGGCCATATCCCTCCCCCCCACTCCTGTCATTGCCTGTCCCGCTTCTGTCACTCCCTAGAGAACCACTCCATGCCCACAGGCCAAAGTGTTCTCTTATCTGTCTTCTGACAGTAAAACTTCTCTCTCTCTTCTGGGACCCCTCCGGTCACCCCTTGTATTGTTAGTTGGGTACACGACTGACTCCCTCCCCTGGACTGAAAACTCCTAGAGGACAGGGAGAACCCTCTCAGCCATCCTTGACTTCTCCCTGCAGTTCCTGGTAAAGCACAATGCCTTATATACAGAAGGTGCTCATTAAGTGATTGTTGCTCAAAGAAAGGAAGAGAAAGGAGACTGGAGGAAAAGGAGGAAAAGCCTCCTCTCCTGAGTGACCATGCCTGGCCCAGCTTATACCTTCGCATCCTCTGTCCCTGGGAGCTGAGCTTCGGGAAGGTGAACTGTGTGTCACTCTTCCTCCTTGCCCTGTCCTAAAAGCCCCTATTGCATCCTCGGGTCACACGTCCATGCCAGGCGGAGGAACGAGAACCTCTAGGATCTCCAGGGAACATCCTCGGGGACCCCATGTGTTAACAGTGGCTGTGAAGGGGTGTGGGGGCCACGGGCATTTTTAGATGCAGGCCGGGAGGTGGGTCGGGGATCTGGCTTCTCCCAGCTCGGGGCCCTTTGGCCCTGGAGGACTTCCTGCGGGCTGTGGGTTGTATTGGGAGCACAAGCAGGCCGGGCAGGGGGGCAGGTGGAGGCTGGGATGAGTGGACTCGGGGGAGGGTGGGCACCAGCTTCTGGCTCAGCAGGCCCAGACCAGGAGAGGGAGGGGCTTTCCCAACTGGGACATCTGGGTCTTCAGGGCCACTACTGGCCTCCAGTTAGCTGTCCCTAGATGTCCCCTAAAGATGGCAATAGAGGGGTCCGTGTCTTACTAGATTTCCTTCTGTCAGGGAACTCCTTCCGAAGCTCCCTCTTCCGTTGAGATGGAATTGCTGTGCAGCGGGGTGGGAGCCCCGGTTCCCTCACCTGCTCACCCGCTTAAGGTGTCCCGGGGATGAGGCCGCCCTCTGCTTGTTTTTCCCGCCCAGGTCCTCTGGCGCGTCGCAGAGAACGCTGCCCTCGGCGGCCTGCTCGTCAGGCTCACAGGGGCGGCCCCTCAGTCTTTATCTTTCCCTGGGTGCAAAGAGAATTGCTGGAGTCAGGCTCGGGAGAGGCCGGGGTGTGGAGGACCCCCCAGCCCTCAGCGGCTCCTGGGGGCCCAGGCTTTGTGTGCCCCGGCTGTTAGGGAACGGCCTTTTTGTCTGGCCCTCCGCAGGGACGGAGCCGGCCCTCGCTCCCGTCGTGGCCCGGGACTCTGAGGGGCAGTCCTGTTCCCACACAAGTTGTGCGACAGCCAAGGCTCTGCACCCCCCACACCCCCCACAGGGAGAGGCCGAGAAGCATTCTTGACATTCTTTCTGGAGAAAAGGGGTGAAACGTCTGAATTTGGGGGTCACCATGTTATACAAATTGCAATCTAATCGTTTTTACAAGAACACACTTGCAGGAAGAAAAGGAGCCCGAGAGGAGGGGCTGAGGAGACAGACAGCTTGTTTTGTCCCTGTTTTCCCCAAAGTTTGGAGCTATTGTCGGGCCAATCTTGCTCCCTTCCCCAGAGCTGTCGAGCTAGAGTTTTCTAGTTAAATTGGTCTTGGGGTGGGGGCCACTGAGGGCCCACGGTGCCATTTCTGTTTGTTTTCCCAAATCAAAGCCCCAGCAGGGCTCCCAGGGCTGCGCGGGGCTGCTGCTTGGAGGGACGGGCCCTTTCCCAGAGCCGGCTGTGTCCGCGGAGGCTCTGGACTTCACCTCCCGGGCACCGCACAGCAGTCTGGAGGGCCTCGGGCCCAGAGGCCAAAGAAACTGTATCTTTTTATTGGCCCATTTGAAGTGTGTGTGGCCATTTCAGGGACTCCGAGCGCCAGGCTGCAGCAACTGTCTCAGGCCCAGCTGGGCCGGCAGACATGGGGCTGCGCGATTAGCCCTGGCCTCCCGGCCGGTGCTCACTCTACCCTCGGGGTTCCCTCGGCAGGCAGGATTCTGTTTCTTATCATAGATGCTGGCATGATCCTTTCTAGGGGTGGCTTGGATGCTGGGACAGGGGCCCAGGGTGACTTGGTCTGGGTGTTGCCCTGATGCTGCGGTCCCGATTCAGCTGCCCGTCTGGCCCACGGGTGCCCAGCTCTCGGTCCCTCTGAATCCCGGGACCAGGGGGAGGCAGGTAGAGCCGTGCTGGGCTTCACGCCCCCACCCCCACCGCCTTTCATCTTCTATTTCAAACAAACATGAAATTACTTCTACAGATTAAAGGGGAGAGCTCCTCCGTCATTCCTGAAGGCCTCACTAATGGAAGGGGCAGGGCCCCCAAATCTGGAAGGAGGGAGAACTGTGGAGCCAAACAGCCCCCTACCTGGGTGTGCACAAATGTCCAGGAGCACCTGTAAAAGGGGGGTGGGGGTGGGGGACGGACTCCTTTAGGGACTCCGGGCTGCCCTGGGGTGGGGCAGTCATGGCTGGTGGCCCTTCTGTGAAGACGGGCCCTGCCTGGGAGCGAAGGTCCGTGATCTCTAGGGTCTGGCCTTCAGCCTGATCCCTCTCAGGGTCCCCCACCACAAAGGCTTACCTCCTACCCCGAAAGAGGAACACCGGCCAAGGCGGCTGGGGGCAGGGGCTCTAAGGGCCTGCCCTCCCACCGACTGCCACCGACTGCAGTGCTGTCCCTCCTGGGGGGGTCTCCTCATTGCCCAGGGCTAAAGGGGAAAGGTAGAAGGGAACCCTGAGCTGCCGCTTCTGTTCCTTCAGCTTCTAGGGAAGACGGTGGCTCCATTGGGGAGAAGGGAGCTTGAGGGTGAGAGCGGGAAGGCCTGGGGCTGAAGTCTGCTCTCACACTGGTGGTGAGCACTGCTTGTGAGAGCCGGGAGTGCTCCCTCCTGCTGCCGGGGCCTCTGACCTGGGAAGCGTGCGTGGCCTTCATTCTCCCGTCCTGCCAGGGAGGAGGGCCCGGCGGCTCTTGGGTGCAAGTTCGGGATCAGGCCCGGAAGGTGTCCCTCTTCTCCTTCACCACCCCCCCATCCTGCAGAAACTCCCTGCTTCTCCCCGTTCCCTAGCCACAGGGATTAGCGGGTACACTTGATGTTGAGGGGTAGTTGCTAGGGCCGGAAGGCCCCCCTACGTGGTTGCTAGGGGTCTGGCATCAGGGCGAGGGGTCTGCCCACTGCCGCGGTCACGGAGGGACTTACACAGTCACAAAGAAATTGTTCTTCTCAGTAATCTGCTCTCGGCCACCGGGAGGGGCGAGGGGTGGGGAGCGCGCTGCAGCCCAGCAGGCTGGGGGCTGTGATCACACAGGCGTGCTCGCCCCGGGCCGGGGGCCAGCCGGGCCAGGAACACCAGGGACCGGCCAGCTAAGCTGCTTTCTCAGCGATTTCTCTCCCCAGACACAAAGGTGTTTACTTGTTTTAACATCTCCTGGGACTCCCCTTCTCCCTTTGTGTGGTCTTTATCCCCAATGAGGTTTGAGCCCCAGATTACAGGCAGGAATTAAGGCATTGGACTCAGGCAGCTCAGAACTGCATGACCTGCAGGATCAAGAAGTATAAAGTAACCAAGTGTGTGTGTGCGCGCACGGGAGGGGGGCCGGCCCGGCCGCAGGGCCCATTCTTCCATCCTGAGAACGGCCGCTGGGCAGCGAGCAGGTGTGGTGCAGGCCTTCAGCTGGGGGAGGGGCAGGCACTGGGACTGGAGTGACAGGGTGGGCATCCTGGGCCATTTCCCTCGGCCCCATCCGAAGGGAGCCTGATTTTAGCTCAGGAGGGAGAGCGGCATTTCCCCAGGGACTGAGGCCGTTAGGTTACCAGCCGGCGTGGGGGCCGAGGTGGGACAGTCTCTCCTCCTCTAACCCCTCTGTTCTCTCCGCAGTGGGCAGCTAATGATGCACCTGGGCAGCGACTTCCCCCCAGGGGCTGGGGTGTTGGATGTCATGTACGAGTCCCCTTCCACACTCTTGTCCTGTGGCTATGACACCTATGTTCGCTACTGGGACCTCCGAGCCAGTGTCCGGTGAGTGTGGGAGGTGGGCGGCAGTCCCGGCCCTCCTGGGGCGCCCCCATAAGGTACAGACCCTGCAGGTGGAGGTGAGGAGTGGCAGCCCTGGTCCCCTGGCCTGGAGACCACAGCCACTGGGTGCTGATGGAGAGCCTGGGGAGTCAGGGGCCCGCCCATCAGCATTCTGCCCGCCTTGCTGCCCTGCCACCCAAGTCGTGTGACATGTAGCCAGCCATGGGAAGCACAAGCGAGGGCCTCAGGTGGCCTGGGGTTCAGGCACTGGCTAGAAAGAGAGCTTTACAGAGGAGGCTTGGTCCTTTAAAGAGAGGGTGATTCAGCTTCTGCCTCTGGGCCAGAATGGATTTCTAAGGTCCCTGTGGAAGCTGGGGTGGCGGGCACCCCTGACCCTCCCTCTGATGGCCTCTTCCCGCACAGGAAATGTGTCATGGAGTGGGAGGAGCCCCACGACAGCACCCTGTACTGCCTGCAGACCGATGGCAACCACCTGCTGGCTACCGGGTCCTCCTACTACGGGGTGGTGCGGCTGTGGGACCGGCGCCAGAGGGCCTGCCTCCACGTAAGTGCGCCGCACTCCTCCCGCTCTGAGATGCCAGGACTCCTTGCTAGTGGCTGTACTGGGGGGCGGGGGGGGGCTGCCTGGAGAAGCAGGGGAGTCGGCATGCCACCTGGCCCCCTGCGCTGGACCAGACAGGTTAGGGCTTCCTCCCGCTTCCCCTCGGGCTGCTTCTGCCATGCCCGTCCCTCCCGCCATTGCAGGCCTTCCCGCTGACCTCGACGCCACTCAGCAGCCCCGTGTACTGCCTGCGCTTCACCACCAAGCACCTCTATGCGGCGCTGTCCTACAACCTCCACGTCCTGGACTTTCAGAACCCGTGACAGGGCCACCCCAGCCTGTGGGCCAGGGAGGCCAGCTACTCAGGGACCTCTCCGTCTGGAGGGTGCAGGGATACCTCTGCCCTCCCCCACCCCCCGATGCCTGTGCTCCTAGACCTGCGACCACAGTGCTTGAGCACCGTCAGGTAAAGGCTGCTGACTCCTGGGAATTGGGGGGTACCCCTCCCAGGAACTAGATGGAGAGAAGGGATCTGCTGCTTTGAGAGAACAGCTGAACCTGGCTGGGCCTTGCTTCCCTGTTGGCCAGAGCAAGGATCTCGTCTGGACAGGCCAGCCCTGCCCCTCACCCCTTCTTAGAGCTGTGATAGCTTCATGAGGTGGGGGGGGCTCCAGCCGTCCCTTTCTGCCCCTTCCTTGGGAGGATGGGTGAGGCTGCCAATCCTCTGCTCTGACCCCTACCTCCTCAGTCAGTCCCCTCCCTTGACCAAGCTCTTGGGGCTCATTCCTGGGGCACTGTGGGCTGGTCTCGCTTTGAAACTGAGGAAGGACAAAGGGAACCCAGCAGTTTTGAGTGAGTTCTGAGACAACCCAATCTCAGGCTGGCTGCTAAGACATGCTACAATGTTCATTTTTGTAAAAATAAAGCTTGATTGTTCACAGTTCCAGTTCCTCTCTGGCTGGGGAGTCCTGGGAGGCGGTGAGAGACGGAACGACATATTCAAACTTGAGGATGGGTGTGTTGGGGAAAGGGTAAGATCAGCCTCATAGCTCAGCATCCATAAGACACTCACCTCTTGGGCCCCAGTGGTGGGGTGTGTGCTACCTGAGGGGTACAGATAGGGGACTATAGAAGGGCTTCGTGCTGTTGGGGACCTAAGCTGCTCCCCATCTGCAGAAACCCTTCTTCAGCCTACTCGCACACACATGCACTCTTTGCAACAATACGATCCTCCTCCTGCCTTCACACCCACAATGTCTTATGTCCTGGACTGTTTCCAAGGTTTCTGTATTGCAAAAAGTTCTCCTTTACCTTACCTTCCCTTACCATAGGGAGCTCATCTGGGCCCTTCTGCAAGCTGAGACAGCCCAGGGTTTCCACCAGCCTAGCGTCCCTCAATTTATGCAAACAGGATGGGGAAGACACCCACCCAGCATTAGGCTCAGGGCTCCCCCAGCTCTGCTCCATCAGAGACCCATGCTTCCCTCTATGTGAAAGGCTTGACATTGAAGGTCCCTGAGGATAGAAGGGAGTATCCTCACCACCACCCTCCCTGGCAACAGGCGCGTGGAGAGGTGGACAAGAGGGCAGTCGCCCCGCAGTGACTCAGAACGACTTTACTTGGGAGATCAGACCATGATATGGGGGCTAAGTGCACACCAAGGCCCAGTTCTCACAGAGCCTGCAGAGCTCTTAGAAGAGAGGACGTACCCCTGTTCCAGAAAGGCCCAAGCCACAAAGTCCAAAGAGCCTCCCCCACTGCCGTGCTGCCCGAGGTCCGGTCACCACACCCCCCGAGGCGCAGGCTCAAGGATGCTCCGCTACTGGGTCTTACAGTCCCCGTCACTGCTGTGGGCGGTCTTCACTTTCTTCAGCTCCTTCTGAAGCTCTGACTCAGCCTCCAGGACCTCCTTCGGCTTCCGGTACTGTGGACGGAACCAGGAAGAGAGCATCATTCAGTCACATCTCCCTACATACACACTCTGATCCCATTATTTGAAAATGAGGAAACTGATGCCTCAGGGCTGAATGATTTGCTCAAGATCACATGGCCGGGGAGGAGCCTTCCACCAGAGTCCCAGTCCTGCGATCTCCACCCCTCCCCGTCATCCTCTGTCCTCTTCCAGCTGTGACTTCTAAGATCAGCTGAGCTCCCCACCCTGCTCTCCCCCTGCTGATGGAGGGATGCCTGTTGTCTAGCAAGCAGACGCCAGGGGTTGGGGCTGGAACCGGGGACTCCCATGGGATGGGAAATGGGCAGGGAAAGAAGGAGCCTCTCCCTGATGCAGTGGCCAAGAAGTCTGGGTTCATCTTACAGAGATGATCAGGGTGCAGTTGGCATGAGCAAAGCTCAGCGAGGACTCATCAAGAGGTAGCTGGTACCGGTCTAGGTCAGGAATGGAGAACTTCTTATAGTACCTGCGGGAACACCAAGAGGTCACTGAAACATCCCGCAAAGTGATCCCCAACAACTGGGCAGCAGGCCCTCTGGTACCGACTTCCTACACAGTTCTTCCGCACTTTCCACAGAGCCAAAGAGGAAGAAGGGAAACCATTGAGAACAACCATATGAATGAAAGACGTTTTGGCCAAGGGCAGGACCCCTCACGGTTCCTTGATTAGACCAAGGATTGGAGTGACTCATGCTTTAGGCTCACTCAAAGGCATGCAGAAGCAGCCTATGTAATGTACAGTTTGGGTAGGCCAGGCCTCTGCTGCACCCCAAGAAGGTGGGAACATGTATGCTAACAAGGGACAGAATAAGTCTATCTAGGACTGTTCCCCAAAGCTGGGAACCAACAGTTCCATTTACATGCAACTTTCTCCGAAGGCCCCAGCTACTTTCTCCCTCTTTTGTGGTCTTTCAAGAAGGCCCCAGGGGCCTGACTCCACTTGTAGGCCAGAGAGGGAAGCACATCCACAAGGAGAAATCTAGGAGGACAAACCGTGTGACTCATCTCAAGCGGGATCTCTGGACTACTTTGCTGGCCCTGAGACTCCCTGCCCCCAGCCCCCATTTTCATATACAGTCCCTGTCATCTGCAAGGGCCAGTCCAGAGATTAACGATCCTTTTTAGTAAAAACAAACCCAAAAAACCCAGAGAGCAACACCTAGCCATGACGCATATGACTGGACTTCATTTTACAGGAAATTTGACCTTTACCGAAGAGGGAGGTAACGGGTCTCACCAGCTTCACGGCCAGCCATCCGGGGAGCCGGGACACAGCTCCCCACTCCCAAGTCAGGTGCCCGTCACCGAGAGCGCCTCCTCTCTAGCAGCAGGCCTGTGTGGCATCTTCCCTGGTGGAAGTGGAGCCTGGGCCCCCACTTGCCAGCAGACCTGCCCCCCAGGCCTGGTGTCCCTGTGGCCACCGTGGGCCTGCGGGCTGGGAAGGGAAACACCGAGGGCAGGTACACAGCAACTCAAGTGAGGGGCCCGGAGAGGACAGGGCTTTGAATACTTCAGAGGGGCCTGGTCCTGGTGGTGACAGCTACTGCGGGTCCACTTCAAAAGCCCCGGGGCCCCAGGGACTCAGAGAGTTGACATCAATGCAGCACTTCTGCCCTGCTCTCCTGCCCAAATCCCTGGGAGTTTAGCGGAGGCTCTCGGGGCCCCTCTCCTCCCAGGTTCTCCGCTCCCGCCAAGGTGCTGGGACCCGCAGCAGGGGAAGAATGTTTACTTAAAGGCTGACAGTTCAAAAGGAGTGGGGGCTGGGGGATCCTAATGGCACCACAAGCTTGCTTTATTTCCCAAAGCTCTGCCCCAGGGAAAGGCGATCCATCTGCCTGCAAAAGCGGGTGGAATGCTGCCTCATCCTCCTCGTAGCAGGGGCTGAGGGCTCTTCCTGGGGCCCTTGGGCTGGCCAGCAAAGGTGGCAGACACTGATAATAGGGGGGAGTCAAAGGTTAAACAGCAGAGATTAGATGAACACAAAGGCTTGTTAGGAAGTGTTAACATCTTCCTTGCAAATATACACAAGAAACAGAACTGGGAGAGAAGCAGCCCAGGCACGTGCAGCCCAGCCGAACCAGCAGGGCCCGTGGAAGGCCTTACAGAATAGAGCATGGGGACATCCTTTCTGCCTACCTGGCTTGTACACCAGGGTGGGACAGGGACATGCCTGTGTACCCTCAGAGGGGCATCAGCAAACCATATTCCCCAGGCTGGGACAATGGGACTGAAAAAAGAAACCCAGGGCGGCCTTGGCCTCAGAGGGAACTTGCTGTGCATGGCTTGTCTCTGCCCAGTCCCACTCGCACACCTGTCACCGCCAGGCTAAGGGCTGGAGGCAGAGTGTGTGTGGACATTCTGCTTTGTCTTGAGTCTATTCTAGTGGATTTTAGTTTACTGGTTGAAGTTACACAACTTTCCTTAGACTCCTGCTGGGCAATGTTCAAGGGCGTATGGGACAACTGCTTCCTCTACTCAGGGTGCAGCCCACCCACTGCGGACCCCCATCCCCTGGCCTTGGGGCTCGCCTTGATAGGAACCACACTTGACTTACTCACCAGTACCTGGCCTAGAGAGGGACCCACTGTGCTTCTGGAAAACACAGACCGCTCAGCCTCGAGCAGCCCTAGGGAGACAGCGAACATGTCTTTAGGTATCAACTGTGCCCACCGCCTGTTACTGCTCTCAGTCTCAGCCACACAATGACAGGTGACGTTTGTTACGCTTGTTATGCTGCCTGGGCCAGGCACTGCTCTACACACACATGGAGTCCTCAAAGCAACCCCCTCATTGGCTGCTCTTATTATCCTCTTTCACAGAAGAGAAAACCGAGGAACCGACCGGTATCTTGCTGGAGTCACAAAACCATCCATGGAGAAGCCCCTATTACAAGTACTAATCCCCCAAACCTCCTGAGCCTCCGTCTCTCCACACCCTCTCCTCGAAGTGACAGAGCCCTGGTCTAGGTTGGGGCAGATATGGGAGGGACTCTCCCTTAGGATCCAGCCAGCCTGCAGGTCCTCTGGGCACTGCACCCCAGTGGCTTCCCTTTCGGAATGTCAGAAGTGTTCGAAAGACACAGGGAAGCGAAGGCTGTCAGGACAACTCCCAGTCCTGGCCCGTGATCCCAGCAGGCCCCTCCACTTCTGGGCCCTAGTTCCTTCCTCCAGATTCCTTCCTCAAATAAAGGAGCTGAATGACCTTTCGTCTCCATACTAGACAAACGAGATGAACTTGAATTCACTTGTCAAAGGGACCAGAACAGGCCAACTCTGTACCTTCCCCTAAACTGTGCCAAAATGATGGCTCCTTCACTTGGGCTGTTTGGGAAATGACCCACAGTACCCCAAACCTCCTTCTGCTGTGTCCCCTTCCCAATTTCTAGTCGTTTCCCATCCTATTCTCCTTTGCAGTCACTTGAGAAGGGACAAGAGGCCAGGCCTCTAGAGAGAGTCTCAGAGAGGCTGAAAGCAGAAGCAGGCCCGCTAGAGCCACAGGGCGGGGGCATAGGCTCGGCCAGACTGGTCCTGAGAAGCCTTTAGCCGATCCCACCCTTAGAAAAGCAGTTGGCGGGCGCCTGGGTGGCTCAGTGGGTTAAGCCGCTGCCTTTGGCTCAGGTCATGATCTCAGGGTCCTGGGATCGAGTCCCGCATCGGGCTCTCTGCTTGGCAGGGAGCCTGCTTCCCTCTCTCTCTCTCTCTCTGCCTGCCTCTCTGTCTACTGTGATCTCTGTCAGA
This sequence comes from Martes martes, assembly GCF_963455335.1. Taxonomy (NCBI): domain Eukaryota; kingdom Metazoa; phylum Chordata; class Mammalia; order Carnivora; family Mustelidae; genus Martes; species Martes martes. Next base: position 26,773,953 of record NC_137902.1, read on the forward strand.
TAAATAAATGAAATCTTTAAAAAAAAAAAAAAAAAGAAAGAAAGAAAAGCAGTCGGCAACCCCTCTTTCTTACACATCACAGCTCCAGGCAAGCCGGTCATCCCTGCCTACAGCAGCCCTTCCTAGACTCACAACGCACATTCACATACTAAGACTGCCATATGTCCTACCAAAGAGAAACTTGTTTTTAATCCAGTTTCCTAAATTTATTTGACCACGGAATCCTTTTTTTCTAGTGATGCCTATTAACACCTCCCACAGTGCTAATGTCACCAATGTCAAATCAGCCAAGTTCCAATTTCCAAAGAATTGCTGAAGACACACTTCAGGCCGGCCACTGGGCCGGAAGTTTGTGTACACATGATTTCATCCAATTGCCCAAACACTCTGTGAGGTTGGTCTGAGTGTTCTCCTGTGATTCATGAGGAAACCTCGCCCAAAATATTAGTTTGTGCGGGGCAGAGGACAGATTTAAGCCAACCTTTTCCCAATCCAGTGCCCTGGTCCATTCTACTTAACAGCTGCCAGCTCTAGGCTGAAGCTAAGAATCTTCTTTCTGCACAGACACTCTTACCAGGAGCAGGCAGAACCACACCGGGATTCTGGAAAAGTTCTTTCTTTCTTCCCTGATTCATCCCCTCACTAATACCAGAGGCCAAGGACATGATACACTGGAATCAACCCTTTTCCAGGGAAGTGGACAACCCAGTCCTTCAGGGACAAGGCAGGTATGGACAAAGGAACGTTGGTTTTTACTGGTAACCATGTTCCAGAACGTTAGAACTCGGGCAGGCACAGAACCAGCAGGCAACAGAAGAAGGCAAATCATAGATGCCACGGTGTGGGTCCTACAGATGCTGGGGCAGCTAGACTGTTGCTAACTTTCCCTTCTCAAGTCAGTTCAGCACGCTGACTTTACAGACATATTTATAGAAGCGCTAAGATATGACATGAGAATGAAAATATGCACCCTGCCCCACACTGCATGGTGTGATGATCAGAAAACAGAGTTTTAACAGATCCTGAAAAAACGGAGTATCCTGCTCAAAAGAATAACCATTGAGTCATTAAATTAGTGGTAGTAAAGGTGTAAGAAGCATTACTGCCGCTGGTAGGAGATGAAAATGCCAGTCCGCTCAAGAAAAAGCCGGTTAAAGGTTTAGCGGCCTTTCTCTCCTACCTCTGGGCTGAGCCAGGCAGGGCCACCGGACCAGAGGCTCCGTGCGGGCTCCAAAGCGGCACGCACATACTCCCCTCCTCTCTGTGGGGATCCAGCCCCGGCCCTGCCCCTTTCAGGGGCTTTACTGCCATCCCACCTGGCCTCACCCATCAGTTCAAAACTGTCTCCCCTCTGCCTTGAGCGCAGGAGTGGGCGTCGGGCCATGTTGCTCCTGGCCAACAGCGCCGCCTACAGCTGGATACGGGCAGCAGATGGGACCCGGAGGATCTGCCCGCAGATGAAATTTCTGGTGAGCTAGCTAGACTCTCTCCTCTCACTCCCCAGTAATCACATTTCTGCCTCGTATCTGTATTCGACAGTGACCTCTGGGGGACAAAAGGGAGGCAGCAGCCAGCTCCACAAACTGCTAGGCTGCAGATTCAAGTGCTATCAGAAGCACTTTTGTTCCCAGTTTGGACCCAGGGCCTCTTACGCAGGGGAATGCTTGCTGAAGCACAGAGTTTGTTTTCCTAAAGGCAATTTCTCTGTTGTCTGAAATTGCTAAATTCCACTTTAGGCCCTGACTCCCATTAATGATGAGAACAATAACGGGAATAAACTGCCATTTATCTGAGGGCTTCAAAGTGCTTTATAAACGCAAGCCCTTATTATTATGACTTCATATTTATAGACAAGGCCCACTGCAGGGGCTGCTGGCTGCATGAAGAGCAATAATCTTGAAATTAATTCATTCATCTCCACCCCTTCCCCATCCCCTTAACCCTGCCAGAGTGAGAGCAGACGGGGGTCATAAGCAGAGGGCAGAACCCAAGGATGTGCCAGGGGAGCCTGGGAGCTGTGCCACTTTCTTGGGGGCCTCATGGACCCATGGAAGCCGGGAGGGGAGCCGGACAGGAGCTGGGTCCTCCTGACCCTCAGGTAAACGAGCAGACGGATGGCACCACCTGTAGCCCAAGCTCAGCACCCACAAGGCACGCTGGGTGGCTTTAGTGTGTGGACCCATCACTCAGAAAACCTTCCATTTTAATACCTCAACTGTATGTCATGGGAGTTGGTCCTATGCTTCAATCCCCCAGGCCCAGGTCAAGACCACCAGCTCATTAACAGGGTTCTTCTCCTGTGATCAATCACAGCTCTGGAAATCTACATAGGATCAACGCATTTCCCAGATGGTCAGCCCAGAAACAGCCCTGCCTGGATCAGATCTCCTCCTTGGCCACCTCTGTCCCCTCGACCCTACACTTTGTCTCCCCCCCTTGCCTGCCCCCAGCAGGAGAGAAATAAAGGGAAGTTAGGTACCCCTTCGGAAACAGAATGCAAGAGACTTTCAGGAGGCCGAAGCCCCTGCCTACCGCCCCTCAACGGAGAGCAGGGTAAGGCTGGCTGCCCCGGACAAGTACTTCACAGTCCTCCGACTGCTCAACTGGGTGTGCCCTCTAGGCCATGGCGCCCTGACAGCCCCAACAGTGATGTCACCAGGCAAGTTCATCATGGACTGGATCCAGCCAGGGGTCAAGGTAATAATCTTACAGCAGAACCACCTAAGATCACAAGTTAACAGCCAGGTGATTCCTCATGCCCTCATTATTCAACAAATGCCTGGTGAACCCCAGTATGCGCCAGCTACTGGACCAGACATTCCTCGTCTGATTTTCCCACCCGAGGGAACTGATTACATTATTCAAGCTGGGCTTCAGGAAAAGAAGCCCTCCAGCTTTCAGCACTCTTTCGGGCTTTAGTGCAGCCCTCCGCCCTCCCTCAGAGCTGGAGGAGGAAGCTGCTCTGCCCTCTGGGGTGGGGAGCAGTCTGAGCACCCCCCCACCCCAGGGCAAGTCCCACCCATCACGCTCACACACAGGTCAGCGGGTGCCTGTCATGCCACTTACTTTTTGTTGGTTGTTCGGACGATGATGCAGCGCTCCGTTTGGTCCACACAGACACTGTAGACGTCCTTAGGGTAGGGGAGGTTTCGAATCCGCCACTGGAAACTCATCTTGGTGTCCTTGCGCATAAAGATGGGCTGCAGAAGGCAAAACCAACTTAGGGACTGCTCTTGGTGAGAGCGAACAAGGGACGGCCCCCTGCTCTGCAAAGCTCTGCCTGGGGCACAGAACAGGAGGAGACCCTCATCTCTTCCCACTACTGCTGGGACATTCCGGGCCTGGAGCCCTCGTCCCGGGATGACCAAGCCCAAACCCTTTGGGTATTCATTCGAGCAGACCCTTCCAGAGCTCTGTGTCCACAAAGAGTGTGGCACACAGGTGGGCACACGGGAGACAAGGGCGTGAATAAGACATGGTGTCTGCCCTCCAGGGCCAGCGGCCCACTCCCACCTCCCGACCTAACGGAGAGACTTACATTGGCATTGTTTTCCTTGATGAATTCAGGCCCCAGGCTCCCTGCTCCAGGGAGTGCTGGCTCTCCCACCTCCATCTGCCACTGGCCCAAGGCTCCCAAGGCACTTTTCACACGCCACTTTCTCACTGAGGAGAGAAGGAAGCAATGGGATTACCGGAAAGGAAGGGACTCTGCTCTTCCTGCTGAATCACTGACGCCACATTAGATGACTGGAAGGGGAGAGAAGTGGCCATGGTGGGTCTTTACGCCACCTCTGTCCAAGTGAGCAAGACCTCACAGCTGCCGAAAGCTCAAAGCCCAGCCGAGCACTTCGATACTGGGTAATCTGGAAAGCCCGTATCATGGGTGCCCAAACAAAAGGGATTGACCAAAGCTCTGAAGGGAGCCAGGTGGAGTTAAGAATCTTCCAGGCATGATTCCAAGCAGGGGAGAAATGTGCTGATTAGGAACGGGCTCCTGGTAACGGGGAACATTTGGATCCCAACAAGTATGAACTGAGATGCATTTGTTTCCCTCTATAAATGTGCCAAGGGAAAATAAGAAGATGAAACCTGACAGGCAGATTGGTCTCATGATTTAGAAAGTCCAAATACAGAAATTCACTCATTTCAGGTATACCTGGCTTAAAACAACAGCCCCAGAACTGTATTTAAACAAAACGTTAGGCACACACCGGATTTCGAATGTGTTATTTATACACCATGGGAATTTTTCTTGCAGAACAGGATCATCCTTTTATAATGCACACAATTGTCTCCATTTTACCTCGGTTTACAACCCACATGTTTACATAAGATTTTTTTTTTCTCCCCCAAGTAAGGTCCATTCGGTATGGAAATTGTAAGTGGAAACAACTAGTTCTGTGGACATTACCTGAGGACCCCTACCAGGATTCTGGGAAACCCCAAGTCATTCATGTCTTCAAGGTGCAGCCATCACAGCAGGGGAGCTCCCCCCCCCGCCCCGCCCAGAGCTGGAACCCCTGGGCTCCTCTCTCATCCTGCAGCGCTGGTGTCCTCTGGTCCTCTGGGTGGGGGAGGGGGCAGCCTAAGTGCCGCCAAACGCCAGCAGCCCTCCTGACACCGTGGTAAGGAGCTAATAGGTCAGAAAGTGCCCAGTGTTGTGTCACAGCTGCTCCAGCCCACTCCCCTCTCTGGGCTGGGGTGGGTGAGACCTGGAGTCAGAGTCTCAGGATGGGTTTCTTCAAGACCTTTGGAGCCGCTGTGCCAAACCCAAACACCCTCCCTGCTCTGAGTAAGGCATGCAAGCTGAACACAAAAGTGTGCTGTAAAATTAGAATTTTCCCTTGAATATGTGCTTTTATAAGGTCTGCTGCATTCTGCAGTGTGATTTTATTACGTCTTAGGGCCAAAAATTCTCCCTAGAAACACATTTCCAAGTTTATAATGAAAATTAATAAGGAAGAGTAAAACTTGGAAATATGCTTTATAGGCAACTTTTTTTTTTTCACAAATACTTCTACTCTCTTAAGTGAATGGACTGTGACCGGGAGTATATCCAAATCTATTTGTGTAGTACCTCACTTAACTGGAGGCCAGCCTTCTGGCTCTTTCACCACTTTCTTTCTTTTTTCTTTCTTTTCTTTTTTTTTTTTTTTTAACACCTTGGGATTAAATTCTTTGCTAGAATGTAGAAGAAAGTCTCCCTACTCATTCCATTATAAGATCCAATAAACGGCTTTGGTGAAGTCCTTGTTATTTTTCCCAAGTGTATGGGCATGAATGCACACATGCAAATACACACTTCGTCTTGTCTTTCTTGTCCTGTCTTTGTTCCTGAACTCAAGGACAGTTCCTGCAGCAACAGAGGACTGTTTCCACCTGCTGTCACTCTGATTTGATTATATGTTAAACCGAAACTGGTGTGTGGAGGGTCGCTCTCTGGGATGCTGTCCTATCTTCCCGCTGAGCCAGGGTCAGTCCTTGCAAAGGAGACTCTCCATGACCCTAAAGGGTCTGTGGGGGAATATATGAAGGAGGCAGTGCCTGGGGGCTTTTTCCTAAGTCAGCAGGAAGCAGGCTGCTGTCCTAGACTGCTGAAAGGAAGCCCCATCTTTCAGGTGGGCTAGAAAGTGGAGGTCCTGAAGGCCTCTTTCCCCAAAGCTCCAAGCCTTGGCCTGCTTCCAATGCGGATAATTACATTCCCCTTCCCTAAACACTCCCTGCCGCTCAAACTGGAGGCAGGGCTCTTCTTTTCTGCCCTAAAACACTGCAACATTGCTCTGTGGCTATTAAACAGCTGCCACGTCCCATCCCTGAGGAGGCTGAAGGGAATCGAGTGGGTCATTTATAAAGCCGGCGAAGTGCTTGGGGATGAAAGTGCTCAATGTCCTCCAAATGCAGCCCGGGGTGGCGAGGCTGGCGGTCAAATACCAAAGCAGATTAAGCCGGTAATCCAAATGTAATCGCGGGGGGATGGCCTGCCCTTCAGCCTCTGCCCCCCTGGATGTGCTGTGTTCTTCAGGGACTGGTTTGATGTTCCGATCCTTGTTCTGGGGCCCTTCAGGTTTTCCCTCTATGACTACATACAGCACTCATTGTGTGGGTGGGAATGAATAGCCCTGAGAGGGTTGAAAAAAATATGACACCACTATGCTTATTAACACCAACTGGAAGAACTCCCTCCTACACAGATGCACCAGCGGCAAATTACGTTCTGGGTTTTTCGAACAGAAAACCAGTTTAGCCAATTATCACATTTGTATAGTTAGCTGGGAAAATGGAAACAATTCCCATTTATGGCCACAATAACCGTGTCCGTATTTTACTTTATAGAGTGCTCAAGCTCAAGTTAGTTCAGGCCCTGAGATTGTTTATACTTAAAAATTAATAACTTTGCAAGGGCAGCTGGTGGGGGTAGGGTGAAGTGGTTGGAGATGGGTAAGGACCAGCTGTTCAAAGGGTCCAGTGGTTTAAGTGGGGTGTTCCTGTCTGCCCAGCTCTGTCCTGCTCCCACCAGCCCCTTCTTCAGTCATTCTGGGGGTAACAAAATTTAATAAGAAAACAGGATTAAATATTCTCAACAACTAATAGTATGTTGTTGTGCATTAAAGCATGGGCTCTTAACCAGGCAGACTCAGACTTAAATCCTAACTCAGAAACTAACCAGCTATGGAATTCTGAGCAAGGTGCTGAACCTCTTAGAGCTTCCGTTCTTTCCTGACTGTAAAAGGAGACAACAGTACATACTTCATCAGGCTGTAATGAGGATGGTACGATGAGATAACTCATAATGAAGCACTTAGCATGGTGCCTAATAAAAGTTATGGTATTATTATTAGATAAACTTTAGCCGGTGTTCGCCTATCAATCTGCATTTCTGCTTTTAAGAAAAAAAGGAGTTGAAGACTCTTGTCTATTCCCCACCTGCCAAGAGAAGTGACAGGTTAATGTGGGATGCTACAGAGGAAGGTACCAGAACTTGTTTTTCATTTTAATTTCATGTTCAAGCATAACTAAGAGGCTGGGGGTTATTTGTTTTTATGGCCACAGCAGCTATAGGCAGGTTGTTTGCTCTGAGTGGAGGAGAGAGGTGGTGCTGGGGGCTGCGGGGAGGAACTGCAGCTAGTCTCGGACCTGGCAATGGCGGTGGTTAGCCCACGTGACCTCTGCTTTCATAAGCTCGCCCCTGTTAGGCATTCCAAGCCTGTCACCCCCTGGGAGCGCTATAAATTACAATGCATTGTGAGGATATTACTACTGTATTGGTTTCCACCAAATCAGTGTCATATGCTAAACACATCAAGATTTTTAATAGCACCAGACTAAACCAATTGGGACTGGAGCCCAAGCAGCTCATAATAAGGAGGGATCAACACTTCACTCTGCGACTGAACATGCGCAGGACACACATTTTAAGACTGCAGACTAAGAAAATGCAAACCAGTGTAATCCGTGTTGTCGGTTCTAGACATTTATGAGCTGTCAGAAAAAGGGAAAGAGAAATTCCCTTGCCAATACTACCTGTCGATCAGGCCCAGGAAGAAATTAAAGTCAAGAATAATGACAAGAAAATAACCCAACCCATGATTCCACCATTGGATTTAGCATTTCAGGTGGAACTTAATAAAGAGACCAACTCCCACTGCTGACAGCCTCAGGCCCTGGGTCAAAGCAGCAGCCACCCAGCTCTGGGAAGTCAGTTAATGCTGATGTGCATACCTGGGCACAGAGGATGGACAAATCAAATAATTCCCAGAAACCTGGGCTGGAGCCCCTATTCCTGAGTCTAGTCTTAGAGGAAAAGAGCTGCAGGCATGAAAACAAAAATGTTGCAAAATCCCCATTTCCACTCCAGACCCCCTTTGATTCAGACAATTTCCAAGGTAAGGGTCAGATTTAACAGTGCGCCCTCTGAGGCCAGGTCAGTACCTGCTGCCGCTGCTGCCTGCTGCTGCTGTGGCTTCAGAAAACAAGCACGCAAGCAAGGAAACACAGTGAAAGCCTGCCCTTCCCTCCACTCACTCAGCCCGGAGTAGAGGCTCACTTCCAATTCTGCCTTCTCTATACAGTTCTTCCCCAACACTTTTCCTATGGAAGACTTCCTCACATTCTCATGGGTCTGGGAGTCAGGTGGCATTTACTGGTCAAGCAGACACTCCACCTGGTGTCCAGCCCTGACCTCACATTATTCTCAGGGACAGTCTTGCCTCGAGGGCCTCAGTCTCCCCTGACTTCACCTTTGGTGCTCAGTTTCTCCCTCAAGCCTCAGGCTAGAATTGCTTACCCGTGCTTTAGGTCACCCCCAGCGTTCCTATGGGCCCAGTGGAAGCCCCCGTTACTTACCAAGTAGTTCGCCCGTCTTCTCATCATATTCTTCGGCCATTTCCTTTCCATCTGGGAACAAATAGTGCACCTTCCTTCTCCCTACGCACAAAGCAGAGAGTGCCTTACCCCCATGCCTCTTCTTACCTTGTGCCTTGCACATTGAGGGATCTACCTGGGAAACACCAACAGCCTTGGGCTTGGGCATGAGGAACCCTCCCAGAGCTGCCCATGAACTCTTTGCCCATCATTGCCCACCACTAGTTGCCCATCATTGCCCACCTGGGACGCCTTTCCTTTCTGCAGCTTTCTCTGAACACGTCTTCGCTCTGCAGTTCCCTCTACCAGCAAAGCTCCACACTTCTCATCTGTTGAACTCCTTGCCCTTCAAAATCCAGCTCAAATGTCACTGCACTGGAAAGTCTTTAGCCACACTGGCAAAATTCATCACTTCCTTATTATTTGGGCCTCCCTGGTGCTTTATTCATATCCATAGTGGGGCATTTATCACATGGTATGATATGCTCTTTTGTTAAAGAGCATCCTCTCTCCAGGAACAGTGCCATATTTATCTTTGTTTCCCAGTTCCCAAAACCAAGCCTATGCACTCGGGATACCGAACTGGGTTTCCTGACCAAGCACTCCTTCTAGCCACACCATTGCTGTGCCTTCTGCATATCTCTCAGCCACTCCTGGCACGCAGCCACATAATGTTAGTCCTTTTATGTTTTCTTCATCTTTACCTCAGTTACGATTTACATTTGTGCGATTCTTTGATTACTGCCTGTCACTATTAGATAGGAGGGGTTTTATCCTGCTTGCCTATGGTTTCCCTAACACCAAGCATAGTGACTGGCATACGTTAGGAGCTCAGCTAAGTATTAATTGAAAGAAAGAACACTGATTCAACTTTCACTGAAACAATGCAAGAACCCAGGGGAGTCTCCTAGCCCAACTCTTCCACCTATATATTATAATCATAAGCATTTTTTTAAAGCGACTATGTAATTTCCCCTATTTTTACAAATGGGTGAGTTGACATAGGTAGGTTCCTCAGTGAGCCTAATAACAGGGACAGGTACCCAAACTAAACTTGATGAGTAAGGGCTCCAAGGACCTTGAGCAGTTAAAGGAGTCGCTACCTAAAATTTGCAACTGTATTTGATCTACCAAGCCTTTTTTCCATTTAATTCATTCCCCTGGACACAATTCCCTTGAGTCATTCCCAATTTGTATTCTGGGGAAACTCACCCCCAACTTCGCAGGGCTTCTCAGTGTGCCCCTAGGTTATACCACCCTAAATCATTTGGATGGCTAACAGAGGCGGACGGGGTTTTCCTGGTAGGAATGCGGTCAAAGGTGCTGCCTGTGAGTAGCTAGAGGTGTCCAGCCTGACCCTCTTCTCCCCCGGAGTCCATCTGGAGTCCAGGCAGGATGCAGGACTTACTACTGGCCAGCCATTTCACATGTTTTATTGCATTTAATTCTCTAAATAATCCTATGTGCCCCCATTACCTGTATTTCACAGATGAGGAAAATCGAGACTTAAAGTTCATGTAACTTGTCCAAGCTCATAAAGCTATGAAATGACAGACCCAGATTTCAGCTCATCTGAGGCCAAAATCCATGCTCTAATAACCAAACTAGGATAATGTGCATAGCTTTAAATATCTGTAAGGTTGAACACTGTTCCAAAGGTTTATTGGTCATATTTCTAGTGAATTATTATGTTTAGACCTTAGCGTATTTTATTTGGGCATTTATCTTTTTCTTACTAATCTGACTGACCTTTATATTAACCATGTGTCATGTATGTTGCAAATATTATTTCAATTGCCTTTTAACTTTGTTTAAAGTGGGTTTTCCTAAACAACTCCATAATTTCTATACAGTCAACTATTTTTTCCTTTGTGGCTACTACCCAGGAGTTGTGCTCAAAATACCCTCCTTTACCCAAAGATTATATAATAATTATCTGTACTTTATTTTTTTTTTTAAGATTTTGTTCATTTATTTGACACAGAGAGAGATCACAAGTAGGCAGAGAGGCAGGCAGAGAGAGAGAGGGGGAAGCAGGCTCCCTGCCGAGCAGAGAGCCCGATGTGGGGCTCGATCCCAGGACCCTGAGATCATGACCTGAGCTGAAGGCAGAGGCTTAACCCACTGAGCCACCTAGGTGCCCCATATCTGTACTTTATTCTAACATATTTACTCTACAGATATATATGTATGTGTATATATGTGGCTAATAAACAATTTTAAGTATATTAGCATACTTTGGTAAGAAAATAAATGTATGTGTACATGCATGGAAGAAATATGGAAGTTTATGCATGAAAACATAAATTATAGGGGTGCCTGGGTGGCTCAGTTGGTTGAGCATCCAATTCTTGTTTCCGGCTCAGGTCATGACCTCGGGGTCATAGGGTTGTGGGATCGAGCACTGCGTTGGGCTCTGCCGGAGATTCTCTCCCTCTGCCCCTCCCCCCATTCTTTCCCTCTCTCTCATTCTCTAAAACATTAAATAAAACAAAAATCTCAAAAAAAAAGAAAATGGGGGGCACCTGGGTGGTTCAGTCAGTTAAGTGTCTGCCTTTATGTCAGGTCATGATCCCAGGAACCTGGGATTGAGCCCCTCATCAAGCTCTCTGCTCCCCGGGGGTGCCTGCTTCTGCCTCTCCCTCTGCTGTACCCCCTGCCTGTGCTCTCTCTAATCGATAAATAACATCTTTTAAAAAATGTAAATTATGATTATCTCTAGATGGTAATTGATGGGTGATTTTACTTATTTTTCATATTTCCACAACAAGCATAAATTCTTTCTGAAAAAATTTTGAAGAGTATTGGATTCTCATTACTAATAGCAGTGCTTTCTCATGGGAGGAAGGTAACATCCTCCCCACACCCACACACCCAACAGGAGGGTAAATCTATGGGAGAGGTTTGACAAAATGTATCCATATACTTAACATTATTATTATTTATTATTATTATTTGGTTTGGGGGAAAAAGATCAAAAACATTGTTTTGTAATGCTACCAACAAAAAAACCTGGCAAAATCCTACACGATGAAATATTTGTTGAGGTGCCATCCAGTGACCAAAGGAAGTGAAAGCAGGGACTCCAATATCTGCGCCCCCGTATTCACAGCAGGATTATTTACAATAGCTATACAAGTAGAAGCAACCCCTGTGTCCAGCAACAGATGAATGTTAAACACAACATGGTGTTTGTGTGTGTACACTGGAATCCTATTTAGCCTTGAGACAGGCAACAACATAGATGGACACTGAAGTGAAATAAGTGGATGGTAAGTGAAACAAGCCAGTCACAAAAGGACAAATATCGTGTAACTCCACTTATGTGATTACGTTCCTGGTGTCGTCAAATTCATAAAGACAGAAAATAGAATGGTAGTTGCCAGAGGCTGGGACCGGGAGATCAGGGTTTAAGAGGTACAGAGTTTCAGCTGAAGAAGATGAGGAAGTGCTGGAGACGGATGGCGGTGAAGGTTGCACAACAATGTGAATATATTTCATGCCACAGAACGTGGTTAGAATGGTAAATTCTACGTTATCTATTTTTTTACAATAAAACCAGAAACCACAGTCCTATGAGATAATGTCCAAAATCTTTAGCTTGGCGTAGGAGATCAAAACATACCCCAATTTATCCAAAATCCCTCTTCGTTTCCCACCATAAAAGAGAACTTTTATTCACCTTTGCATCCTAGCACCTAGTACCTGACACAGTGTGTGTGTGTGGGGAGGGGGTAGTTATGACTGGGGGGATGCTTAAGCCTCACTAAATGTTTTGTTATTCCCCTAGTAATCAGCCATATGCTTTTGCAAATCCATACCTTTCCTTACGTGTGAGTCATTCCCTCTTTTACACTTAGCAAACACAGATGAATTCTTTAGGACCCATAAACATCACCTCTTCTGTGAGGTCTTCTTTCAAAGAGCCGACGACTCCCACCTTCAAAGTGCTCTCATACACTTTATAGAAGATTCCAACCTCCACTTAACATACATTCTTATTTATTTACATATCGTTTCTTCCCCCTCTCTGCTCTGGTACAGAGCCTGGCACATAGCAAAAGCCTCCCTAAATGCTGCGTGAATGAGCAAATGAGCAGGTGATTTTAATTTCCACGCTTCCCTGATTGGCTTCTGCTTGTGGATGGGTGCCTCCAGCTGGTCTCCCACAAGCTACAGGAGTTAGACCTAATTCATCTGGCTGCCAAGCAGGTCCAGCAAAGGACCCCTGCAGCACTGGGGGTCCTACATCCGCCAATCCTAGGGGGAGACAAAATCAGGACTCCTTACCTCTATGCCCACCTTTTCCAGGCACAGCGCTGGGACCCTTGCTGTTTTCCCTACAGACCCCGGAGAACATTTAAAAGTTCTCTTAAAAACACATTACAGCTGGAAAGGATATCAAAGGTAGCCCTTCCAGCTCATTTTACAGATGAGGAAAATAAGGCCCAAGCAAGTAAAGTAATTGCACTTAATGGCAGAGTAGTAACTAGAGCCCAGGTCTCCCACCTCTTCATGACGCCAGGCTGCGTTCAGCAACAGAACCCCACTGACTGGACGAGAGGCTAGGGCCGGTCTAAAACCCTCTTTAATTTCAGTTTCCTCTTCTGTAAAATGGGGTGGAAAACTGACAGCCTCTTGGGACAGCTGTCGGGAGCAAATGACATAACGAGTACGAACGGAATTAATATTTATTAGTAACAGAACTCAGAGCGGGGAGACGTGGTGTAGAGGAAACTAGGAGGTGTCCAGAGACGCGTGTTCCAGTCACGTCACCTCTCTGGGCCTCAGTTTCCTCATCTGCCAATGCAGGACTGGGCCTAGTCTGGCAGCCGCTGCCCTTCCCGCTCGGCCGTCCCAGGCTCGGAGGCCCTTCGTGGAGGCGACCACGCGGAGGGCTGGACCCTGGGGGAAAGGACTAGGGAGCTCGTGGGGGGCTTCGAGTTACCGTCCTGCAGCAGCGCCGTCTTCTCGGCGGTCCGCAGATTCTCCAACCATCCCGTTACCGCCATCTTCCCTCCGCCTGGTGGCGCGACCGTCCGCTTCCATGGCAACCATCCCGCCTCCGGTCACTTCCGGCCGACCCGGAAGGTCTTCTGGGCATTTGCCCTCCCACCCCCCCACTTCCCACGCGCCACGCCCTCCGTGCGCTCTCATTGGCTCCCCAGGTAAGTGGTTTATTACTGCCCACCGTGGGTGACCCGCTAGGCCTGAAGTTGACCCCGTCGCGGACCGAATCGTCGCGGCCAGGGGGGGCCCTTAGGGCAGGGTTCGGACACTCCAGCCCTCTTCTGGTCCCCAGCTGGGAGTTCCCGGCGCGCGCCAGCTGCGAACGCAGCGGGCGCCCCACAGCTGCCGGTAGTCTTCACCCCCAGCTGTGAGGCCGAGACTCCTCCCGTCTCGGAAGGCGCCCCACACCTGCTGCGGCCATGCCCCATCTCCCCGCAGCTGCGGGACTGAGCACCCCAGTGACGAGAGGCCCGCCACCAGGGCAGGTGTAGACCATTACCCCGCCTCCCGAACACCCGCCACCACCAGGGTTTCCTCTGCGGGTCTGTGATGCGGTAGAGAAAGGTCATGTGGGATCTATATGTAGATTTCTCTCAGTCCTTCAACCCTCTTGGGAGCCCAAGCCCTTTCTAAAGATATAGCTCCATTTCCTAGCCTGGCATCCCCTTGGTAAGCCCCTTTCAAAGTGGGATGCAGCAGGGCAGACACTGCACTGAATCTTTTTATGGAGCAACCCTTCTAAGGAGTATCATTTTGTACCCCCCAAGAGTTCTCCATTAGTCTCATTCGTCCCCTTATTTCCCCCAGTACTCTGGTTTTGAAAGGCTGGTAAGTGCTGCGCTAAACTGCTGAAGTTCATTTGGGTTTTGGGAGACCCATCCCCCCTGGGGAACTGAGCTACTGCCCCCAAAGCCTGGTCATTAGAGACACCACCCTCATAGCCAAAGGGTTGGGTAACCTCAATTCTGGGTTTCCACATGACAGTTGCCCTGATCAAACCTAAAACCATTAGGCCGTGATCTGGCCATACCTCAATGGACCCTGGGGGCATCTTGAAGGCATTTCCCAAGCGGAGGAAAATTCATGCCAATCCATCATCAAAAGAACTTGCAAAGAAACCCAAGCAAGAAGGTGGAGAAGAAGCAGGAGGTGAGCAGATCCACTCTCAGAACCCTCACGTACTTGAACCCTCAGGCTTCCGATACTGTTCATGTCAAGGAACAGATACTAGAGCAGGTTATGCCAGTCCATGGCCTGCAGGTTGGTTTGTATCCTTGTTGCACTAGGCTTGGGCCTCAGTCTTTGACAGGCCACTTGCTGTGTTATTTTCTACTCCGCCCCTAAACGTTCATCAATCAGAAAATACTCTCTGGTCCCTAAGGAAATGACCAGCAGAATCCTTTGCTTTCCAGGAGGTTGCCTGAAGAGGGATAAAGGGCGGGAGACTCAGGTCCCCAGAGTTACGTTATTTTGCAGCCAAGCTGACAAATAAATAACAGCTCTGTGGCAGGGAGGGGAGGGGAGGAACTCTTACACAGCCAGGCCTAAGATGGCAAGACATATGTGCCTTATGCCTTGTACAGAGGTAGGTGTCTATTAATACTTGAAAGAATAAATGATCAAATGAAGCGATATGCAGGATACCTACCATGTGCTCTAGCAGTGTCTACACCGTTCTAGGTTACATGAGGAAACAGGACATACTGACATCCGTGGCCCTTAAATCAAGTGATGGTTCATGAGGAAATTAACTGTATGCCTGCAGCAGAATCCCCCGAAGGCTGGCTGTCTGGATGGAAGGGAAATGATTGTTTGGGGGCACAGGACTGTAAAGGGTTCATTTGGATCATATCTGACAGTTATGACAATAGGTGTCTGGATGTCCCCTCCACAGAGTGGCTCAGTTCCCTGCGGGCCCATGTTGTGCCCAGTGGCATTGGGCGAGCCCGGGCAGACCTCTTTGAGAAGCAGATTACTCAGCATGGAGGCCAGATATGCGCTGCCCAGGCCCCAGGGGTCACTCACATTGTGGTGGATGAAGGCATGGACTGTGAGCGAGCCCTCCGCCTCCTTCGACTGCCCCAGCTACCCCAGGGTGCCCAGCTGGTGAAATCCACCTGGCTGAGCCTGTGCCTGCAGGAGAAAAGGCTAGTGGACACGGCAGGATTCAACATCTGCATCCCCAACAGGTGGGCTGGCCCCTGTCTTTCCTCAGGTGTTTCCTGGCAGCATCTTGGGCTCTCTTCTTGATTTATTAAAAATAACTTTCAATGTCTTAATTGGACACAGTAGAAAACCAAGATTTCAGAGTAGAGGATTGGGAGCAGAGGTAGGGCCAGGCTTTTGGGTGTTAAACTTGCCATCACCATCCCAGCAGGTACCTGGACCAACCACAGCTCAGCAAGGCAGACCAAGACTCTTCTGTGCCTTCTGGAGCCCAGGAGGCTGTGCTCAGCACAGCCCTCTCGCCTCCTCGCCCTCCCACCAGGCCTGTATCTCCTCCCCGGAGGACAGAGGAGGCCCCGAGCACCCAAGCCCAGGTCAGGAGCCTCCCAGCCCTCAGACCTCCCTTCCCCTGGGAACTAGGTCCAGAAACGGCCTAGTGGTTGTTGAGAAAGTCTCCAGCCCTGACAGAGGAAGCGTCTCTTATGGTGAGGCCATTTGACTCTGCCCAACAATCATCATGCCTGCATTTGCCAAGGCCCACATCTACCACCTATCACTGGGGAGTCTAGGGCTGGGTGCTAGGGGAAGCCAAATGGAACATGGCCCCACAGTTAAGGAGACCCAGGTCTGATGCAGGAGACCCAGCCTCATTCCTGGGTCTGACTAGGAGACTCAGCCCCCACCTTTGAGGAGCTCTTCTGGGGGCCAGGGGCATGAATTTGTCATCTCTTCTCTTTCCTTACCTCAAGCCTGGCTGTGATGATGAAACCAGTGACGGGGAAGAGACCCAGGTTAGCGCAGCTGATCTGGAAGCCCTTATCAGTGGCCACTGCTCCCCCTCCCTCGAGGGAGATGGCGAGCCTAGTCCAGCCCCTAAGGGCCTGGATAAATGGGTCTGTGCACAGCCTTCGAGCCAGAAGGCGGTCAACTACAACCCCCACATCACAGAGAAGCTGGAAGTGCTGGCCAAAGCCTACAGTGTTCAGGGAGACAAGTGGAGGGCCCTGGGCTATACCAAGGCCATCAATGCCCTCAAGAGCTTCCACAAGCCTGTCACCTCCTACCAGGTACCTGGGGGCCAGGGCAGGGGATGCGGGGAGATGGGGGGCTTTCTGTTTACTGGGCACCAGTCACAAGTGGCGATCAGGTGGAGTGGTTAAGATTTTATGATGTTTGAGACTTGCACAACAGAAATAAAATGGAGAGATAGATGAGAGCAGATTGATGGTCTCTTGATAATTATGGAAGATGCTGACGGGTAGTGGGGATTCATCACACTGTTCTCTCTACTATGGGAATTTTTCCCATAGTAGAAAGTTTTTAAAAAGTTTACTATGGAGGCCAAAAGACCAGGGTTTGAATTCTGGTTCCCATCCTTCATTAACTCTGTGGTTCTAAGCAAGTTACTTAAACCCTTTGAGCAGTGAAAAGGAACTTAGACTAGTGAGGGACTCTGCCGTGCTCCCTGCAGTGCTGGACCTGAGCCGCAGAAAGGCCTCAGTGAATGCCCCGCTCTCGCTGTTGCCATGACAGTGGTGACTCGTGTGGTCACTGCTGCCTTTTCTCTACTTCCTGTGCTGATCTCCATTCCTCTGGGAACCAAAAGACAAGTGACCCAGCCCATCCCATCCAAAATTCTCGTTTTCACTTATGCCCAGACTTTACACAGCCATCAGCTGCTAACTGACCAAGCTGGCATTTATTCAGATACCTGCTAAAGGCATCTGCTAACCCACCGCTGGCTCTAGGCCTCTCATCTTATCACTCTTCTTTTCCTGCCTCTGCCTCCTCCTCCCCCAGGAGGCTTTCAGTATCCCCGGGATTGGAAAGCGGATGGCCGAGAAGATCGTAGAAATCCTGGAGAGTGGGCATCTGCGGAAGCTGGACCATATCAGTGAGAGTGTGCCTGTCTTGGAGCTCTTCTCCAACATCTGGGGAGCTGGAACCAAAACTGCACAGATGTGGTACCAACAGGTCACCCCATGTCCCTGCACCCCCTTCAGTTTTGCTTTCTCAGAGGTCCTGCCCGCAGTTCTCATACCTTGTGTTCTGATGGGAATGAACCAGGACTATAGGGAGACCACTTTTCAAGGGCATGAGGGCTCATGTAGACCCCTTTCCTGCTCCAAGAACTGCTCTGTTGCCAGATAGCCTCAAGGCATTAATCTGTGATGGAGGCAGAGAGATAGGAAGTGTGCTTCTCTGTCTCAGACCAGCAAGGGCTTTCCTGAGAAGACCAGGGCTCAGGGCTGAGTATCTAGATCAATGGTTCCCCAACCTGGCAATGCCCAGAATCCCCCAGACTAATAAATAGACATGAACCAGTATTTTAGGGTTGTGGCAAACTGGATTGGGGTGAGTCTCCCATGCTCCCTACCTTTCTTGAGTCCCACAGATTACAGATCCAACCACTCCTGGGGTTGATCCTGCCTCAGGCCTTCCTTGGAATCTGGGGGTGATGGAAGCCTTGCATATGTGCTCAGTCCCTGCCTCTCCATTGGCCCTGACTGCTCATGGCCTCTTCATTTGTCTTGTTTTTTCCAGGGTTTCCGGACCCTAGAAGATATCCGCGACCAGGCCTCCCTGACTAGCCAGCAGGCCATTGGCCTAAAGCATTATGATGACTTCCTGGAGCGCATACCCCGGGAGGAGGCTACAGAGATTGAGCAGACAGTAAGCCGATGTCCCAGAGCAGTGAGGAGAGCCGGGCCTTGCTATAAGGTCAGGGCCCGGTTCGAAACCAAGACACCTGATCCCTCAAGCTGGGGAGCCAGGCGTAAGAAGCTGTGAGACACCAGAGGTTGGGACCATGGGGAAAGGGCCAGCTGAGACTGAAGCGGGGAGGGTGGGTGGCTGTGCTGGGGAAGGCTGTCACACCAGGTCTGCGGATGAGCATAGAGTAAGCACGGGCTTGCACGCTGGAACGGTGGTAGGGCTGGATTAGAGGCAGTTTATGGTCAGAACTACGTGAAGGTCCTGGGGTTTGAACTGGGTTAGGTGAGGCTGGGTCAGGGCAGAGGTTCTTAATGTTCTTTGATTCACAAATTTTTCTGAGAACCCGATGAAAACTATGGACTCTTTGCCTCCACGATTTGTGCAAATGTACAAAGTTTTCTATCTTCAGATGTGCAGTCCTCCTGAAGGTTCCTGCACAACCTGAGGCTGGTTCAGAGTTTGGGTTAGAGTTGATGTAGAAGCACAGTGCCTGTTCCATTAGGTCTAGGGTCAGAGGAAAGCTTAGGTTGAGTTGAGTTAAGGTTAGGCCTGAATTAAGAGTAGGGTTTTCTTGGTATTGGATGCTTTTAATTAAGATTTGGCCAACATTAGGGTTTGATTTAAAGTTGTGTTAGGGGGCGCCTGGGTGGCTCAGTGGATTAAGCCTCTGCCTTCGGCTCAGGTCATGATCTCAGGGTCCTGGGATCAAGCCCCGCATCGGGCTCTCTGCTCAGCAGGGAGCCTGCTTCCCTTCCTCTCTCTCTGCCTGCATCCTGCCTACTTGTGATCTCTGTCAAATAAATAAAATCTTTTAAAAAATAAATAAATAAATAAAGTTGTGTTAGGGATTAAATTCATATAAAACCTAAATTAGAAAGAGACTAGGGTAAAAAAAAAAAAAAGAAGAGAGAGAGACTAGGGTATATTTGGGGCTAGATATATCATTTGTATATATCAGTTGGGGTCAGAATTAGGGGCTGGTTGCTGGGCAAGGTTTGCTGCTTTGGAATCAGGTTTTGATAAGGTGGGACTCTATGGAGACCCTGGCCCACCTTAGTTGAAATCAGCCTCCAGCTCTACTCCAGGCCTCCAGCCTCTATGGGACTATGAGGCTGGCACAGGATGGACGGACAGGCCCTTTTGTCTACCCATCACCAGGTCTTGGTGCTAGTGATGACACTGTCACTCAGCCACGGTGTCCAGGAGCGGAGAATGTCCCAGTGAGCTTCCAGCCCCCAGCCCCCAACCCACTGGAACAGCGGGAGCTTCCCACCTGGCATTCAAGGGGTCCAGCTTTAGGAGTTTTTGATGAGATTACTCATCCTAGGTCTCCTCCCATCCTCTTGGGAGGCTCAAGAAGGGAGTGAAGGGATTAGGAGCCTGGGCTGTTGGAGAATTGAGGTGTCCTGGCCAAAGTATCCAGGGCCCCAGAAATCTCAGTGTCCTGGGGGAGAGGCGTGGAGGCCGTCTGCATATGAAAGGCTTCCGTGTTGCCGGGTAGAGGCTAATGGGCTTATTTCCCTCAGTGAGGGATGATCCTTCAGCCGACAGCCCCCTCTTTCTTGGCTCCCTCTCCAAGCCTTCAGCCTCTTTCCTCCAAGTAAGGGTGTAAGCACTGGCTCAGAATTGCCTCCCACTTTGCTTTTTTTCTTTTCCTTTACCGTAGGTACCGTTGTATTTCTGGGCTTCGTTTCCGCCGAGGCCTGGGCTGGGGCACCCTGCTCGCCACCTGCTCAGGTCTCAAGCCCCAACTCACACACTCTGCCTTTAGCTTCAGATCCATGCCTGGTGCTGCGGAGACCTGGCAGAGGGCTTCCAGGCACCTGGCCCTTTGTCCTAAGTGGACAGACCTGGGCACATGGGTTGGGGCAGGAGCCGAGAGAAGGTGTGTCTCCCTGCTCTTAAAGAACTCTAGGAGGAAAGACCAGTGCCTTCTCTCACAATCGGAGTACACACCTCTTAGATCACTCTTCAGGTGGTGGGAGCACATTTTCTTCTCTTCTGTCCTAATGAAGCCGGGAAGTGCCATTCCCCAGGGTAGGCTTCTGGCATCTGCTCCTCGGGGCCTTCCCTCAGGCTTGTACCCCCCATCCGGGGATTGGCTCGGGGCATCAGCTGGACGTGTGGGCTCCTGGGTCAGGGAAGTCTCTCACACTGCCCTAGGAGAGGAACTCTTTGCAGGGCTTGAAGCCCACAGGCCCTCCCTGCGCTTTCCCAGGTCCGGGAAGCGGCTCAGGCCTTCAGCCCCGGGCTGCTGTGTGTGGCGTGTGGTTCTTACCGCCGGGGGAAGGCAAGCTGTGGTGACGTGGACGTGCTGCTCACCCACCCGGACGGCCGGTCTCACCAGGGCATCTTCAATCCTCTCCTCGACAGCCTTCGGCGCCAAGGTACAAGCTCTGTCTCCGGGTGAGCGGGCTAGGGCAGTGCAGGGAGGGCGGCCCCCAGGAGGGAGCATCTCAGAGTCGCAAGCTCTAGGCAGGAAGCGGGGTGCAGGGGGCCGCTGCTCAGTGAGAATGCCACCTCTCCCTGGTGGCCAGAGCCATTATAGGGAGGAGCCATTACAGTCCACTGCTCCTTCCCTCAGTGACAGGTGCTCACTACCACCTGCAGGTCGAGGTTCATCTCACCTGCCTGAGACACTGCAGGGGACACAGGGAGGAATGCACGGTTCAAAGAGGCAGCCCAGAGAGGGCAAGGTCACCCAGCAATTCGTGGAGCTGGGAATGGAGGACACAGGGATGAAAAGGAGAGACCTGGGAGGACAGAGAGCCTGTTCCTGGCTCCCTGCCCTCCCAGCGGCCTTCTGATGTTGCGCCAGGGTTCCTGACAGACGATCTGGTGAGCCAGGAGGAGAACGGCCAGCAGCAGAAGTACCTGGGGGTGTGCCAGCTCCCCGGGCTGGGACGGCGGCACCGACGGCTGGACATCATCATTGTGCCCTACAGCGAGTTCGCCTGCGCCCTGCTCTACTTCACTGGCTCTGCCCACTTCAACCGCTCCATGCGGGCTCTGGCCAAGACCAAGGGCATGAGCTTGTCAGAGCATGCCCTCAGCACCTCTGTGGTCCGGGACACCCACGGCCTCAAAGTGGGGCCTGGCCGAGTGCTGCCCACCCCCACAGAGAAGGATGTCTTCAGGCTTTTAGGCCTACCCTACCGAGAACCAGCCGAGCGGGACTGGTGACCCACGGCTCTGGGGAAGGGAGTGCCACGCCGGACCGGCCACCCCACCTGGCCATCTAGTACTTGGCTCCAGCCTTAGCGGGCTGAGCCTCACTACTTCAGCCACCTGGGCCCGAGGGAAGGGGCAGGCTGGCTCCCAGGCTCGTCCCGGCCCTCTCCTCAACAGGAGCGGACTGCTGTCCTTCATGTCACCACTGCCCTGGTAGAGTTTTGTACGTGGCCCCTTGCCCCATTTTAAGCAAGAACAGGTGCTGGTGTGAAGCCAGCTTCCTGTACTGAAGGCCCAGACACCCCCTCTTCCCTACCCAAGGAGGCTCTGGCTGCTGGGGCAGGACGGGGGCTGCAGGGGAGGGGCAGACGGCTGTGGCTGAGCACCCCCAAGACCCTGTGGAGCCAGAGAATGCGCTATGCCCTATGTACTCCCTCCCTGAGCCCGTGTCCTCTGCAGCCGGAGGTGTGGGGAGGGGGCAACCGAGGCTCCATAAGGACAGCATTTGAAGGCCCAGGGGTCCAGTAAAGTGCACTTGACATTCCGACTGCCTGGTGTCTGTGAGCTGCTTCAGCCGCTGCCTGCCTTCCACCCGGGTGGGGTTGGAGATGGGAGCTGAATGGGAGCCCAGAAAGGCAAGTTAACTGCTCTCCAGACAGGCTGGCTTGAGTCAGCTCCTGAGCTCAGAAGGGGGTAGAGGGGGATGGGTAAGGGGAGAATTCATGGAGTCAGGCATTAGGAGCGCCTGTCTCCCCATCAGCAACTCTTGGCCCTGCCCTGGAACAAGCTATCGGGACATAAACAGAGGTGATGAAACTCATTAGGAATAACCAAATGGTGACTTGTGTGCCACCAACAGTGCTGAGGCAGTCAGAGAAGGTTGCTTGAAGGAAGGGAGGGGCAGGCTGGCAGGGAAATTGCTTGCCAGTTTGGGGACAACTAAACATGCTTTGGAGAGGATGCCTCTGCCAGGTCGGGAGGAGGCCAGATGCGGAGGACTGGGCGTCAGGCTAAGGGGCTTAGTTTGATAGAGCAGATAGGAGCAAGTCCAGCTGAGGGACCAGGATGGTGCTCGGAGGTTGGACCTCGCAGGATGGAGAATTTGGTGAGGGGAGTAGAGGAGTGGGGAAGAAGTTTCGGGCACACCAACTATGTAGAATAATGGGCACAGGGCAGGAGAAGGCGGCTGTGTTGGAGGAGCCTGGAAAAGCCTGATGGCATGGGGCAGGGGGGTTGGAAGCTTCAGAGATGGGCTCAAGCTGGAGCACACTGGCTGGCAGGCAGGGCTGGGGTGCAGGTGCTGAGGCCTGCCTCTCCGTCAGTAATGAGAATCCCAGAGCCAGCCTTTGCTGGCCTGATTTTTAGTTTGGGGATCCTGGTAGCCTCAAAGTAGACACCCTAGTTCAGAACCCTGAAGTCCCAACTAGGGGCCCCACCTGCATGGTCATACTGGGGAAGGAGTACTGGGGGCCTCTTACACAGCCTAGTGCCAACCAGAGACATTCACATCAAAGGCCCAGAAGCCTCTGTGAGGGGTGAGTTCCTCAGAGCTTCTATTCCCAGGGCTGTGTGGCTGACTGGGGCCTGGAATGAATAAATGGCAAGTTCCTGGGCCCCCAGGGCTTTTTCTGGCCCCCACTCACAAGCTCCACCAGTTCTACTCTGGACTGGACCCCCAGTGTCTGCCCTCATGCCCAGCAAGGTTCAGAGTTGGCAGAAACCCAAAGCCTGGAGGGTCCACGGCCAAATGTAGAAGTTGTTTCTCTTCTCCTTTTGCTTCCCACTTCAGGGCCCTGGCCTGCTCAGCAGCCTCTCCAGGACCAGAGAAATAGGGCCTCCAGGGCTACAAGAGGGAACCAGTGGGTCATGGGGTAACTTGACCAGTTAACCCCTTCCCACACACAGGAAGTCCCCAGAACCACGGAGAAGGATAGTGCCGACTTCTGTGTCTGAAAACAGAAAACTGACCCCATTCCTGGTGCCTTCTCCTCCTCCCAGGACATTCAGAATTCCAGACATTACCTTCAATCCATGTAAACTCCTGGTCCCACCACCTGGTAAGGACAACAGGAAACTGGGATAAAAAGGGAACATGTCTGCACCTTCCAGAGAGACCCATTCTGGAGGTGGTATCCTCTTGGCTGCTCAGTCTGACACAGGAGCCCAGGAGAAGAGCTGTTGGAGGGATTTCTAGCTTGAGAAAGGCTGCCCAGTTTAGGACTGTTCTCTAAGTCCAAACTAAGCAGACTGTATTGGAAAGTTCTCCAGGTACTTCAGAGTCTGGACTTGGTTTCTGACTAAGCATGTCACCCTGTGCCCCATTCTGCTGGAAAGGGACACTGAATTCTGGAGACCTGGTGGGAACTGGCATCCCGTCTAGCAACTGAGTACCCCAAGACTACCACCCAGTTGCCACATGGTCCTGAGGAGGAGAAGGGCCCACAGGCCTACTTTCTGCCCCAAGCCCAGCCGTCATCACGCTATCCCTGAGCCAGAGTTGTCCATGGCCAGACCACGTGAATGGTAGGCAGAATAATGATCCCCCAAAGATGTCCACATCCTGATCCTTACAACCTGTGAATATGTGACTGTGCTCAGCCAAAGACACTGCTGATGTGGTTAAGGTTAAGGATTTTGAGATGAGATTATCTGTAGACCCAATCTAATTATGAATCCTTCCAAGTGGAAAACCTACACTGAGAGATATGACAACAGGAGGAAGGTCAGAGAGATGCAACGTTTCTGATTTTGAAGATAGAGAAAGGAGGCCACCAGCCAAGGGACGTGGGCAGCCTCTAGAAACCAGAAGAGGCGAGGAAACAGATTCTACTCCAGAGCCTTCGTAAGGGGACACAGCCCCGCCAACACCTGTTTTATTCCACTGACACCTGTGTCAGACTTCAAAACAGTAGTACTGTGTGGTAATAACTTTGTTGTTTTACCACTAAGTGTGTTACTGCATCAGTAGGGGACCAGTAACCTGGGTGTGTCCTGGTCTCCTTTTATAGTGAGTGGTAGGACCTGCTGTGAGGCAGAGGAGGTCCCCCCACAATGTGCATCTGGGGTGTGGGGAAGGGTGGGAGCCTCATATGCCTGGAGAGGGGGAGGGTCAGGAGGTGGGCAAGGCCCTGCATCCCAGCCCTCGCCAGCTGGCTGCCACGTGGTCAGTGTGAGCCTCCCTTACTTTCAGTTTCCCCCTGACACTTTGTGCCCAAGATACAGACCTCTCTAGACTGCTCTGTCCTAACCCTGCCAAGCTGGGAGCCTCATCTTTTCCCAGGGGCTGAGGGAATGACATTGATCTTGACCCCAGACTTGCACTGAAAGTGGAACAAGAAAAGGCCACACTCTCCTCCTGGGTCCTGGCTGCTCATGGGAAGTAGATGTAGGCACAGGGCCAGGAGCCTCCTGGCCTGGAGTGGACATGGCAAGGTGGGCAAGTCCAGCCATGTCCTACTCTCCAGGTTTCAAGGGCTGGGAATGGAAACCCCAGGCCCTTCGTCTTGCTTCTCCAGGAGAGTTACAAGATTCCTGTCCATTTAAATGGGCTGGGCTGGGGAGTCTGGGTGGCTCAGTCCATTAAGTGTCTGCCTTTGGCTCAGGTCATGATCCCAGGGTCCTGGGATTGAGCCCACCTTGGGCTCCCTACCCAGTGGAAAGCCTGCTTCTCCCTCTCCCTCTGCATCGCTCCCTGCTTGTGCTTTCTGTCTCTCAAATAAAATGCTTAAAAATGAATGAAGGAAGAAAGGAATGAATGAATGAATGAACGGGATGGGCTGCCTTTTGCCAGGACTAGGGACTACAGCATGGAGAAGACATTAGCCTCACTCTCCTTCACTCCTCAGGAGACCCCCTTTCATCCCCTCCCACCATCTCAGGGATCAGCCTCACATGGGAGCTACAGCTATTGGGGCACCTGCTGCCCCCCAGACTCACAGACACCTAGATGCTGCCCTGGGCCTGAGGCCCAGTCCCAAGACCTTTAGCCCCATGTCCACTCTGCCCTTCAGTCCAGGCAGCGGCCGGCTAGTTTTCTAGAACTCCCAAGCCACTGGGCAGCCCTGCTTCTGAGCTCTGGAACAGGGGAACCCTCAGGGTTGAAGACCCAAAGGTGGCCCGAGACCCTGGGCCAAGCCTCATCCCCGTCATCTGAATGGGGACCTCCAAAGCCCTGGTTGTCCACACTGGAGGTCAGTGCAGAAGCTGAGCCCCAGCAAAAGACCCAGAGGGAACCTTCCTGAAGAAGGGCCTGGAGATGAGGAGAGGACCCAGGGGTTGAAGGAGTCTGAGGATGCCATGGAGGATATTTCCCAAATCCAGCAGCACCACGTAAGGGGGCCATTGCTTGCTCCCTGAGTGGCTATGGAACCTCACCTGACCCGAGGCTCTGCAGGACTCCGGCCTGGCCCTGACCAAGCAGGTCCATGACCTTAGGCACAGTGGTCCCGCTACAGCAAGATACCCTCACCCACTGGGCTCTGGTCCCTCAGCTGAGCTGTCACTGTGCCTGTGTCTATTCGACTGCATGTTCTTTGGCCTATGTGTCTAATGTGCATTCCAGGCTGCATGTCTGTGTGCTGCACATTCAGGATTTTGTATCTGTATGTGTGGGCCGCCCCACATACGAGTCCGTGTGCGCACTTGGTCCAGACCTCCATGGGCATGCCCCTATGTTGTCAAGAGCTTGGGCAGGGCCTGGGGGCTGGAAGGGCGGTCCCTGGAGTCCCCTGCAGCGCTGGGCAGGGACTGCAGAAGGTGGTGGGGCCCTGGCTAGCTCTGGACCCCGGGTCCTCGTGTCCGTGGAGGCGGCCGCAGGGCGGGCCGCCTGCGTCAGCCTTGAGCGGCCATCAATAGCGCGCGGTTAATTAATTTGATGGGAACAGCAGGGACCGCCGTTTGCATTTAGTGAAGTTCCAGGAACTTCCAACCTCATCTTCATAATTGGCCTCATAAATTGTAAGAAAGAGAGAGATCAGCAAAGCAGGAGGGAGGAGGGGCTGCCCGTCCGTCCTTATTTAATTTTATTGCTGAAATTCATCTTTTTAGCCTCCTCCGGAATCGGCTCTCCCTGCCGGATTTGCCTAATCATGATAAATTAATATTCATTTCCCCGCCTCTTACCCAGCTCCCCGCTTGGCTGGAGTTGGGGAGGGTCTCCTTCCAGCCCCTTGGCCAGGCCTTGGCGGGAGCCCTGAAGGGGAGCTTGTGTGAAGAAAAGAAAGTGGAGCCTGGGGAGGACTGGAGGGGAGCCAGGGGGAAGAGGCAGCTCTGTTATGGGTGTGTGTGTGCGTGTGTGTGTGTGTGTGTGTGTGTGTGTGTGTGTGAGATATGACTGACAGGGGCTCCCGGATGAGGGGCCCTGAGGCCCCCTGCTGGTTCTTGGGCAGAAACAGCCCAGAGGGTCCAGGGTGTGAGGCTCAACTACCCCGGCCCAGCAAGGGTGAGGCGGGAGGGGTAGGAAAAATCTTCGAAGGCCCTTTTGGAGACCCAGAGGCCCAGACTGGGGGCAGACAGGATGGATTCGGGAGATGGATTTTGGAGGCTAGTTCCAGCTGAGAAGGCAGGGAGGAGGGTCGGCTGCCCACCTGACCTGGTCTTTGCCCCACAGTCCTGCTGACGAGGCGCAGGCCACCTTCCCCTGGACAGACTCCAGTGGGGACCCGGCCTCCTCTATGGGGCCTCGCTGGTGCCCATCGGCTCTGGCCAGCAGAAGTGGCGCCTCTGCAGCCTAGGCCAGCTGGGTGGCTGACCCTCTGACACTGCGTACCCTGGCTAGGCCACTTGATTGCCCCAGCTACTGCTCTTCCTTGGTGAGGCCCTTTCCCAAGGCCCGCAGCAAGGTTGCTGGGTGGATACTGAGGGCCTGCTCTTCTCAGTGGGGCCCCACCGTCCAAAGGGGCAGGATTCTCCATCTTCTTGACTCACAACGAGTACGTGAAACTGGGAGGGATTTAGACTGTATCTTTGCCCTATTGTACAGATGAGGAAACTGATCTCTGAGAGGTGGGAGATGACTGGCCGAGCTAGGGTCTCACAGAAGTCAGGGGGGTGGGACTAGGAGAGAGGGATGATTTCACCACCACCCCCCAAGACTGGGATGGGCAGGATTCAAAGGAAGACCCTCAGGGACCTTTATCCCCTCTGTCTTGAGTGTGGCTGGAGTCTTCAGTTACGAGGTATTATTCCCATGGTTATGTTACCTTGTATGGTAAAAGGGAGATGATCTGGGTGGGCCGAGTCTAATCCGATGAGCCCTTTAAAAGCAGAGTTTTTTCTGGCTAGTAGCGAAGGGGCAGTGAGATTTGAAGCATGGGGAGGAGTCAATACACATTCGTTGGCTCCGAAGATGGAGGAGGCTGCGTTCGAGGACCAGGGAGAGTCCTGGGGCAGCTGGGAGTGGCCTCCAGCTAACAGCCAGCAAGGAAATGGGGACCTTAGTCCTACAACCACAAGGAACCAAATTCTGCCAACAGTGAGAAGGAGCAAAGAAACTGACCTTTCCCATAGCTTCCAGGTGAGAACTTGGCCCAGCCAACGCCTCGATTTCAGCCTTGTGGGGCTGTAAGCAGAGAACCCAGCTGAGCCCTCCTGCACTTTCAGCCTAAAGAACTGACAGAATTAATGGATTTTGTTTTTAGGGACTAAGTTTGTGATGATTTGTTACGCAGCAATAGAAAACTAATACGGAGACTTAGAGGAAGGGTGTTTTAGGAGGCTTCTATGATGGCAAGGAGGGAGATGAAGTTGGAAGAAGTCTGGGGCTATATCCTCATGCCATTTCCCTTCCCCCGTATTCCCACCGGGCAGCAATTGACTGGAGCTGCCAAAGTCCTCAGTGCTCCCTATTGTCTTACCTGGGACCCAACCCTTACAAGCACTGAAATCTGTAACTTCTGCCAGGTGAAGCTTGGACCCCTGAGTTATGAGGAGCAGGGATTCACCTCGCACAGGAAAGGTTCCTTGACAGGAGGACGTTCTATGGAATGGGGTCAGGCAGAGCCTTCTAGGATATAGGTAGAGGCGGGCTGAATAATTCAGTACACTTGCAAGCCAGAGATCCCCTCCCTATTTCCAAACCAGAGTTTTTAAATATATTTATACATGGAGCCTGGGTGGGTCCTAGAAGATATTTTTGATTCCTACTGGAAGGCACTAGCTCCTCTGTAGGTTGGAGAAGACCAGTTGCTATTTCCCAAGCTCTGGCAAGTCTTCAGTGAGGAGACCTAGGTTAGGTGTACCATATTCCTGGTTTATTTCAGCAAGATTTTAGCAGTGTTTACTGATTAAGCCTGGCCAGTCCACCTCTAACCTAGCTTGCATGTGGATTATATCCTGCGACCTTCCCAACAGCCCCACGGGTTGTGGCATTACCCTCATTTTACAGATGAGGAAAGTAAGGTCCAGAGAGGTGCATTCACTTGAGCTAAGTTATGCAGCACGTGAAGAAACAGAGCTGGGTTTCAGCTTTGGTCTCTGTGACCCAGAAAGCCCAATTGGTTTCCCTGGCTCCTCGATAGCCAGATCTCATTGGGCTTTGTTTCTAGCCTCTCTCTCTCTTCTTCTCCCATGTATCTAAAACAAAGAGGCCTAAGTTGTTAGTCTGTGGAGGGTTCCTAAGGACAGAGTCCCTGGCCCTGAAACGTGGGGTTTTGAATCAGCAAATGCCCACTTGCCCTGAGATGGGAGTCCCTGATCTCTAACCTCCCTTAGGGAATTAGTGGTGTGGGGGGCACAGACTCTAAGCTCCAACCCCGCTGGAAGCAGGGGTCCTGGCTCTAGAGCTCATACATATTCCTATACATGCCTGAGAGATGGCCCCCACCCATGTCCCTGCATACCTCTGACCCCTCCCGGTCAGCCCCACTCATGCCTGACTTGATCTCACATGGGCGCCACACAGGGACTGATGGGTGCCCAGCCTGGCCCGAGACCCCACCTCCCCCCAGCTGACATATCTTTTCTCTTCACTGTGACCTTGGACTCAGTGATGCATGGGAGCACTTTGACAGGGGGCTCTAGTTAGGCCACCCTACCTGCCTGCAAGGCCACATGCCCACTGGAAAGGAATCACCCCCTGGCCTGTCGCTCTTCCCTCTAAACAGCCTAATGGGGAAAGAGCCCAGGACCCTCAGTGTCTGACCCCAGGAGAGAGGACTCTAGAGGCCATGCCCTTCTTGTCCCTGACAGAGAATAGTCCTGGAACTCTGGGCAGCTCCAGCTTCTCACCTCAGGGGCTAAGGACTGCAGTCCCCACCTCAGAGATTCTGAGAGCCAAGGTTCCCCACCCCGCACCTTAAGGGCCTCCATGACCCTCCCCCACCCAAGTGCCTATGGAAGCTGCAGGACCAAGTGTAGGAGCAGGGCTCCAGGAAGATGCCCTAGAGAAGTCCTACTTGCCGCCCAGTCTGTAGTATCCAACCATGTGGCTTCACAGTCCCTAGTGAAGTACAGACTCAGACAGATGCCACTCCAGAGCCTGGCAAGAGGCAAGAGGTAAGCTCTCTTCTCCATGCTTCAAGCTCTATTTTTCTGGACCTCATTCCCTCCACCCCACAGGAACAGAAAATCAGGCTTCTCTGGGATCTGGAATGGGAGCGGCTGTTCTGACGCAGGGTGATGGCGAAACGGAGGAATGCCCCAGAGGTCATCTTCAGGGAAAGGGGCGTCGTCGCAAATGGGTTTCCTACCAGCGGGCCTTAGGTTGGGCTGGGTGGCTGCAGCCAGGTGTACAGGGCCGGAACGGGGTAGATATTGAGGCCGAAGGGCGCGCTTCCCAGAATGCGCCAGCAGAGGGCACGCGAGGACCAACGAAGAGGACCCGCGAAGAAGGCCGGCAGTGAGCCAAGGCCGGGCTGGGGGTGTGGCAGACAGGGTTCCAGGTACCGGGAGGAACCGCTCAGCGGAGCTCCTCCGGCGTCGAGGAAGCGGGGGAGAAGAAGGATAGGGCTGGAAGGGTCCAGAATGCGCTGCCGATACGCAGCCCCTCGCTCCTCCTCCGGAGGCAGCCACTGGGGATGTGGCCTAACGCCCCTCCTTGGGTGGGTAGACCCTCCCCATCACCTAGCAAGGTCCTGGACTAGTGACCGAGATGCTGAATAGGGTGGGATGGTTTCCCCAGACTCACCTCTGGTCCGGATTCTGTGCCTCAGGTTCCCCCTGGGTGAGTTCTGTCCTTGCTCCTGGAAGCTCTAAACTGGGAGATCAGGTGGGGTG
Organism: Martes martes; assembly: GCF_963455335.1. NCBI lineage: Eukaryota > Metazoa > Chordata > Mammalia > Carnivora > Mustelidae > Martes > Martes martes. The sequence goes on from NC_137902.1 coordinate 26,804,589, forward strand.
AGATGACTCAGTAAGAGGCTACCAGTTAGACCAGTACCTTCCCGCTCCCTCCCATCCCCCCTTCCCTCCCCAACCTGTACTCTGAGCTTGGGGGAAAACAAGAGAAAGATGGGGAGAGGAGAAAAGAGTGAGTGATGAAGGAAGAGGTGGCGCTGGAGAAGCAAATGGAAGGGAAGAGTGGAGTGGGAGGGTGGTAGTTGCGAGGGTGGGTAGGAAGAGGGGCCTAGCCCCTCAGCGGAAGCCCTCCCAGGGCTTAGGCAATCTGTGACTCTCCAGGCGGTGCTGGGGGCTGAGCTCTCCCCTGCATCCCAGGAACCATTGCTCTGCCTGGAGCCCTGCTCCAGCCGCCAAGATTTATAGCTTGGCCAGGCCCAGCGACCTTGGATGGATAACTAATGACGGGTCAATAACGCTACAGAAAAAGTGAACTGGTAAGGGAGGAGGGATGAAGCCCATTAGCCGGCATTTTCTTTCTAATCCTGGTGCCTTTCACTGCAGTCTCCTTGCTGGTTTTTTTTTCCCTGAAGGCCTCTTGATGCGACTGAAAGGTGATGGTTAACACAGCTAAAATAGGAGAGGGGGAGGAAGAACTGCAGAGACCCCAAGTGGGTCCCATGACAGTGAGGGAGAAAGGTGCCTCGGTCCTGGAAACCCTTCCCTCTCCTTGCATTCTGTAGACAGGAGACAGTTACATGTTGGGGAGCCAAAGTTAGCAGGTCAGTTCCTTTCTGGCAGAAGGCAGGGCACCCTGGGAGAGAAATAGGGAGGAACCTTGGTGCCCCCCCATCCCTTCCACTTAGGTCCCTCCCCTGGCCCATATCTTTGGAGGTGTCCTCTGTCTCCCCTCACTCCAAGTTACCCAAAGTCAGAGTGTTTACTTTAGTCTGGGGGCACCTAATATTTGGCCCATTCCCTGCTTGCAGGTAGTCTGGGGAGGCAGGGAGGGGCCTGAGTCTCAACTCCTAGGTCATCTGGTTCCTACTGATAGTGGATCAAACTCTTTTCCTCCCAGTCTGGCGACTCCCTTCCCCTTCTTTGAGGTCACTGGGTCATCCTCTGAGTCCTCAGTCTATTTTTGACACCCCAGGAACCCCAGAGTGGAGAGGAAGGAATTAACTTTCTCAATACCTGACCTCTAGATTAGATCTCCCCTAAAAACCTCTGCATCCAGGTGCCTGTATAAGTGCTTTTCCACCTTATAGTTCATTTTGTGGATGAAAAAGTTGAAGCTCAGAGGCATAGTCAGCAGAGGGAAGAGCTGAGACTTGAATTCAGCTCCTCTGGGTCCAAATCATATCCTCTTCTCACCCTGTCACCCCAGGGTTCTGGGCTCCTCCCCAATCAGCTCATCCTGAACTCCTGTCCTGCTTTGTCTGCAAAGGAGACACCCAATGTGGGGACCACTGAGGCAAGGGCGCTCTTCTGCCAAAGTAGACAGGGTAACAGAACAACCCTGGAGAAAGTATAGGGCAGTGGCAATAGGATAGGGGAACATATTTGGCTTGCATGTACCCCTTAAGTTGGGGGACTGGATGCCCAGAGCGTGCACATGTGTGGACTCGTGTGCTCATTCATTCACACTATCACTTATTCCTTCGATAAACGGGTCTTGAGTGGCAACCATGTGCCATGCCCTGGGGAGCTTATATTCTAGCAAAAGGAGCACATAGAATAGGTCTCTGATGTGTGGTAGTGAATGGACTCTTCCCAGCTCCAGCATCCTGGCCCTAATCTGTGTGATAAATCTCATTCCCACAGTCTCACCCCGTGCCGTTCACCTGGACTCTTGACCCCTTAGACTCCTTGGCCCAAAACACTCCCTCTTACAGGTTCCCAATTTCATACCCCCCCCCTTTTTTTAAACAGAATTCAGTTCCTTTTGAGCATTTATTCTTCCTTTAGCCACCTCCTCCAGGAAGACTTTTCTGATTTTTCTGTTGGAAATCTCACATTACAACTAGGTACTTGGGTCAAAGCACAAATTATCTTCTGCCTTCACTCATAGCCATTTGTCTGCTCCTTCTAGTAGACTTAAAATTCTGGAAGACAGGGATGGTGTCATATTTATCACTGTAACTCCACAGTACCTGGCTGACACATAGGGGCTCAGTTAATATTTGTTGATACAGCTGTGTGTGTGTGTGTGTTTGGAAGCCCTGAATTATGTGTGCAGAGGTGTGTAGGGCTGTGTCCACAAACAAGCATTTCTTCTTATGTGTATACATACTTCCATATCCACACATGTACAGGAATGTTGGGAGCACACATGTGCACAGACATAAGGGCTGTTTCTGTAGCGATGTGTACTAATCACAGGTGCATGAGTATGCAAGCTCTGTGTGCATGGATTTATGTTGGTGGGTGTGTACCTAGATCTGGGCGGCAGATGTATGTCCATACATGGCACAAAAACACGTGTGCGTGGACCCATGAGGTGGGGGGTTGTGCCTGGACAGGAGCTGCAGGTGCACCGTGCAAGGACACAGGCGGCTGGCGCGTGTACGGGCCATGTGTGTGCACAGCTGCGTGTCCTGGCCGCAGGCAGGCCTGCCGCCCAGTGCGACCAGAGCTCCCGCTGAGCTCACCGCTTTGTTCCTCCTCCGCGGGCGGCCGCGTGGGCTCCTGGCTCCTGGGCCTGGGCGTCTGGGCCCCGCCGTGATTGGCGGCCGGGTGGGCAGCTCGGCTCCCTCCAGGGCGGGCGGAGCCGGATCGGCTCCCGTTACCGGCGCAGGGGGTAGGGGTGGGGGTGGGGGGGGGCGCCAGGCCATCCATCTTCTGTTATTACAGCGTAATGGGGCTGCTCGGGCGCCCGCCCATTTGTCATCGGCCTCGTTCGCTGATAACGGGCATTTGTCATCACTTTCCTCTGCGCCAATGTCATCAGCGCCGCTGACAGCCGGGGCGGAGGTGGGGGGGGGGGAGTGTCGTGTGCATGAGCACAGGCGCGCACACACATGCGCGTGGGCCTGGTGGACACAAGCTCTTGCACATACAAATAGGCACACGGAACCCGAGGGGGCACACGGAACCCGAGGGGGCACACGGAACCTGGAGGGGTGCAAGCCCCTGTGTGTGGATCAAAGCTCCCCGGAGACGGACACACATGCAGACACACACTCAGAACAGCCTCATCTGTCAAGCAGCTATTCCCAGCTGGAGATCCTCTTCCCCAGTCGAGGAGACATGTGCTGGGGGAGGGGCTGGTTCGTGGTTAATGGCAGCTTGAGTGCAGGTGGCCCTCTGCCAGCTCCCTGTGTGCACACGTGTGACATCAGCCACCAACATTTACTGAGACGGTTGCAGGCTCTACAGGCTTGTGTGTTCTATCGGCAGAGTGTGACAGCGCAGGGACAGCCACATGGCCTCTCAGACGCAAGGACTTTGGGCAAGTCTGCAGGGGTGGGTGGTGGGATGGTGGGTGGTGGGGTGATGGGTGGTGGTCCCCATGATGTCTTCCTCCCAGCCCTCCAGAGGCAGTGTAGCTTGGGAGTCACCCTTCCACTCCTGGCCATACTCAGGCTCTGAGCCTAGGCTGATGTGCTGCGAGAGAGACTCAGGAAAGACTCCAGAAAGAACTTCCTGTCTGGACCAGGTACTAAGCAGTTTGGGGTAGGCATGACACTAGTAGCCAAGAGGGGGAGCTTGGAAGGGAGAGCTCTCTTGCCCATATCCTAGCTTTCTGGACTGACTCAGGTACCAGCCCAACGGGGGCATGGAAGATGTGTTCCTGGTGCTGCCTTCTGGCATATTCCCTTCAGGATGGTGTTGGGGACTCCACTAGCCCTCATCAGGGAGGGAGGTGTCTCCTTTCCCAATCATTCTGGTCCCTTGCTGTCTGGCACATACTAGGTGCTCAATAAGTAACTGCTGAATGAATAAATGATTGAAGATAGGGCGTGTGGAGGTGGGGAGTCTCCCTGGTCCTCCTTGAGTGGCCACCAGCCACTAATGGCCCAGATCTCATCTCCGGCCCACCCCCAACTCCTTTCCTCACTCCTTTGTAGCCCCCCAAATTCCCTTTCTTCCCCGGCTTCTCCCTCCTGGGCTGAGGGGGAGGGGGTAGGGGCAAGTTCCCCTGGCAGAGCAGGGCTTGCTTGTTCCTTGTAAATGAAGACCATAATTAACATTAAATTAAGGTAATACAAATGAAGGCAACATAGAGGCTGACAAGATGAGCGTTTGGGGAGGCAGTGGGGAGAAGTGATTCATATTTTTAATTTACTGTACGGATGGGCCGTGTGGCTGGGGAGCAGGCTGCTCGCATGGAGGGGGTGTCGCCCCGCGATGTTTGCTGGGCTCTGAGCAAGCACACAATGACTATTAAACTCAACTGTCCATATAATGGGACAGATTCGACATGACGCCCACCGGAGCACCAGGAGCCTGGCTGGCCAGGCTGTAAATCCTGCCCACGGCGCCTGTCTGTCCACCTGCTGACCTAGCCTGGCTTGGCCTAGGCCTGGGGTCTGGTGAGCACAATCCCCAAGGGGCCTGAGAGGGGCCTTTGACCTTGACAATCATGGGGGCCAAGAGGGTGCAGGCTCCTGGCCCTGTCTGAGCTCAGGGTTGAGTGGGGGCCACTGGCAGGTCACATCTTGATCATGCTGGGGGTCAGGTCAAGGCCCTGGTAATGCCCTCTAAGCACAGGACCTTGGTGTCAGGGTGAGGCTGGAGCTCTGTGGCCCCACACATGGTCTGATCCAGCAAATGAAGACACTGGTGTCCTCTTCCAAAGAGGGGAGCTAACTGCTGTCTGCACGATCACCATCAGCACTTCTACCAAGCACCTAGTGTGCAGTGACCCCCACTTCTGACTCCTCACAACCATCCTACAAGGAAGATACAATCCCCATTTTACACATGGGTTAACTGAAGCTGAGAGACAGGGAGTAACTTGGTCACAGAGGGTGCAGGGAAGTGTCAACTGTCCCATCCGATGCCTCCAAACCCCAGAGCCAGGGGCCACCCCTTGATCTTGTAAACTGTCCACAGAATGAAGGCCAGCATCCCAAGCAGCCCTCACCCACCAGACCCTGAAGCCTTAGACACAGAGCTCTCTGGGGACTTGGGTGTGGGTGTACATCCCCCCCACCCCCTCCAGCCAGGAGAAAGGTGCCCACAAATCCCAGGCCTGCAGGGAAGGATCCCTGCTTCCTCACTCTGCAAACAGAGCCTAAAGATGCTCGTCCCTGGGATGAGAGACACAAGTGTAATTTAGGTTTTGATATTATGAAAGTCTCGCTGCTCTAAAACAGCAGGGCACTCGGTGCCTCATTAATAAAGGATAAACTCGGAGTCTATTTACAAGGCGCTTTTTGGGGTTATTTACTCTCCAATATACATATGTAATGTTGCGCATACTTACCGCTACGTATGGCTCATCTTTCCAGCCTGGGCCCTGGAGTTACCCTGGGGAGGGGGGGTGGTCCCTGCAGGGTGGAGAGGGTCACTGGGGAAGAGGGACTGCGCAGGGAGCCAGCCCTGGGAGTAGGGAAGATGACAAGGCCCCACAGAGGGAGGGAAGTCACGTCGGAATTTTAGAGCTGGAAGGTAGAAGGGGCAGATGGTGGACTCCACTTGTCTTCCTCCCCCCGCTCCCCCCTTCCTGAGGCTCAGTACCCTTAAAGATATGGTAGGCTAGGCTCCCCTGCTGGGCCGCCAGGCTCTCCCTCCCAGCACCACCCCCCCACATGAGGACAGGGCACGGTGGCCTCTCCCACCAGGGCTCCTACACAGACTAGGTTCTGACTACACTGGGGAAAAACCCCTATAGTCGTGAAAGGTGGTCAGCCAGTTCCCATCAGCAAGCATGTCCTGTGCAACTGCTGAGCCCCTTACCTTACACCAGCCTGATCACAGCCCTGCCACTCCCCCAGCTGTGCCCAACAGTGCCTGCAGTGGGCAAGGCCTTCCTCAAACTGAGATGGAGACCACCTCCTAGCTCCCGGTGCCATGAACCAGCCACAGCAGAGGCAGGTTCTCTGCAGAGGCTCAGCTGCCACCTTCCCCTGCAGCTACCACCACCTTAGCCTGGACTCCACTGCATGTGCAGCGGCTGAGTGAATCTGCAGTCATCTTATGAAACAGGGCACTGCTTTCATCTCCATTTTATAAATGAGTAAACTGAGACATAGGTTAGGGAACTCACCCAACATCATATAGCCAGTAAGTGCCAGGCTGGAATTTTAACCCAGGTTAGGGTTTTTATTCCTCAGGAGGCCTCCTCAAGGGTCCACTGCCCATCCTGGCCCCTCTGCAAAGCCTGGGCTCCAACCACCCCATGGCATGTAATGAGGCACTCTAAGCCTTGCCCTCCCAGAACACATTTCTGCTGACCAATGTTCATTCCCGTAGTCACTGAGCACCCACCACATGCAGACTTGGGCCTGGACCTATATTGCCTGGGTTAGTGTAAGCTCATGGCAGTGGAGGCCTTGGTTGAAGACACTGGTTAAGGCACAGGAGAGCCTGGAAATAGGACTGCCCACCCATATACCCCACAGCTTAGAGTTGCACTTGTCAGCCCTGTGAATGAAGAACTTGTGGCCCAGGGCCCGGCCTGGAGGTGGTGATGGGCAACATAGCACCACCCCACCCCCAATGTGGCCAGTTTGGACCAAAGAGATATCTGGTGGCCTTGCCTTTTTGTAAGGAGCCCTGGGTGGAGGAATCAGGGTCTATCCAACCAGTCCTCCCCGGAGTCCCCGGGGGTCTAAAAGCACATAATCACTATTGGGGCGGAGCTCATGGCTGCTCTGGGCTTCAGTGAGATAACGGCAGGTTCTCATATTCTTCCCAACCCCAGAGCTGGGGGAGAGCTGACCTGGAGGGTGCTGGACAGAGGGAGGATGGCAAGCAGGAGGATCTGATCCATCATTGTTGGTGAACAATGAGCCGTCACCACCCTAATTAAAGATGTAATTACAGCAAATACATTCCAGGCTGAGAATGAATGATGGATGGCAGGAAAGCACCTTGTAGCCCACAACCAGGACATGCTGCCCCCCAAAGCTCCCTACTCCAAGCTGGGGAACCGTCCTCTCAGCAGCGGTCCCCAGCCGGGTACCGGATGTCCTGGTGCCTCTGGACAGACAGGCAGAGATTGAGGTTGGGGTTGAAGGGCCAGGCAAGGGCCAGGGGCTGGGGTCTTGTTGGAGGACTGAGCGTGGAAGGAGGCCAAGAGGCAGCATGAGTGGGACTGGGCTGGTTTGCAGCAGGCAGGGGAGCAGGGCCAGTGAAGAGTGGTATCTCTGTGAGAGTATCACCAGAGAACAAAATTGCATTTCAGGGCATACCAGCTTGGGGGGAACTGGGGCCCTGCAAAGGCCACTGACCCTTGGCCTTTGAGGGTGAATGCAGAGGGCAAGCCAAGGAGACTCAACTTGTACAGGGTAACTCCAGTGGGGGGTCTGGTGGGCCATACTGGCTTCTGGGTCTGGCCCAGGTTCAGGGACTGGGGTGGGGGGTACTATCCTGAGGCCTGATTTATCCTTATCTGGGGTCAGGGTAGTGGGCAGGGGATTGGCCACAGGAAGAGAAGAGAGGGGGACTCCTCCCAGTGAACTGGGAGGCCCCGAGGAGCTGCTACTCCTCCCTTCAGGAAGAAAGGCCTCCAACTAACCCCTCCATACCCCTTACCCCTGTCCAGGGCCACTTCACAGACCCACCTCAGAAGTTGTGGGCATTGGCTGTCCGGGAGGCCTGAGCTCAGGACATCTTCCTCTGCTTGGGATCTGAGCGGGCATCTGGATTCCAAGACCTATGTGTCCTGGGCCCCCACCCTCCCTCACTTACCCTCAGGGAATGGGAAACACTGAGAAACGGGTCAGGTCACTCTGAGGCCAGCCTGAGCTGTGACTATCCTAGGGCCAAGGCATGAAGGCCTGCTTGGATGGAAGCTCGATGGCCCTACCCTCCTGGCTCCGTCTGCTGTGGTGGCCCCTGGCCAGGGTCCCTCAGGGTGTGTGGGCTGACCCCAGGGGAGAGAGAGCTGGGGGCGGGGAGGGTGGGGAGCCCAGGCAGGCAGGCAGAGGGGAGGGAGGGAAGGCCACTGACAGCAGAACAAATGCTTGTAATTTTATAACCAATCTCAGCGTGTCCATGGGGGGCCGTTTGCGCCTCCACTCAGGACCAATCAGCCTGACAGAGCTATGAGTCTGCCTGAGTGAATGTGAGCAGCTTCCCCCCCCAACACCACTTACTGCAATCTCATTACCCGCCCAGCCCAAGACTGGCCAGAGCTGAGGGGAGGCAGGGAAGGGGGATCCAGCCCACGCTGGAGCGGAGCCAGACCAGAGCCAGGCCAGGGCCAGGGCTGGGCCTGGGGCCAGGAGGGCAGGTGGGCGGTCTTGCAAGTCCAGGGGCCCTGGGGGAGGAGGACGGGAGGCAGGCTCAGGAAAACGTTTACTGAGAATGCACTGGTGGCTGAGCATGTAGGATACAGACAGGGCACAAATCCCTGCCCTCAAGGGGCTTGCAGTCCACTAGCAGCAGATGGAGAGGATTAGAGGGATGGGCTCTGGTGAAGGTGGAGATGGGAGAGGTGTCCTGAGGGTGAGGAGGGGCAGAGCCCTAGAACAGAGCTGGCACTGGGCATGGGGCGGGAAGGTGGGCATAAGAAACCTGAGAGAGAGGGAGCCAGAGGAACCTCAGTAGTGCATGCAGAGCCCCAGTGGAGAGGTACAGGGCATGGGAGAGAAACGCCCATCTGGGAAGAGAGGAGGCCAGCCAGGAGAAGCCGGCTGGGCAGTGGTGGATATTAAAAGACGGCCTTGCTGGATATCTGGCTCTGGGGATGGCTATGTGCCCATTAGTCTCTCTAATTGTCAAAAATCTAATTTAGTGTCTGGAGCCCGGGCCGGCCTCGGGTTAAATGGAGGGAGGCAGGCCTAGCCATAAATCTGCCCTCCCGGTCTGGGCTGGTGTTAATTCTACAGTTAAGTGAGGGGGTGAGGAGGGCAGCAGGATGGGACAGGGAGGTTTCGGGAGAGGGGCTAAATCTGACCCTGTGTGCCAGCCTCCTAAGTCACAGCCAGGCCCTCCTCTCTTGCTGGAGGAGGGGGACTTGCCTGGGCTCATGTGGACCGTGCAGAGGAAGTGCCTCCATGTGTGATGAGCTCAGGACCAGAGTCCTCTCAGGATCTTTTGTGGCTGGGACTGTAAACCCATCATCCCCTTAGCGAGGGCCCACTCTGGGTCTCTGTGGGCTCAGCTCCTCTAAAGTGATTGGTAGGAAGGTTATATATACTTCCTAGTAACATAGTGAGCCTTTGGTGAGGAAGGGGCCATAGGGATTCACAGCATGTGATCAAGTGACTGGTCATCCTGTTTACCGAACAGCCTCAGGGATGGGCACCTGTGGGCCATTCCTCAGTGGGGAGAACAAACACAAACCCTTGGGTGGCCCAGACTCTCCTTCCCTGGGTCACTCCAAACAAGGTGCATGGACAGACTGGAAGCTGGACTGGGGCAGCCCCTGGGGCCTCCTGGGTCCTTAGGCAGGGGAGGGCTCGGTAATGACCTCACTCCCCTCAGAGCTGCTAATTGAAAGCAAGGGGTGTGGCAGGCGCAGCAGGAAACGTTGGGGGACTGAGAGGGCTCCCTTAGAGGCTCTGCTTCCATGGGGGGAGGAAAACAATTTCTCCTGGCTTCAGCTCTACCTCACCAGGCACCCACCTGGCCTCTCCCGCTGCTAACGAAGTGCCTTTAATTAGCAGCCTAATAAAATGCTCTTAATTGGCAAGAGCCAATCAGGAAGAAGAGAGGTCTCCTCCCTTAGTCATTGCAGATGGTTGTGCAGCTCTGGGTTTCAAGGGGAGAGGGATTCCAGGCCAGCCTTGTTTTAGGACACAGTGACTTCAGGGCTGACTCTTCCAAGGGCATGCCCTACCTGTCAGCTCTCCAGACACTGGCTTGAAAGTGGGGCCCAGAAAACCCAGGCCCAGCTTCTGCTCAATTCTGGGCTCGGGAGCCTAGCTGGTGAGTGATAACTGAGTAGGTGCCAGTGGCTTGGGTGGTCTCTGCTGACTCCTCCCTCCCTGTCCTTAGTTGTTAGGGAGGAGACTCTGGTGTGGTCTCAGGCAATGTGAGGAGACCCCCTTTCTTGCAGCTCGGATTCCCCACCTGCAAAATGCCAGGTGCTCCTGAGCATCTGATGTGCCTTCAGTCCTAGCAGGGTAGTTTTGCACTGGGGCCCTGACATCTAACAGTCTGAGAGCTCCCACGACCACAGTGTCAGTCCAGGTAGGACAGGCACTGAGACCACAGGTGACAGATCCAAGGAGTCTGGTCAAGCAGGGAGGAGCACTACTACTGAAAGCCCATAGATGGAAAACAAGAGGGAGTGCAGGGGGTCTGTCTATGCTGATAACCTTGTACCCATCTTCCAAGGTTTGGCCAAGGTTTGGTTTAAGGAGGGAAGGGGGTGGGTTTACCTGGAGTAGCAGTGTTTTCCCTCAGATGGTCAACGCACCAAAAAAACCCCCACAAAAAAACCCTAATGATTTTATTTTTAACTAATCTCTACACCCAACATGAGGCTCCAACTTAAAACCCTGAGATCAAGAGTTGCAAGCTCTACCTACTGAGCCAGCCAGGTGCCCAGCTCCCTTAATTTTTGTAGCTTGGTGGAGTTTCTCTGGAAATTGTTCCTAAATGTGAGCTCACCTTTCCAGAAACTGATCAAATGGGATGCAGGGGTAACCCATCTTCTCAGTCACTGAGGAGGCAGAGGAAAATCGAAGTTCTGGGGCCCGGCTGGGATGTGCCAGGCTGAGGCTATAGTGACCAGTTCCCAAATTAGACATCATTTTGGCTTTGATTTAATTCAACATGCAACATTAATTGTCTGCCAGGGGCCCCACATTTTTCCACACCATTTGGCCCTGACTTCTCTAAATGTTCTTTTCTCAAGTCAGATTATCTTAGAAGGTTCACTCTCTCAATTTATATATTGAGATTCATTGTCCTCTTGATGTTGGGGCAAAGAGACAAGACACTTAGAAAACTCTTTAATCTTGTATTTGTAATTTGTTACTTTTTTCTGAACAGTTTAAAAAAAAAAAAACCAGAACACACCATTTTACCATGATCCTAGGTTGTGAACATATTGGTACCTTGACTACACATCACGATAACATAACCACAAAAGTCAAAGCAGTCAGTACTAGAGTTTAGAGAACAGAGGGCTGAGCCAAATAAAAGCTCTCAGGGAAGCTCACATTCGTTGCCAGGCCTGCCCCATAGCTGGAGTCCAGCGAACATACCTCACAACAGTCTGGGTGGGCTTGGGTGATCACTGATTTGGGAAAGTGTTAGTTTCCTTGGTACCCAAAGGTCTCACCCTCCTTGTTGGTCTTTCCCCTCGGTGTCCAAGAAGAGAAAGGGATAGAGGGGAAGGGACACTTTATAATGCCATTTTCCACACTGACCCTTAAATACACACATAGCCAACCACGAGCTAAGAGCTGGGTGGGCTGGAGAACACGTTTTAGAGGTCATCTGCCTCCAGGAAATTTTAGATCACAGGTACTCAACTTCCAACAGAAGAGGTTTCCAGATATCAATGCATTAAGTTCCACCGGAAATCAGGCACCCATATTTGTGCTCTTTTGGTTTCTCTCCTCAGTTCCAAGTATTGTGAAGTCACAAATGAACTACAGATAAAAACAGCAGAAGCAAAACTCAGCTTTATTACCCTAAGAGATGGCTATCTTTCTGGCACTGATTATGTTGAGCCAATGGTCAAGTTAAGGGGCTCTGGTCTTTCAGTGATCAGCTGTATGAAGCCCTGGGAGATGAACTCAGCCTGCAGGCTTTGGGTGTGCTGGTTACAAGTAAGAGTTATTCTAGAAGGGAAAAGAGGAAGCAAGGAGAAGCAAGGGCACCTTTTCATGTTCTCCAGCTCTTGGAAAAGTCTGTTCAGCTCATCCAAATAGGGAAGATCAGAAATGTGGATTAAAGTCATATGGTAAACCTGATCAGCAGTGTGTGTGATGGTCACAGGTGGTGGGTATCTAAGCATCACTTTTTCTACCAGGAAGTACCTTTGGATTCCTCCAGAATTAAGCCTGCAGCCTAGGCTCTCATGCCTGCACTATTCTGGGCTGGACTGCTCGCACATCAGCCAGGAAGGTATTATCATCTAAAATAAATGGAAAATGCCAAGAAGGTCAACAATACCAAGGTATCTAATCTACTTCTAGGAAAGAAAATAACCACCCTAACTATTTCCAATATCCCCCCTGCCCCACCTCAAGCCCTTGGTTTCCAGATACAATCAAATGGTAAGTAAGGAGTAAACCAACCACAGCTGTTCCGACCAACGGTACCAGGAGATGGCAGAGGAGAAGAGTGCATATTTTCTTCTCTTCAGCTTATGACTTTACAAAAGAAAAATAAAAAGGCTTCTTCTTACTCAAGCAGAAAACAGAATGATTTAGGGGTCCCAGGGTTTTTTTTTCCAGTTCAGAAACAAGTTATGAGGGCCAGACTTTATTACTTGTCAAAAGAGTTCCAGAGAGTCCTGTCTCTGAAGTTTCTGGTGAAGAGTCGCCAGAAAAAATTTTGCCAAGGGACAAGTGTAAAAGGCCTCCATTCATAATTCATGTCCACTTTCAAACTGCACATAAGAAAGGAAAAGGATGTTCTCAGCAGTGAAAATACACGTGCAGCAAGGCATGCTGGTTTTGTCCGAGCAGCCCGGGTGTGACTGGAGAGCTCCCGCGTGCCCAGAGAGCTCCCGGGTGCAGGCGCATGCACGCGCTCACTGTGTGTCCGCCTTTGAGGGGGCTTCCTCTCATCTTTAAGAAACACCTCTTTCAGGCCCACACAGGAATTTTAGTGAGAAGAGACTCATTTACAATGGAGACATGCCATTTCAGAGCCAAGAGACTCCTTCAGCTCCTTTTCTACCAGTCCTTTCAATGTATTGAGACTTTCTTTGTTTCTCTTTTCTTTTTAAAAAGGTCAAACTTTACATTTATTCTAGCCCAGTTGGGGATTAGTGATAATCAATTCCCACCGAAATCATGCAGAGATGGTAAGTGGGGTTTACCTTCTCTGGAAATGAACTTCTACTTACCTGATTATTTCTTCTACAATGAACTGGTAAATGACCCCCAGAGCTGAGAAATGTGACTGACTCAGTTTTTCAGACCACTTAACATCATTCCCATTTCCATCAGCAGCAAAGGACAACTTGGAGAACATGCTCGATGGAGCTAATGGCTCCAGACTGTGGGCTCCACCCTTGATCTCATTTATGATGTACTGGACAGGCTTCAGAACAATCTTAGAAATAATCTACCTTCAACTGAACCTAAATGGGAGAGCAAAACCCCGGGCACCAATGAATATTCAACAGCTCCCACTTTTAAATAGCAGCATATAACAGAAGGGCTAGTAAAGTTATGGCTATTGGACATTTTCAAACAGCTTGAAATCCATGCCTCTTTAATGCCTGACCTGTATGACCTTACTCAGGGCGGACAGCCCTCTGCCTCACCTGTTGCAAAATCCTTAACCAATCAAAAAGCCAAAAATAGTCAATCAACACAATAGACAAGGAACTCTGAGGACAGCGAAATAGAAAACATTTCTCTGTAGCATTTGGGTGGTTGGGAAGGGAATTATACTCAGGAAGTATTTCCCAGGCAATGACATATTACACTGTGAAATATTTTCTGAATGTAACCTGGAACCAAAAGCTTAAAAGCACTCCTAAAGCTGGAAAGGAAAAACGCGTATGCACAACTTGCCTCTCAATACATAGTAACAACATTTAGTCAAATCCGAAGGGAAAGGTGAAGATGGCTTTCTCTCCCTCTCCCCCTTGCTGAACTAAAGGTGGTCTGGCTTTGAGGTCATCTGCAACTGGATTCCATTCTGATGTTTTCAACAGCAGCTGACTAAAAGCAGGCTTTTCTTTTACTCAACTGCTTTGCTTAGGAACAGAAACAAAGGCCGGACTGACTGCTCAGCTTCAGAGGGAAGCTAGAGACTGCAGTGTGGCTCTGGACCTGCGATGGGTGTGCCCACGCCACATGAAGGGGCTCATGCAGCGCCGTGTCTCTCCCGGGAAACAAGCTGGCACAGCCCATGCTGGTAGTATTCCCTGCATTCCCGAGTTGGGGAGGCACATGCGCCCTGCCCGATGCTCATACAGCTGCCTTTTAAGTGGCCAGGGTGGCCTGGCCTTGCTGAGGTCCACTTGTTTATGTTGCTTACCAATTTCCAGAGAAATTTTATTGGCTGGGGAGAGTGGAGAGTTAAATAAGGCCAGAGGAGAAAGAAAAGGAACGAGAAGGCAGTTTCTGCCCCATTAGTAAACCCTGTGTGCCAAACTTCACCCTGATCCTCTTTCTGGCAGCTTTGCCCTTTTGTAAATACCGGGTTTGGGAAAAGCAGGAGGAAGGTTTTGTAGTGCAAGGTTGAGGTGATTAGCTTGCTTTCTGAGAGATGATATTTACTGTTCTAAATGAGAGAGAAATCCACTTTTATCCCTGACCACCTCTTCAGCTACTCTGATCATGGTCTTGGCAAAGACACAGGAGCTGGGTGCCCACAGACCCTGATGAGCAAGTCAGAGACGTGAACGATTATGCAGAATGCACCCAGCGACTGGCTCTGGCCATTTCAAATCTTTCTTGAGGCTGAGCCTTACCAGTGATTTAAGATGAAGTACAATGCTTTTTATTACACATCTAATTGTTAATGAGAGGAAATGCAATCAGCAACTCCTTTCCACACTCTACATGGAATCAAGGAGACTGCTGAGTCCAGAAAAGATGTGGCCATTGATGGAGCCCAGGCAATTTCTGCCCCTGCCCCCACCTTTTTTGGAGGGGGGTGTTGTTAGAAGGAGAGAGAGAAGAGTTGCAAATATGATGAGAGTACCTTCTAAGAACCCACTGCTGCCACACAGGGTCACTTGCAGCAAAAGCCTGGGTTTGAAATTTTGACTGGACAGCATTTAACTCTTCCGAGTGTGGCATTTTCTCGCTGATTTGCCTCATGTTAACTGAGAACTTCTCTTCATACGCTTTCTTCGCAGGTGCAGCAGAGAAACAGGTTGAAGGAGAGTGGGAGAAAGGGGAGGAGGGACAGAAACAGAAAGAGATGAAAGGCAAGAGGCCCAGATCTTCTAGTTGTGTACTGTTTTTCTTGCTTTTTCGCCCCAAAGGCTATACGACAGCTGTCTTCTCCTAAGCACAGTGGGGCTGGGCTGGTCCTGCCAGGTGCTGGGCACTCCTGGAGTTCACAGGGAGAAACTGGGTGCTGTCTGGCTTGAAGTTGTACCCCCTGTCCCCTAGAAGTTGGGTCTCACAGAAGGCTATATAGGGAAACTAGTTCTTCTGCTTAACGGCAAAGCAAGAGAGATTCTGGCAAAACACTAAATATATTTATAAGTCATCTTTGTCTGGAACCAAATGAGGAAAAACAGGTGCAGAGAGGAGAGGAGGGGAGGTGAGGTGAGGTTTAAAAGTTCCAATCATTCACAAAAGATAAAAGACATCTTCTGATAGCAGCACGGAAGCAGTCAGCTGTGCTGAGCAGACCATCCTGGGCCGACTGCAGACCAACTGTGTCCCAACAGGAGTCTCAGAGCCCCACTCCTCGGCTAATCCGGGGAAGTGGGTAGTAGTTTGATTGTTACTGTTGTTGCTCATCCTGGTATTGGCAGATATGTTAAATACCGCAACTTTAATGAGTCCTGTGTGAAAACAGAGCATAGAGTCATTAGTCCCTTTCCTTACATTTCTCACTTGCTCTAAGAGGAGAAGAATTTTAGCTGTCAATTGGGAGAAAGGCTCAGAGGTCCTTCCTAACACCTGCTCCCTGCCCATGCCAAGCAGGAGCTTCTGTCAAGGGCTGCGGAGCCTGCCTGGGGACACGGTAGGACTCACGGACATGCTCAGGGCCACAGCGCCCGTGCAGAGTGACTCTTGACATCTTGAGATTAAGAGTCACTCTGATTGTTGCTAAGATCTCACCTGCTCTCTGTAATGGTGGAGCAGGTGAGGCTAGCTCCGAGGTGCTGGCCCCCAGTGGCCAGAAGCACAGTTGTGCCACCAGCAGAAGTGGGGCAGCTGGATGAAGCTGTCTGGCCACTTGGCAGAGGGTCCTGGCAGAGTGGACGAGGGGAAAGTCTGAGTGTTGGAAGTGTGCACCAGACACACTCCTCAGAACGTCAAGGACGGATGTATAGGTGGTGGCTGTAATGTGGCCTGGAGATAAAGACAGAGGTTAGGACTAGAGATACAAGTTTGAGGGTCACCTATGTTAAGACAAGAGCTGAAGCCTCAGGAGGACAAAAAGCACCCCAAAAAGCAAGCTTTGATAAGGAAAAAAAGTCTGGGATACACTCTTAGGGAATGGTTTTGTTTCAGGGGTGAAGAGGAGAAAAGAGACACAAACAGAGAGGAAAAATATTAAATATGGCAAAATGCCATAATAATCTCATTTGGCAAAGGAGGGGATAGGTACATGATGATTACAGTATTACTAACGATGACCACTTTTTACTGAGGGCTTGTTCTGTCCTGGGCTCTAAGAATTCTGACATAAGAATATGACATTTCAATGCAATCCTCACAACAGCTCTATGAGGTAGGGACTGCAACCCATCTTACTAAGACGGAATATAAGGCTCTGGAAGTTGCTTGCTCAGGGACACATATCTAGAATTCTCACCTGAGCCTGCCTGTGTGACCCGGCTAAGGGACAGGAAGCAGCGTGTTCTCTGTGAGAACAGTGAGCGCTGAAGTGAGTCCAGCAGGGCATGGACCACCCCCTTTAGAACCACTGCAGAAAGACGTGCAGAAAAGTATACTAAATTTGTACCTCTGCCACAGAACTAAGGCAAGTCTGGGAAATAAGAAACCATAACGACAGCAACATTCCCCACTAGTGCAGTTTCCCCAACCCAGTGATGACCTACTTAACGGATCTGAACTACTTGACACTGGGTGTGATCTGAATATATCATCACATAGATAAAGATGAAATGTAGGATGTTCTCCTGCCTCAGAGGAAGGTTGGAGACTTAAGTGGGAGAATACAAGGAGTTGTCACCAACTCCAGAGTGACTTTCAAGGTCTTTTTTGAAGGGGTGTGGGTGGGGATAAGGATAAAAAAGCCATGTTTTATAATCCAATGACACTGACAAGGCAGAGCTGTGAGAAGTCATCTAAGAGATGTCACCAAAAAATTTTCTACCCACACATTATTTACTTGGTTTAAAGGCTCTCTGTTACAGGAACTGCTTTGATCTGCGAACTACAAAGTCATGGGCCTTACAGCTTACTCTTAGCTTTGAAACTGATTCAAATCTCATTTTATTTTCTTAACAATCCTATTAGATAACTGGAGCAGAAATGATTCATTCTACTACATAAGGATCATCTATATCTAGATCAAGAATCGTCTAGAACAGAGGCTAGCTACCTTGATGAAAGACAGTGTCCAATGTGCAGCCCCAGCCCTGTCTCAAGCTGTTGCTTCACCTGCTTTACAGGAATTGGAGATAAAGGGTACGAAAAGGCTCCATGAGCTAGCAATAGACAATATTCCATCTCCTACCCACAGTGCTATGTACACAATTTTTTTTCATACCTGGGCAAATATGAGGTCACTGTATGATTATTTATCTGGAGATATAGGTGTATGTTCGAGAAGGGGAGCGGGGGGGTTCAGCTTGGGCAGCTGGATCGTTTAGGAAGTCCCAGATGAGGATTGTGTCATCATGTGAACTACTGACAATCTGGAATTCATCAAACTGGAGTCGGAAAACTCTTCCAGAATGCTCCTAAAGCAGCAGAAACAAAAACTTTTGAACTACTCAAAATCAAAAGGACACAAATTCAGCAACATATCAAAGAAGTCTATGGAAAGACTATGTGAATGACGATAATCTCTAATATTTAGCTGTGTCAAGAACACAGAGAAAAAGCAATCTGGATTAAGGGCAAAATGGAAAAGTCAAACACTGGGCAGTTGATTTTGTACAATCAAAGTTATGTTCACTAGAGCTGAGCCATGACAAAGAGTATGCTGGTTTCTTACTGCTAACTCTCCTTGGTTTAGGCTGAATGAGAACATTCCTCAGTACCTCCCTGGCCTTACCTTCTTTCTGTATCTGTTGGATTCCTTTAAAATCAGAGGCCAAGACTGATGACCAGTAATACGAGGTGTGCTGCTACATGTTTATCAATTAATTCTCCCCAATTTGTAAATGTATTCATACATTTTTATGGCGTAAAAACTGCTACAGTGGCTAATCTCAAACTACCCATGTAAGACCAACCGACTTGCAAAACTCATGAAAATTTGAGAACTGTCTCTCATAAGCAAGGTTCAAGCCTGCTCTAGTGCACACTGGCATTAACTACCACCTTGTTCAAGATGTAGAGTATTTCCAGCACCCTGAAAATTGCTCTCATGCTCCTTACTTCTCAAGTTTACCTTCACCCCAATGCTTTCAGCATCAATTCATTTTTTCTGTTCCTGAATTTCATATAAATACACTCATATAGTATATATTCTTTTGTGCCTAGTTTCTCTTACTCAACAGTGCAAGATACCTCTTTGTTACTGCATGTAATGTTCTTTTGTAAAATTACTGGTTGCCATTCCATTAAATGAAAACACATTTAATCTTTTCTCTTGTGGTGGACATATGGGTTGACTGTAGTTTTGGCTATTTAGTGAATCTGCTATGAAGATTTATCTCCATGTTTTTTGAAGGATATATGCTCTCATTTCACCTAGTAGTGCTGTGGGGCTGCAGATGGAGCAGGTATATGTTAGTTTAAGTACGAACAGGGAAACAGTTTTTTTTTTTTTCCAGTTTTATGAAAGTTGTGCCAATTTATACTCTCACCAGCAATGTATCAGAGTTCCAGTTGCTCCACATCTTCACCAACAAACTGATACTATCAATCTTTTTAATTTTAAACATTTTGGTATGTTACTGGAGTTTCAATTTGCATTTTTCTGTATGAAGTTGAGGAAGTACCTCCTCTATTCTAGCTTGTTGAAGAGTTTTTATCATAAATGGACACTGGATTTTGCCAAATGCCTTTTCTGCATGTACTGATATAATAATGTGATTTTTCTTCTTTAGCTTTTTGATAAGATGGATTATACAGTTGAATTTTTGAATATTACACCAGTTCTGAATACCTGGAATAAATACCACTTGGGTCATGGTGTATGCACATATATACATTAAACATCACTGGATTCACTTTGCTAATATTTTGATGAGTATTTTTTTAAAGAGTTACTTCATTTTCCTGGCATTTTGCTACCTTTTAATTAAGTATAGGTATTTTCTTTACTGTGAAATCACTAAATATAAGGACCATGACAAGACTACACTTAGATTTTAAGCAAAGTGTTTAAAATATTACCAAAAAATCCTGCCTAATAAACTTTTATTAGTTATACAATTGTGTTTGCCTATTACCTTATTTTTAAAAATATTTTATTTGCATCATGGTAAAAACCACATAAAATTTACCATTTTATCTATTGTTAACGTTGTATAGTTCAGTGTTGTTAAGTACATTCCCACTGCTATACAATCAATCTCTAGAACTTTTTCATCTTGCAAAACTGAAACTCTATACCCATTTAACAACAACTCCCTATTTCTCTCGCCCCCAACCCCTGGCAACCACCATTCTACTTTTTGGATTTGACCAGTGTAGACTTTACTTACTTCTTCTAAGTGGAATAATAAGGTATTTGTCTTTTGTGACTCATCTGCTTCACCTAAAATAATGTTCTCAAGTATTATCCATGTTGGAGTATGTGACAGTATTTCCCTTCTTAAGGCTGAATAATATTCTATTGTACATATATTCCAATTCATTCATCTGCTGATGAACACTTGGGTTGCTTCTACCTCTTGGCTACTGTGAATAATACTGATATGAATATGGGAGTGGAAATATTACCTTGAGATCCTGCTTTCAATTCTTTGGGATATATACTCAGAATTGAGGGTGCTAGATCATAGCATAACTCTACCTTTAATATTTTGAGAAACCCCATACTGCTTTCCATAGAGTTGCAGCATTTTACATTCTTTACAAGAAGTAAATGAGCTCAGAGATGAGCACCTGTGTTCATGAGACATACTGATCTGTACTTTTAACACCTTTGCTTGCTTTTGGTATGAGGGTAATGCTGGTCTCATAGAATGAGTCAGGAAGTATTCACTCTGCTTCTATCTTCTGTGAAAGATGTGAAGAATTGGTATAATTTCTTCCTTAAACCTTGGTAGAATTCACCAGTGAACCCATCTGGGCCTGGTGCTGTTTTGTAAAGTTATTAATTATTGATTCAATTTCTTTAATAGGTATAGTCCAATTCGGATTGTCTATTTCTTCCTATGTGAATTATAGAAGATTGTATCTTTCAAGGAATTGATCCATTTCATCTACGTTATCAAATTTGGGGGCATAGAGTTGTTCATTGTATTCCTTGATTACTATTCTTTTTAATGTTCATAGGATCCACAGAGATGTAAAACTGGGTTTAACATTTGGGTGTACATAAAAGCGGTTAGTTAACAAAATCCATTCCTAATAAAGATTCTCAACAATAGAGGAATACAAAGAAACTTTATAATCCCCTGATAATGGGTATCTACAAAAAATCTACAGCTAACATATATCTATATACGTGTATGTGAAAATGATGAAAGACCAAGTGTCTTTTCCCCAAGATAAGGACAACCACTCTTACCAATTCTCTTGAACATTGTACTGAAGGTCTTAGTCAGTACAACGAAACAAGGGAAATGAAAGGTACACATATTGCAAAAGAAGTAACAAGCGTATTTCTATATGCTTGTAATGCACAGATCAGAAATTAAAAATTTTAAATACCCCAAATTAAAATATCATTTACAACAGCACTAAAAATATGAAATACTTAGTGATAAACATGACAAAAGATGTGTCAGACCTTTACACTGAAGGCTATAAAACATTGTTGAGAAATTTAAAGACCTAAACAAAAATGCTCCATTTGTTTTTAATGTCTTTGTTCATGGACCAGAAGACAGTGTTGTTAAGAAGTTATTTCTCTCCAAACTGATCTAGATCCATCAAAATCCAAAATTGGCAGATTCTAAAATTCACATGAAAATTCAAAGGACCCAAAAAACTTTGAAAAGGAACGAAGTTGAAGGATGTACACTTCAAGAATTAATAAAAAGCTGTAGTAACCAAGAAAGTATGATACTGGCATCATGACAGACAAAAAGATCAATGGACCTGAATAGGTCCATAAGTAGACCCACATAATATAGTCAACTGATTTTTGACAAAGCTACAGAAGGCAATTCAGACGAAAAAAGATAGTCTTTTGAATAAACAGTGCTGGAATACTGGATATCCATATAACTTTGATCCATACCTGTACCATCTATAAAAATGGACTCAAAATGAATCACAGACCAAAATGTAAAGCCTAAAACTATAAAAATTCTAGAAGAAAACACAGGGGAAGATCTTTGCAACTCTGGATTAGGTAAAGATTTTTTTTTTAGATATAACTGCAAATGACACAATCCATAACAGAAAAAGCTAAAACACTGGACTTAACAAAAATTAAGAATTTCCAAAAGGTACTCTTAAAAGAATGAAAAACAAAATATGGACTGGGAGAATATATTTGTGAATCACCAATCTCAGAAAGGACTTATATTATCCTGAATATATGAAAGAAATCTTAAAACTCAGTAAGAAACCCAACCAATTAAAAAAATTAGCAGGGGCACCTGAGTGACTCAATGGGTTAAGCCTCTGCCTTCAGCTCAGGTCATGATCTCAGGGTCCTGGTATTGAGCCCCGCATCGGGCTCTCTGCTCAGCGGGGAGTCTGTTTCCTCCTCTTTCTCTGCCTGCCTCTCTGCCTACTTGCGATCTCTTCTGTCTAATGAATGAATAAAATCTTAAAAAAAAAATTAGCAAAAGATTCAAACAGATACTTCACCAAAGTAGATATACAGATGGCAAATAAATGCATGAGAAGATGCTGAACATTATTAACATTAGGTATATGCAAATTAAAATCACAATGAGATATCACGACATACTATTAGAATGACTCAAAAACACTGTACTAAGTATCGGGGGACGTGGAGTAACTGGAACTCTCATGCACTGTAACATGATAAAACCGTTTTGGAAAACAGTTTGGCAGTTTCTAAAAATGCAAAACATACACTTAACATATGACTTAACTATTCTGTTCTTATCAATCACCCCAGAGAAATGAAAGCATATGTTCATTTCACTGCATACAAATGTTTATAAAAACTTTATTTATAATAGCCCCAAACTGGAAACAACCCAAATTTTCATCAATCGGCAAAAGAATAAACAAATTATAGTATAACCATACAGTATAGTACCTACTCAGCAATTTTTAAAAAGCAATGAACTATTGATATAAATCAACAACATGGGTGAATCTCAAAATAATTATGCTTAGTGAAAAGAGATAGACAAAAAAGAGTAAATACTGTACTGTATGATTCTGTTAATAAAACCTAGAAAATGCCACCTAATCAATATTGGCAGAAAGCAGATCAGTGGTTACCTGGGGATTGGAACAGCAGAAAGTGGGGTGGGATTGGAAGGAGAGATTACAGAGGGGGCATGAAGATATGTTCATTATCTTGGTTGAAGTAGATGGTTTAACTGGTATGTACACATATCAGAATTTATTGAGTTGTACACTTAAAGTATGTCCTCTATATTTTATGTCGATTTTATCTCAATAAGTCGGTTTTTAAAACTTACATAGACAACCCAATAAATGAATGAGGACAAGATAGGAACAGACACTGCATAAAAGAAAAGCAAATAAAAAGATGTTCTACACCATTAATTATCACAGAAATGCAAATTAAAACTACAACCACTACACACCCACTCAAATGGCTATGATTCTTAAAAAGCTGACAATACCAAGTGCTATCAAGGATGTGGAAAAAAGGAAAAATGGGACTCTCATACATTCCAGCAGTGGAAATACAAAATGGCTTGCATTTGTGAACTCCCAAAATGCCACTTTGGGAAACAGCCTGTAGTTTCTTTCAAATTTAAACACTCACTTATCATAGATCCAGAAACTGCACTCCTAGGTATTTCCCTTAGAGGAAGGAAAACAGTATGTATACACAAAGATCTATAAGGCAATGTTTTCAGCATCACCCCAAACTGGAAGCGTTCCAAATGTCCTTCAGCTGGTGAGCAAATAAACAAACTGGCTCATCCACACTGTGGACTACTACTCAGCAGTACAAAAGAACAGAGCACGAACACAGGCAGTAACATGAACGAATCTCGGAAAGCTACACACTACATGATTTACTTTACAGGACATTCTTGAGACAGCAGAAGCACTGGAAGAGATCACATGAATAGTTGCTGGGGTGGGGGAAGAGGGAATTAATATAAAGGGGCATCATTTTTGGGGTGGTGGAAATGTTCTAGATCTCGGTTGAGGTGTTTTACACACTGCAAAATTCAGAAAAAATACACTGAAAAAGGGTAAATTCTGCCGTATGTAAATTAGACCTCACTTAGACTAATTGTAAATGAATGAAAATACACATTGTAAAAAACATGTGTGAAACATGCAGATAAAGCAGATCTGGTGCTGCAAGAATGAGCTTTAAATCCAACAAGGAAGACAAAGAAATGCCTGCCTCTCTCTCTCTCTCTCTCTCTCTCGATTCTCCAGAGCAGAGACCACCAAATGTTCAGAGTTAGGATTCAGAATACTGGGCTTCAAATGCTACCTCTCATCTTTTTCCTGTGTTGCGCTCCCTGGTGCCCCACCTAATCTTCTTTTTCAAATGGCAGCAGCTTTTAACCTTAGGCCATTTTCTCATCCGGGCGTTTGGTGAACATCATGATAAAGAATTTAGTGCTTTCAAATGTGACTTTCCTCCTTTTGAGTCACTTCTTTCTTCAAATGTCAAGATGTTCATGGCAAGGGGGTATATGAGGAATAAAAGCAGTGGGATTCACGTTGCTGGAGGCAGCATGCCTCGAACAGGCTGCAGAGCTAGGGGGCTGACCGGGGGTTCCCACAGGCTCCCACGGCACTTTTTGCAGGCACAGGTGTGCAGGTCCTCAGCTTCTGGACAGGTTCCAATTTGAGTAATTATGCTCTCTTTCCCTAAGTACCCCCTACCGTTTCTGGTGGATACAGAATTCTTACTCACTTCCTGTACTAAACTGTGGTGTAGAGTTGCTGTGCAGCTGTTAAACAGCTGCCACGCTCCTCTCCATACATAGTCTCTAAAGCACTTTTGGATGAAAGGCGCTATATAAACATATTTTATTGTCATGTATTGGTTGCCTTTCCACTTAGTAGTAGGTTTTGTGAGCTTCTAAGTATCAAATCCAGATCTGTATTCCACAGCACATCAATGTTTAGTTTCTTCTCCTTCCTGTTCCCCAACCCCTTCTAAACAATGAGGCTCTTACCACAAGGGTCCGTAGACAGAGTGTCCCTGCAGGAGCACGGGGGTCCAGAGCAGCTACAAGATCCCACACTTTAATTTTTCTAAAGATCAAAAAGGGGACAAAATCTTAATTAAAAGCAAAATTAAGGAAGAATAGCAAAAAGTCATGGCAATAAATATGTATGATGAATGTGATTTATATGATAAATGCAGTTCACACGAATATATAAAAACTTTTTTGTTTTGGAGACTTGGTTCTTGCATTCATTCTTGGATAGAGGCTATTGGTCTTAATGGGAAAATGTATGGGTTTAACCTAAACACGAGAAATAGGTTAGCTTTAACCAAGCCGAAGATAGTGAATGGCAAAGTTACACCACACTTTCTGGCTGGGAAGAGATCTTATACATTAGACGTCTTAATGATATAAGAGGTAACTTAGACCTAGAAACCTGTAATTCTGAGGCATCTTCTTTCTGGTCAATTCTAAGAATGGCGCACGTAACACGTACCAGACAACTGGAGCCCACTGAAGAACTATGGAGTTTATACAAGCAAATTCTCATATTTTGATTTAAGTAAGAAAAGTTTAGCCCTTCTGAAAATCAAACATACAGTCATGTCTCCTCAAGGTAAATAACAGACAAAATCCAAGAAAGATGGGAACAGATCAAAACCAGGGCAATGAGAAAATATCACATAGCTGGAATATGTCCTCATACCCTGAACAATTTCCCACGGGTAGAACAGTGATGGCCGACTTAAAGCAGAAGGAACGGTCTATTCCTGCTGCATGAGTTGTCTTCACCACTATAGCCAGCTCCTAAACTAAGCTAATATTTTAAGGTAGTTTCTGATTTTTAAAAAGCTGTCAGTATGTGAACTACAGCCTTCTACCCCCCACGTCAGGCACTCTGACAAGAAGAAATGATAAAGAGTCCTTCAGAAGTGAATACACTTTTGTATGAGTTTACTATGTGTTTAGCAGTGCTGGACATGGGATCCATTCACAACATGAATGGATTCTAAAACCACTGGAAATTAGACCAAAGTAAATAAAGATGACCAAACTTGTCACTAAAACGCTAGGAGAAGTGAAGACAAGAGAGCTGCACTTTTAGGAATTATTCAAAGAGATCCAAATTCAAGAGCCTATCACACTATGCCCCAAAGATACTGCCTTCAATATTTCAGTTTTATTAAGTCATTATTTTACACACATATGCTGGTATACTGGGTTTCCCCAGTTCTTTGTTTTATAGGGTAAAACAGACAAATGTATAACCAAATAACTAAAATGTTAATGAAAATCATGAGCAAGCAAGTGCAAATAAATGACTGGGAAGAACATTTTAGAAAAGTAAACAAAGGAGAGGAGAACATAATTGTGTCTATCATAATTAGACACAAAAAATATTTTATCAGATCCTTTCTGTGAGATCGAAATGTTTCAGAGTCAGGTTAATACTATATTTAACATCCTAAGGGAGAAGGGATCAAGATGTACATTTTTTTTAAAACCCTGTTAGCAAACTCACCCATCATAGGCCCCACTGACTATCCTCTTGTTATCGAATCGAATACAGCGCACCAGTTCCTCATGGCCTTCTAATACTCGTAAACACGCACCACATTCTATGTCCCATAATCTGGAAGAGAAAATTAAGTCAAGTGAATTTTCATGTATTCTCTTCTAAGCTTGGCATGTTGTAATAATATACTTATGTCTTAAGAAAATGCCCCCAAATAAAATCA
The DNA here is from genome assembly GCF_963455335.1 of Martes martes. Taxonomy (NCBI): domain Eukaryota; kingdom Metazoa; phylum Chordata; class Mammalia; order Carnivora; family Mustelidae; genus Martes; species Martes martes. The sequence goes on from NC_137902.1 coordinate 26,830,839, forward strand.
ATCAACATTCATTCAAAAATGTATTGCTTTCAATGTAATTTATTTCCTTTCTGCTTTATAACTCAGGCAGAAAAAATGTATGATTTAAGTTCAAATGAAGTATATATTTTCAAAGCACAATACTTTATATAATCCTGTAACCAGGGTCTCCAAGGCATAAAAAGGATGAATTCAATGTACCCAGTTGCCTGTGAAGGAAATGACCAAGCCAAGAAAAGTAATGCTTCCTGAAATCACCAATAAGAACGAGAGATGTTGGGTGCCACTGACATCCTGCCTTCACAAAGCATGTCCACCTCTGTTACTAAGGACACTCTGTTTTCACCCACTGTCCAGGACAATCTTTCTCTATAATGGAAACAAAAAGCAAGTTCTCAAAAACGTTTATATACTAACTTAAAAAGCTGGCGGTGCCTGGCTGGCTGTCAGAAGAGTGTGAGACTCTTGATCTCAGGGTTGTGGGTTAGTGAGCCCCATGTTAGGTGTAAAGATTACTTAAATAAAATCTTAAAATTGCATGCTTTCAGACCGAACCAAATGAAATGACAATTTCCTTAGATAAAATAATAGTTTTGTTTTTTTTTTAAAGATTTTATTTATTTATTTGACAGAAAGAGATCACAAGTAGGCAGAGAGGCAGGCAGAGAGAGAAGGGGAAGCAGGCTCCCTGCCAAGCAGAGAGCCTGATGCGGGGCTCGATCCCAGGACCCTGGGATCATGACCTGAGCCGAAGGCAGAGGCTTTAACCCACTGAGCCACCCAGGTGCCCCAGTTTGTTTGTTTGTTTGTTTTTTTAAAGATTTTATTTATTTATTTGACAGAGAGAGATCACAAGTAGACAGAGAGGCAGGCAGAGAGAGAGAGAGGGAAGGAGGCCCCCTGCTGAGCAGAGACCCCCCGATGCGGGACTCGATCCCAGGACCCTGAGATCACGACCCGAGCTGAAGGCAGCGGCCTAACCCACTGAGCCACCCGGGCGCCCCAACAGTTTTGTTTTTAAAATGGCCTTTTCACCTTAGTACTTTTTGAAGGAAGGGAGAGGACTGATAAATCTTCCAAATTCTACTCGTATCTCTGTCATTCACCTTTGTGAAGGGAAAACGCCAAAAAGTATTTCAATCTGTGGATTCTTCATAATTTCAAAGACTGGCAACTCCCTGGATAATTACATAATGCGAAGAAAACAAAAGTGCACAATATGTAGTAGGGAAACAAATCTTTTCTTTCTTCTTCTTCTTCTTCTTTTTTTTTTTAAGAACACTGGTGGAGAGAAAAGGCCATTGGCTATTTATTAGCACTTTTCAACTGTACACAGGAGGAATTTAAACAGGAGGGCCTTCAACCTCCAACTACTTATCATTCTTGTCCACTTCTTCATTCAAGCAGTGCCTTTAAAACAGGTCTATCTGGTAATAAAACTATTACAGGAAGAAAACACATCAACAAAAGGCTTTGCTGTGCTTTCTGCTTGGGGCAAACTTTTTTTTTTTTTGGCCAACCTTTGACCCATGAGAAGCTACAGAAAGGAAAAATATCTGGGGCGCCTGGCTGGTTCAGCTGGAGACGGGGATGACTCCTAATCTTAGGGTTGTAAGTTGGAGCCCCATGTTGGAGGTAGAGATTACTTAAAAATACAAAACTTAAAAAAGAAAAGAAAAAAAAAGAAAAACATTTTATTAGAAACATAACACACTTGAAGATAACACACCCAGACTTCTGTGTGCTAACAATGAATGGCAGGGTAACAGTGATCCCTTCTGGGTAAGAGCACCTGCTGCTCACCTAATAGTGTTGTCAGATGAGCCACTCACGACCAGTCTGTCTCGGTACTGCAAACAGGCAATGCCGCGTTTGTGTCCATTTAAGGTCCTCACAAATTCACAAGTACTTGTGTTCCATACCTGAAACAGAAATAGCATTTGGCAGTTTATTTGGTGCTTTTACTAGTAAGATCTATGGCAACTGGAGTGTTGGGAAAGCAGAAAATAGCACTGAGCCAATAGGGGGAAGACAACTTCTCAAACCACACCAAATCAAAAACAGAGAGGGGAAAAAATGGACAAGTTTAATTCACAACAACAAAGGGCTAATTTATAGTTGGCTGCTATCACATGAGAATTCCTCAAATTGATTTACTCTTATGGTGCTAATCTCATTTGCAGCCAAATTTTCTTGAAGCTAAATTTACCCCTGCCCTTCTTATACTCACCATTATTTATAGGAATAAGATACCTAAGATTTTCATAAGGCTTGTCTAACTCGTTGCCTTTTTACACATAGACTAGTACCTGAATATTAAATTACTCTACACTGATGTTTAAATATGAAATTTGGTTTGTTCATATTTTCACATGAACTCCCTTACTCTAAGTTGGGGACTTACTGAAAAATGCCTCATTACCTTTATAGTCCTATCTCCAGAGGCAGAAACAATGTACTTGTCATCAAAATCTACAACATTGACAGCAGCTCGGTGTCCGACTAGCACCCTCCGGAGGGTGATGTCAGTTGGGGAGGCCATATCCCATACAGCAATGGAACGGTCTTTGGAGCACGTCACCATCATGCCATTATTGAAACGCAAGTGCAGAACTGCTTCACAATGGTGAATCAACGTGTTTAGCATTTCACCTGTATTTACATCCCATACCCTGAAACAAACAACATTAAAAAGGTTATCTGAGGTTTCGATGGTGCTCCTGGCTATAATCCTATTTGACCACCACATTCCCCATCCATCCCGCCCCATTTTCATAATTAGCAGCTTTGAGGCTGAGCTGAGGTGAAGAGTTCTGATGGACCATGGGGGAAGTCATAGACAGAGGGCTGGACTAGGAGAGCAGGAAAAGTAAGGGAAAGGATGCTGCCAGTGTGAAACCCTTAAGACAAACTACTTGAAATCTAGGTGAGTTATGAGGACTAGGAATGAAGATGTAACCACGATCACCTACTAACTGGTCCCAGACTTCAAGATTATTATAAAATTTATGACATTCAATCTGATACCTTTAATGAGATACATTTTGAAGTAGGAATCGGATCCATAACAGTAGCATTAGTGTCCCATGGGTAGCCCTCAGGAAACAGAACTGACATGGGCCAAGAAGCTTCTGTAACACACTGACTTAGTACTATGGATTTGAGCCTAATTACCCTGGATCTTCGATTTCACCATATACAGGCCAGGCGCAAGATGAACTACACTCTAAGTCTAAGGCCCCATTTCTGTGCCTTGAATGGGGGTAGAGATCAAAAATAGCCATCCCATTGTAAATGGGAACTTACAGCAGCAGAGTGTGGGATGTTGATAGCCTGGGAATTTTGTGTGATGATATATTTAACTTTGATTACTCTATTTTTATATATTTACTTTGATTTTCATAACACATTTTATTTCCTTTTCCAATTTAACCCCATCTTTTAGAAAATCATTTTGTCCCTTATCCTATAAATGATGTTAGTCTCTACAATGATTAGCTTCCTTGAGGCACTCCACAACATCAATAAATGTTAAATGTCGATAACTATAAGAACTGAGTTTGCTATGCCTTTAAGTCAAAAGACAAGAAACAGGAACAGCCTTTTCTCTTCACAGAGGATAATTTCGAGTGGTAAACATTTAACTTTAGAGAGTCTAACAATGCAGTTAACTGCCTTTTTTCTTTCTTTTTTTTTTTTTAAGTTACTTTTGATGCATTATGTTTGCTAAATCCTTTAGCTTAAGGCAAAACTCCTAACAGAGGTTTCCAGCAGTGCTGCTGGTACCCAGAACTCAAGCTACACTGGACTCCAGCAGCATAATGGCTGTGTCATCAAATCACTAACGCCTCTGGAAATTGAAGGCCCCTCCCTGAGTAAAGCTTGCAATTAAAAACTGCAGGGACAGCAGGGGAGGGGCTGGCAAAGAGAGAGCATTGCTCACCTGTACACATTTTAAAGGAGATAATGCATGCCTATACCACAGTTATAACCACCTGAAAGGAGGCTTTATTCCATTCACATCATTCCTCTGTGAGCTGGTTTTTGTAAAGAATGCAAGGTTTACCAAGTTTCTGTAATAGATGATTCCCCCAAATTAAAACAGAATATGTAGTTTTCTTCAGTGTACAAAAATGTAAACTTGCCTTAATCATTTCTAAATCAAGGTTTCTAGGTGGACGCAATGATGTGGAGAGTTGATGGCTTATTCCTCTTTAGTTAGGAAGTTTCAGAACTGTGTTCATGCAGCTATATACAAAATTACTATCTATGACAAATAACAGAGCAGATCTGATTCTCGAGAGTTTGAAAGATCATTTGAAATTTTCTACCTGACTGTGGAATCCGATGATCCAGTTATGATCACCCTCTCATCATACTGGAGACACAGGACAGAACCCGTGTGGCCTGTGAGAATTCGCTTGCATTCCAACGTGCTTTTATCCCAGATCTAGGATAGCAAACAAGATCCTTTTGATCAATGTGATAATGGGGTGCTGCTGAGACTTGTTGGCTCTATTATGTGTTTGATTCCCCGAAAGAATCAAAGCCCAGAGCAATGTAGAATGCATTCTTTTCTATAGGTATAGCTAAGCACTATATATATGTGTGGCTTCAATACTAATGCAGACTTTATCCTTTTCATTAAGGAACAGGGGTAGGCTATAATTATGTGAGGCCCAAAGGAGCAATAGCACATTCAATGCACTTTAAGAAGAGAATTTAACCCTAGGACTATCTATCTGTACATGCTTCTGGCGGGAAGCAGGTAACTGTCCTTTAAGGAAATGATTCAGGCTTTGGGACTGGAAACAACCTAAAACTCTCATTTACTTTCTGGAAATAATGCTTAGATAAGATGTTCAGACTGCCTTATTAATGTGGACACCCTTGTTCATTCATCTACCTTCCCATAACTAAACAGATCTCACCTTGATTGTGTTGTCTCGAAGGCCGCTTACTATCTTCTGATCATCATACTGTAAACAGTAAACTCCTTTGCTTGTTTCACTTCGGCAGTGGATTCTCTGTAAACTATGTCTTCCACATCTCCAATTAGATTCTATTGTCTGAGGGAAGGAATGGTAAAGAGGAAGTAATTAGGAAAGGACCAGGACTAAGTTCTTATCTGACTTTCATGGCAACCAATGACAAATGTTCAATGCTTCACTCTATTAAATATATAGACCTTACGGCAAACTAAAAATGTTTTTAAAAAGCCACTGTTTGGGGCGCCTGGGTGGCTCAGTGGGTTAAAGCCTCTGCCTTCGGCTCAGGTCATGATCCCAGGGTCCTGGGATTGAGCCCCGCATCGGGCTATCTGCTCGGCAGGGAGCCTGCTTCCCTTCCTCTCTCTCTCTCTCTGCCTACTTGTGATCTCTGTCAAATGAATAAATAAAATCTTTAAAAAAAAAAAAAGCCACTGTTTAAAATTGCATAACATTTTTCCATTTGCAAAGTTATTAAAGATTTATTTTCCAGCGCTCTCCCAGATATAACTCATTCAATTAAATGATAAACTGGTGGAAAAAGGGCAACAGAGGTCAAGCTCTAAACTACATAAGGTTATGTGCTCAGTGCTCCTCATACATATGTAGTGGCCATTTCTACTAGTGAACTTCCAGGGAGGCTCAATTCAGAAGATATCTGAGTATCAGATTGTAAGTACAACTTTAACAGTCTCACTGCTATTGCATGAAGATACCATCTTTGCTCTCTCATTTAGCTACCAGTAAACAATCTTTAAAAGCTTTAAAATTTTTTGCCTGGCAATTTACTATATTTTACCTGCCCTATTTACCAAAAACAACTTTATTTGGCAAATACTCAAATATACATAGATTCTTACCTCAATGTCTTGTATAATTTTAGGATAAAGTGCTCTGTAAAAAGAGTTGGGAGGAGCATTCCCATCAGGAGGTTTGTTTTTGAATAAATACTGTCCCCTAAAAAACAAATATTTCCCAATAAAAAATCAAAATATTATACATTTACAAGGAGCTTCATAGTTCTTCAAAGTGCTTTCACAGTCACCATTCCATATGGTATCTATGACTAGCCTGGAAAGGCACAAAGCTAAGCCTGATTTCAGGAGTCCCATGCCAAGGAATAACTTTCTAGATTCTAAAGAACTAGGTCAATACTGACTATCAACATGATGAATTGCAGTATAGCCATCAGAGTATAATGTTATAAGGTCAACAAACAAAATATGTATAATCAGAACTTATCAACTCGTCTTTCAGACCTCTGTAACACATAGATGCATTGGTCTTATCTTTTGAAAGTTTTGTTGGTGATGAAAACTACTATCTCTGAACTGAGCACCTGCCTCCAGTCCCCCCTCCCCCCAACTGAGTAAGTCTGTGCCTGTGTCAGTGGAGCCTAGCACTGTGGGCAGTGAGAATGTCTCTGTTATGGAGATCATTTTTTCTAGTCTGAACTTACGTGGGGTAAGGTTGAGTGGCAGCTCAGGCGCCCAGGCTGCTCATGATCAGCATAGCTATGCTTTAAAAGCAGCAATTCAGTTCATTTCGACAGAAAACAAAGGGAACACAGGAGTGTCCAGCAGCAGGTATAGAAGAAGACGAAAATGCCTAAGAGCACTGTGCTCTCAAGTCTAAGGCTTGACATTCTTTCACAGGTGTGTTCCTGGCTATGCACATACATACATGCGTTTTACTGCCTTTGCTTGATCCCAGTGAGCAACATTTGTTAGCATCTCCTTCCTTATGACAGCACATCTCTGGAATACTCATATCCCAAGCTAGATCTTTGCTACAAAAAAAAATCAGTAAATGGCAATCACTTCCTGCTGGGTAAAAAATTTAATTCCTCATCCTGAAGTTAAGAACTCACCAAACACGGTGTGGAAGCTAGTAAACCCCACTATGGGTGTACTAACTGCTGTTCTCACTGGCACCGTGCCTTGCAAAGTGGAGATAGGCAGAAATGCCTCTGAGTGTAATCCTGGCACCAGAGAAATCATGTTTTCTCTGGGCCAGTCATCCACTCCTCCCTCTATAGCTCCATTACAATATAATTAATTGTTCAATGTCTCCAGGAGCGCTTCTCCCCTGCCCTCTTCTATTATACACCTTGAAAATCAGTTGAGAAAATTTCCTATCAGGAAGGTAACTGGCTTTCAGTTCTGTGAAATCTACAATGGAGAAGCTAAAGTAACAGTTTTTAAAAGGGAGCTAATAGGAACAAGAAACATGATATGCCAACATAAAGGGCAAAGAAGACACATTATGAGATAATTCTAGGTTACAAGTACACTTTCCTGAACAATCTTATCCTGTGTAAACACACTGCAAGAAAACAACAGATTTTGCATGCAGAAATTTTAAGTCTGGTTAATAAATGTGACTTGGTAATTTCAATTCCAACATCCTTTCATGAGGTAAGAATCACTACATTTGTATTGCAGGTAAATAAATCAAATGTCATGGACATTAGGTAGCTTGTTCAAGGTCACATAGCCAGCGAGTAGACCTGGAATTTGAATCTAAGTCTTACTTCAGAGCCTATACTCTTACCTACTTTATTGTCTCCCAGGGCCCACCATCCCTCATAGATTCCTGTCCCCCCATTTAATCTTTGATAATTGAATACAGGCACCCCAGGATTTTCTTCATACGTAATGAAACTTATCTCTACAGAAACTTTTCTCTAAAGAAAAGAGAAACCATATAAGCCTCTGATCTCATGCTTGGCTAAAGCATCTAAATTTCTTTCAAGTTAAAGGTGCTACAAAAAAGTGTTAAAAATCAGTTTTTCAGTCTAGATCTGTGTTGTAAGTCAAAACCTTTTATGATGGAAGCTTCTGACAACAGGGACCACTTCTATGTGAAATGCCTAGTACCTCTGAGAAAGTGAGTACATGATAAATGCTAAATATTAAATTTAGAATGTTATCGTAAAATGTGATCTGCTGATTAAGAAAATGGACTTCCCCAAGTGATCTTTTATTACACTTTTAAGAGTTACCATTACTGAGCAGAAAGAGCACATTCAATATTATTCGAGACAGAAAACGAAAAGAGTTCATGTCATGAACTGTCAAATTCATGTAGATACAAAATACAACAGTGGAGTAGAATTTAAACCTGAAGTTTCACTACAGAACTATATTTACTTATTTTATTTATTTATTTATTTTTGGTTGGAGGAAATGGAAGAAACTTTCAAAGCCAGCATCTGGGGAAAGGTATGACAGAAAGACTTTATTGACACAGTAGGCTTAGTAAAACCATCTGAAAGAAGATGAGAAAGTGATCCTAGATTAAATTTTTTAAAAAGTTGGGGAGGACACTAACACAAGAAGAAAGGCAACGTTTAAAAATAGAAGCAGCCAGAGAAAAGTCAAGGGACTATTAGTGGAGGTCTTCATGGGATGGACAAATACTTGTAATTTCATGGGGCTTTATCAAGCTAAGATGACAAATGTGGTTTAAGACAAAGGAATATGGTCTCAACTCTGAAGGATACTCAAAAGAACAGGAATGGGTTCCTGTGATTGAACAGATAGTGGAAAGAGTAATAAAATTAATACTGGATCCTAGATTATTCCTTAGCCATCCCTTCACATACCCCTTTAAAAGGCCAAAAGGCCATCTCTTCAATGATCTTGTTTGTTTTCTTTCTTTATAACTAATGTAACAGATCTTGCTATTTAGTGCCACCGCCAAGCAGGAGCCTACACTTATCTTTGGCATTTTCACACGCATCTGCCCAAATCTGCCCATCTATTTCTTCTTCTTGCCTTCAAAAAAAGAATCTGGGAACTCCCAATGTCTGATAAAGGTTTACTATTATTTACAGTCCAAATGTGAGCAAAGTGTATTTTAACAGGGAAGAAAACCTTTATCACTATGGGAGTGAATTCCTGTGATAAGAGATTTCAGGCCAGGAGTTCCAATTTGGAGGACCTTCTTTTTTTTTTTTTTTTGTTCTTTTCTTTTCCCATGAGGGGTAGTAGAATATTCCTAGCTACCCTAAAATTCTCCCATGTCAGCAACTGCTCTGTATCTAAGGCTGGTCCTGACATGCTTAACAAAATGATGGACTTGGAATCCCATATAACTATACACTTTTTTGCTTTTTTAAACTATAAAGAGTTTATTTCCAAAGTATAAAGTAAGTTATGGAAGGCTTTGATTTTTCTATACAGTAAAAATAAAAACATATCTGAGAAGAATAACATTATGCTTCCATTTATTCATTTTTATATAGCCAAACAACTGCCTGATGTTTGCTTCCTTTAACTGAATTTGAAAGAAATTTTAAAGTCTTCTTAATAGCCAGAATGACAAAAATTTCTTGAAGCACTTAGTATAATACTTAGAGGTCATTATGTTTATAATATATTAATGAATTTCAAAGCTGCAAAAAAAAAAAAAAGCAGCCAACTATATTTTAATGAAAATTGCTAAGAAAAGCTGATCCTCTTTTCTTAACTGTTTTGTATCTTTTTATGGTCCAAGATAAATAATTGATAAAATTAATTGCTCAGGAAATCCCTGAGCACACATATGCCTGCTGGTGCATATCTATCAGCTAAAATACTTACTATGTCACCTTTATTTTACTTATGAAATATTCACACCTAACTTTCTTATAGTGACATTCTAGAGATATCCTCTGAGAGGAAATTACATACAGAAGGTATCTTCTGTAAGTTCTAATGAAATGGTACCTGTATGTTAAAAGAACAACAAAATTGGTGAAGTCTCTTAGGCTGCTAACTATATAATGCCTTAAGGAATTTGGGATTAAGCAGTACAATCTTGAGAAAATATGGATCTTATGAAGAAAAAGTGATATACTCTAGATCCCACACTTCATTCTTTCTGATGACTAGAGTTCTAATTCTAGTTGAGTGTAAAAATAATTTTGATTACAAAGGTGAGAAAACACCACAGGCATGGATTAAAGACAAGAAATCTTCCGAAGGAGAAAATACTTATTTGTTCAGGATTATTTCAGGCATCTGATGGCTTCTGTGTGATTTAAAGTCATCTGTCTTACAAACTGCCTCTCAGCCCTTTGTCAGGACACTAGTTTCTGCCCAGAGAACAGAATGCTCTCAATAGAAGTCAGTTTTTAATAATTTTTTTTGTAAAGCCATATTAACACATTATGATGTCATTTATCAGTGATTGGCCAGAAGAAAAATGCCTAAGTACATGTACAACTATTTTATATTTTGTACTATAAACCAGCTAAAATCACCTATTAATGATAAGCAGTCTCACTAGTTCCCAGTGTTATTCCAAAGATTCTGAACAGCCAGGTCCTGAAGTTCATCTGTAACAGTAAGAAAGTTAAAAGGCTTACCACCCTCTTCGTTCTGCCAGGCCTCGCCACAGAGAATCTGTCCTGACCATCCTCTCGATGAGCTTCTTCCATAACATGCCATCAGATGTCACTCGGTACCATTCCTTACATACAAGTTCAGCAGCACATAGTGATTTGGCATCCAGGTATGACAGAATGTTCTCAGCAATGTGATCCAAACCCCGAGCTGTTGGCGGAGGGGGGTGCAGGCAAAGAAGAAGAATATAGGTGGTGAATTATTTTTTACAAAAGGTCCTTGAAAACAGAATAGCATTCATTCTGCTCCGAAGGCACATCATTGTCCCTAGTGTGGTCCAGTTTCTTTTTCAAACAGAAACTTGGGTAAAATGAGTGTCAATAATTTTTCCATAAGGTTACAGAAATGAACAATATTTTCCATCTTCCTTTAGATAAGGAAGTTAAAGCTAACAACCAGCAAACCCCCCAAGACATTAAAAATAAAAAGGATTCCAGAAAAACAATTCACATCTATCTATATGGATTTCAGCACTAGGGGATGTTCTATGGATGGCATCTCAAAGTCTGTGATTCAGACCCCCCCAAATCTCTATATTAGGTCCATTTCTCATTCTCTTTCTATTACTGCTGCAGTTCCAAAGCTGTTCAGTAAAAGAAATATCCTTTAAATGTACTGGGGGAGAGGCACTAAGTCAGAATGTGCTGGGTTATAGAATTTTGGGCATGTAGAAAGAAGAGAAGAAGGAAATACAGACTGGTAATAGGAACATCCTGAGAGGAAAGACAGAGAGGTTTAAGTTCAAGTATGACTTTAATTTCAGATGTTTTAAAAAACTACATTTGAGAGTAGTTGCTGCTATAAAACCTAAATGACAGCTGACCAAACAAAAACAAAAACAAATAAATAAAACAAAAAACAAAAAACACCCCAGGCCAATAAATAACTTGGTTAGCATTTCAGAGACCATTTTGTAGGATGTATAGAGGAAAACAGTGGAAGTAGATCTTGGGGTGACTAAACTGGATGGGCTTCCCAATTAAAATACTCTACCACCCAAATCTGTAACTGAGGCCTCAGAGGAATAGATCCTATAAAATAGGATGATCATACTAATAAAGCTTTTGGTTGCTGTTCTAATTCACAAGTGAGACAAACACATTCGAAGTTACTTCTCTTTCAGGTTACATATCAGAGGTTTGCTAAAGACTTAAACAGTGCAGAAGGATTCCTTCATACTCTGACTCCCTGAGGCACAAACTTAACAAATAGGAAAGAGAATACCACATTTCATTTTGTGCCTTTTCCTTGAAGCACACAAAGACACACTTGGACGCCATTAGCAACAATCCAAATGTGCTTAAACATTATTCTAATTATAAAATTGTATGGATATCAGTCACATTTTTCAGCAGATTTGGAAAAGAAAGCATTAAATGGATTTCATTTGGCTGGCATCACATGTTCATATTTAAGCATAAGCAGATGGAGGCATCCATCACCTAATTCTTATTAAAGGAAAATGACTATAAGCCAATTAAAGATATAATAATTAGTTCTTCGTGCAAAAAACAGTGATGGTACAATTCCTGCATGTTTAAATTGAAACTTTCTACGCCATCAGAAGTTTCCAAAATCCATTCCTGTGTTTTTAACGGCTATCATCAAATTGTTCCTGATCTTTCACTATGTCCCTACAGTAAGTCTTTGGAAGTAATTTCACCTAACACTCCAAACAAACCCATTACATTAATGGATTATAGGCATTTTTTGAAGTAGTTTGGTTTACTAAATGTAGCCAGATGGTGTAGGTTTTTAAGTTAAAATGGCCATAAAACATTAGACTGATGATTTAATATCTTAGAAAATGGTCAGCAGATACACACCAGGGATCAGGATTAGGCAAAGGATACACAGGTCTAATCAACTCCTGTTCAGTTCTTAGTGATATATGCTTAAGATAGTGGCATGTCTTGGTAATTGGGGAGAGCACAGTAATGAGGTACACATGGACTGTTCACACAATGAAAACTGTTTGCCTATGGCTAAAACAAAATCCAATGAGTGAAGAGGGGGCAGAAGTCTATTCTATTTAACAAAAAAATATAGGTACAAATTGAGCTTCAAAATGGTTATTTCTAAGCTATAAATAGGTATTTCTTTTGTTTTAAAGGGGGATTTAAATTTCAATTTTGGAAAAACAAATTTACAAAAAGATAATTGGCAAAGATTAAGCAAAGAGGGTAATACACAGTTTTACAGAGGGCTGGTATATTTTTCATGGAGGACAGTTTGGCACAAGTATTAAAAACCTTGAAAACGTTCATAATTCTTTAATGTAAGAATCCCACTTCTGTTATTTTTTCCTAGGATGCCCAAAAGATTAGTAAGAATGTCCACCACAGCAAAGTTTATAATAGGAAAAACATTTTAAACTACCCATATGTTCCAAAAAGGTGTTAAATAATATGTGTTTCGGCCATCATAAAGAATATATAATACTATAAATAATTATGTTTTAAAAGAACACATAGGAAAATACATTAAGAAAACACAGTGAGAGAAAATGTTACAAACACTTATGATCCCAGCTTTAGAAAGAAATATACACAACTAGAAAAAATAGGCCAAATATTTATAGCATATTAGCTATTAGTTAAATAGTAGGGCCCAAATATTAATAGCATATTAGCAGCTCTCTCTGAATGGTGGGGTACTGGGAAATTTCATTTTTATATTTTAAACTGTTCTGAATTTCCTAAATTTCCTGTAACTTCTATAATCAGGAAACTGGAAAAATTAAAAAAAAAACACCAAGATATGGTATTTTACAGATTCACTCATCTTTTGTACTCTATCTTCTTTCTTTCTTTCTTTCCTTTTTTTTTTTTTTAGAAAGAGGCTAGTGTGAGGGAGGAAGAAATGGAGAGGGAGAGAGAGAATAGAGCCCAAGGCAGGGCTTGATCTCCTGACCTGACCCTGAGATCATGACCTGAGCCAAAATCAAGAATCAGACAATCTGACTGAGCCACCCAGGCATCCCTGCACTATATTTTCTTCTAAAATAAACTTTTAACAAAGAGGACAATCTTATGTTTTCTTGAGATAGTATTTGCCCCAAATACTGATGTCTACATAGTGTCCTAGGATCACATTGAGCATTCAGTAAAACCACATCATCCTCCCCTGAAAAAAAAATATTTTAAGTGTGTATGTGCATGTGTTGTATTTAAATATATATACTTATATATATACAGTTTTTGAGAGCTCTTTGGTTATTGCAAACAGTGAGACTGCAAAGCTGGGAGTTTACATATTTAATGTCATAAGACTCCTGAGATACTTTTCTTTCTAAAATACTCAATTAAAAATGCTTCCTATTCAGTCCTATAATTTAAATATTCTGTTGGTAAATTCCCACAGAAATCCAAGTATATAAGTTAGCATATCTTAAAAACTAAGACACATTATCAAGTTAATACCTCGGAAAATATTTTATTTGCATCTCTCAGTGGGTAAGAACAGGATGACTAGAAGGGCATGAGATACAGAGAAGACAGGGGAAAGAGGAGTCTCTATTTCCAGAGAGTGATTTTGGGTATTTATACCCCCAAGAAGGTATGATTAAAGGACTCAGTTTATAAAAATCAAGCCAGTAAAGACTTTTAAAAAGAGAGATGAAACTCTAGTTCCACTACCATTGTAACATATCTTCCAGGCAAATTAACAGCGCACAAATACACGTAGACATACCTGGCAGAGCAGTTATGAAATCCCTCTGCAACATAGGTTTAAGATACGAGTTTATGTGCCCATGTTGGTAATGACACATTTGGGATATAAGATGTTCCACAAATTCCACTTGATCGGACTCTGACCACTGCTCAAAATATTTGACACACAGTTCTTTTTCCTTCTCATAGCTTGCTGAGAGCTTTCGTTGCTTGGGCACAATCATACTGGAAGTGCCATTGGCAAGTTTTGTCTGTAGGATTGGATTAAAAGAAACATAGACAGTAAGTATTGAAAATGAGGGAAATAGATACTTTTCTTATCTGGCATGCTTTGTTACGTCTGTATGTTGGAGCTCACGCTGTTACTCATTAGTAACTGGATATTTGTGAACAAATACACAGAAAGCCACACAAAGACCACGGCAAATTGGTAAATCAGGAACAATGCTGGTCAACTAGGCATCCCTTTCTAAAAGTTCACAGGAAGATATTTGGAGATCTACAGATGAAAACTGAAAGCTGAAAGCATGCTAAGTTGTTATTACTAGCAAGCAAAAAAGCTAATTTGTTTTTTCTTGTATACACCAGTTACTGGGCATTTATACAATTACAATTTATTTTTTAATAGTCAAATAAGAAACCTTCCATGCAAAGAAAGGCTGATGAATAATTTGAGACTGTAGTACCTTTGGAGATAAAGCTTAACTGTAACATTTATATGCTCAATCTAACCTTTTCCTTCTAAAAAAGAAATCAAAATTACATGCCATAAAATCTTTTTATTTATTAGTTCATTCAGTAAGTATCAACTGAGCACCTACAACGTGTTAAACACTGTCCTAAGTGCTAGGAATACAACACTGAACAAAAATAGCAGTCTCCATCATCAGGCACTTATACTGCAGTGTGTACAGCATGATAAAACCATAAACAAATAGAAAATATAATGTGGATAGTGCTATTAAGAAAAATAAGGGAATAGGAAAAAACTACATGTTATTGTAGTAGGCAAAACTCTAAGATGGTTGACCCCAAGATTCTCAGCTGATGGTGTACACATATCTTCCCTCGGGTATTCAAACAAACACATAGGTACTGCTTTGATTTAATTAAGGTGCCAAATCGGCTGGCCTTAAGATGGGGAGATTACTGCAATGGGTCTGACCTATCAAATGAGCCCTTTAAAAGCAGAAAGTTCGTTCTAACTGGTTGCGGAAGAAGAAGGGGGACCGCATGTAAAAGGATGTGGTCAGCCTCTGGGAGCTGACTGAGCCCCCAGATGACAGCCAGTAAGGAAATGGGGACCTCAAGCCTACAGAGGCAAGGTACTGCATTCTGACAACAATGATCTGAGAAGAGAATTTTCCCTCAGAGCCTCCAGATGTGAACTCAGCCTGGTCAGCATCTTCACTTCAGTCTTGTGATACTAGGAGCTGAGGAACCCGAGCCATGCTGTGCCAGAATTCTGACCTAGAAAACTGTGAGCTGATGAATGGGTGCCATTTTAACCTAATAATTTGTTATGTAGCAATTTAAAACAAACAAACAAACAAAAAACTAATATAGTTATTTAAGTCTGAGGGGTCAGAGATAGCTTCTCTAAAGAGATGACATTTAAACTGAGACATGAAGGAAATGTGGGAACTAGACATTTTGTTACAGGGGGGAAGAAACATCTAGGGCAAAGGGAATTTGAGGGCAAAGGTCCTCGGTAGCAGTCTCTCTGACATGTTCAAGGAATAGGTAAGAGGCCCAGGGTGGAGGGTAAAGTTGGAGTATTCCAAGCCAGATCATCCAGATCATTTATGTGGTGACAGCTTATCTCCAGTGATGGCTTGGGACAATTCCATCCCTGCCTGAACACGAATGCCATTCCTCCCATGAAAAGGTAGAGTTTATCTTAGCTTTTGAATCTGGGCTTTGGCTGACAGAATGGGGACAAAGTGACATTCTAGGACTCCTAAGCCCACAGTTTCTGCTTACTTCTTCTGAGAGCCTTGAGCCACCCTGTAAGAGATTCAGGCTACCCTCCTGGAGAGGGAAGTTGGGAAGATGGGAAGCTATGCAGAGAGAAAGGTCACATGGAGAATCACCTAGAAGCCCGAGAGTAACATGATCTGACACCTTCTAAAAGGATCACTACTGTGTGAAGAATAGACTACAGGGGACATAAATGGAAATAAGGAGACTAATTAAGAGACAACTTCACAGTAGTCCATGGAAGAGAACAATCTTTTGGACTTGAGTGGTAGCTGTAGAGGTGGTAAGAAATAATTGGGACTCAATGTGTATTTTGAAGGCAGAGCAAACTGGATTTGCTGACAGACTGGGTATGAGAAAAAAAAAAAAAAGACAAGGATCATGTGCAAATTTGACACTTGGAGAAGATTCAGAAATCAAGAGAAACTCTTGCTACTCTGAAAAAAGTTGGCTTTCTTTAAAGGATAATCACAAAGCGGTACAACTGGTACTTTTCAAAGTAATCTGATAGATCTTCAGCATATTTGTCTGAGGCAATCCCAATCTGGCAGGGAGGCCAATGTTACTATGGAGCTCATACCTGCCTGGACATGCTGAATGTGCCATAAAGCTAACATATTTGTATAATCAATTTGAGGCATAGGCTGGCTTAATTTCTAAACGTTAAATCCTGCATACAGGCTTCTTTACAAATGACTCCTGATAGATATCTGAAAGTATATTTTCAAGAATGGTATTAGCCGTTTTGCTTACACAGAAAAAGCCAACACCTGTAAGAAGCAAGCCCTGGTGTATGGAGCTGGATGTTTTCTAGCATAAGTGCCACTCTTATCTATGATAGAGACTAAAAATGATTAATAAGAACCTTGCTGGACACAGGCCTTGGGGGATTTCGGAGCTGCCTTTTGTGTAGGTTATTTGTTTGCATTTCAGAAAAGGAAAACTAGTGAAATATGGAGTAAGATTTAGTGAGCTAATGAACGGGTGGGTGTACAAGCTTGACCAAATGGCACTTCTCACCTCAACAACCCAAACCTCCCACTCCGTCATCTTTTATAAATTTGTCCTTTTGTCTTTTGAAAGGTAGAAATGGACTGGAGTTGGATGCTACCCAGGGTATTGTTTTCCAGAAATGCCAGTAACAGAGAACAATAATCAGCAATGGTAATGAAATGATTCTATTTATAACCTTCAACAAACCAGATGTTTCTATAATCACAGGGAGTCATGCTTTGATCAGTATTTATCAAGACTAGTAACAGATAAAAATGCCTAAGGATTTGATTATTTGATTATTCCACTGCAGGAGCTAAAGTTCAGTCAGGACTTTCATATACATATACTTTTTAAAAAAATTTATTTGAGAGAAAATGAGAGCAAGAGAGATCACAGAGGGAGAGGGAGAAAGAAGCAGGCTCCCCACTGAGCAGGGAGCTGGATATGGGACTCGATCCCAGGAACCTTAGATCATGACCAGAGCCAAATATTGATGGCCAATCAACTGAACCACCCAGACTCCCCAGGACTTTCTTATACTTCCAATGATCAAATCATAAATGGGACCTAAACTATTTGGCTATTAGAAATGAAATATCAACTGAGAGTTCATGAATTTCCCAACTGTCTAGGCTACACCAGCGGGCACTGCATTTTAGTTACCACCCCCAAAACAGAGTATTTCCTTGTGAGGTAGAAAGACACACACCTCAGCCATCATCACTTTGAATGAGTTACTCTTAACTACTACACCACACTGCGTTAAGAGCTTTGGTCTTACAATACAAAGACCTGGTTTCAAATTCTAGCCCCTCAATTTACTAGCTGTGTGTCATGGCATAAACAACTTGATTCCCCCCACCCCCGAGTCTCTGCTTCCCTCAGCTGCCAAATTATAGGATATATTCCACTGGGTTTTTGTGAGGATCAAATAAAATAATCTAAGAAAACCATGCTTAGCTCACCACCTGGCACACAGGAAAACACTCAATAAACCAACACTCTTAATGAACTTCTGACACCGCTGGAGTTGGCCTTTCCTTCTCCTTTTGAAAACACATCCTTCTTTCTCACTGTGTAATATATATTTTTAAAATTTTCATGCCGCAAATGTACATGGAACTGCATAATCTCAAGTGTATTAGCTCGATGAATTTTCAGAATATAACTAGAGCCTAGATCAAGAAGCAGATTACCATGAGCCTTATAACCCCTGCCTTGTGCTCCTTTTGTTGGGTCACTAGCCCCACCAAGAGTAAGCACTTTATTTATTTCATTTAAATAAATAAATAAATATATACACACATACATATATATATTTATATACACTTTTTAAAACTGTCTACCTATACAATGTACAGTAGCATTTAAAAAATGTAATTCTTAGGGATAAATTTAACAACATATGTGTTAATACCTGTAAAACTGAAAACAACAAAACAGTGCTGAGGGAAATTTTAAAAGACTTCAATAAATGGAGAGAGATACTATGTTCACAAATGGGACTGAATATGGTTAAGATGTTCATCTTTCCAATCGATCCATTGATAAGAGTCAATGTAGTAGCAATGAAATTCCAGCAAGCAAACTAACAAGCAGATTCTAAAATTTGAATGAAAATGCAAGGACCCAAATGTTAGCCAAGCGATCTTACAAAATAAAAACAAAGATGGAAGACTCACACGACTGAATTTCAAGACTTAACAATAAAGCAATAGTAATCAAGAAAGTGTGACTTTGCTGTAAGGACAAACATGTAGATTGATGAAACAGAATACAGACTCCACAAAGAGACTTACATATGGCCAGGTGATTTTTGAGAAAGGTGCCAAGATAATCCAATAAGGAAAATATAATCCTTTAAAAAGATGATGCTGAAACGTCTGGATACCCATACAGAAACAACAGACTTTGTTTTTTACTATCAACCATGTACAAAAATTAACTTAGGTGGATTCTGGACTTATGTGGAGGAGCTAACACAGAATGTCTAGAAGCAAACATAGAAGAAAATCTTGGTACTCTTGAGACAGGCAAACATTTTACACCCAGGGCACAAGAGCACAGACTTTTTTGTTTTAAAGGAAAAAATAGATAAATGATAAATTAGCATGTGGCAAAATTTTAAACTTCTGATTTCTAAAAAAGAAAAAGTTAAAATAAAAATACAAACCACAGGGGCGCCTGAGTGGCTCAGTGGGTTAAAGCCGCTGCCTTCGGCTCAGGTCATGATCCCAGCGTTCTGGGATCGAGCCCCACATTGGGCTCTCTGCTCAGCAGGGAGCCTGCTTCCTCCCTTCTCTCTCTGCCTGCCTCTCTGCCTACTTGTGATCTGTCTGTCAAATAAATAAATAAAATCTTTAAAAAAAAAATACAAACCACAAACTGGGAGAAAACATTTGCAATACATATTTTTGACAAAGGACTTGTATCCAGTATATATAGAGAACTCTTAAAACTCGATAATAAGAAAACAAATAACCCTAGTTTTTTGTTTTGTTTTGTTTCGTTTTTTCTTTTTAATGAACCAAAGATCTGAATAGACATTTCACAAGAAAAGAATCATGGATGGCCAACAAGCTCATGTAAAGATATTCAATATCATGAGTCACTAGGGAAATGCAATTAAAATCACCATGAGAGGGGCGTCTGGGAGGCTCAGTGGGTTCAGCCTCTGCCTTTGGCTCAGGTCATGGTCCCAGGGTCCTGGGATTGAGCCCTGCATCAGGCTCTCTGCTTCGTGGGGAGCCTGCTTCCCCTCTCTCTCTGCCTGCCTCTCTGCCTACTTGTGATCTCTTTCTGTCAAATAAATAAATAAAAATCTTTAAAAAACAATCACAATGAGATACTACTATACACTTACGAGAATGGCTAAGATGAAAAATACTGAACATACTGGCAAGGATGAAGAGCAACTTGGACTCTCATACATTGCTGGCAATAATGGTTAAAGATACAACTACTTTAGAACACAGGGAGCAGTTTCTTAAAAAATTGAACACATACTTATCATATGACCCAGCAACTCCACTGCTAGGCATTTACCTCCCCTACAAAATGAAAACATCTTTACACAAATACTTGTATATATGTGTTCATAGCTGTTTTATTTGTAATAGTCCCAAGCTGAAAAAAAAAACCTCAATGTCCACCAAAAGTTGAAAAGCAAACTGAAACCTATCTGTAAAATGGAACAGTACCAAGATGCCCTTCAACGGATGAATGGATAAGGAAGATGTGGTCCATACACACTATGGAGTATTATGCCTCCATCAGAAAGGACGAATACCCAACTTTTGTAGCAACATGGACAGGACTGGAAGAGATTATGCTGAGTGAAATAAGTCAAACAGAGAAAGTCAAGTATCATATGGTTTCACTTATTGGTGGAGCATAACAAATAATATAGAGGACAAGGGTAGATGGAGAGGAGAAGGGAGTTGAGGGAAATTGGAAGGGGAGGTGAACCATGAGAGACTATGGACTCTGAAAAACAACCTGAGGGTTTTGAAGGGGCGGGGTGGGAGGGTGGGGGAACCAGGTGGTGGGTATTAGGGAGGGCACAGATTGCATGGAGCACTGGGTGTGGTGAAAAAACAATGAATACTGTTACGCTGAAAATAAATAAAAAATTTAAAAAAAAATGGAACAGTACTCAGCAATAAAAGGAATGAACCACAGATACACAAAATCATATGTATGAATCTCAAACACATGCTGAACAAAAGAAGTCAGGTACCAAAACTCATACTTTACGACTCTACTTATATGAAACTCTAGGAACAACAATCTAATTTGTAATGATAAAAACAGATCAGTGGCTGACTGGAGCTGGATGTGGGGATGGGACTGACTGGGTAAGGACGCAAGGGAAGTTTCTGGGGCAATAAACGTGTTCTACAGCTTGACTGTTACACAGCTGTCTGTATACATTTGCCAAAATTCATCAAACTATATACTTAAAATGGGTGTATTTTATTGTATGTAAATTACATTTTAATAAAATTGAAAGTTCCAAGGATAGAGTATTCCTAAGGATAAATGTTACTGCAATATTAGTTTCATTTGTAACTAAGATATTACATTTATAGAGCGCTCAGGAGATAAAGGTCTTTGTTATCAAGCCTCTTCCCTCTATCATTCTCCCATACAGATTTTTCTACTAATGGCTAAAGTAAAAGTAGCAAAATTTCAATTTGAGAACCTTTGAAAATCCACAAGGGCACAGTGAAAAGTTCAATTATTAAAAAATCAAAAGGTTGTATATTAGAGTGTATGGGAGAAAGGGTAATGGTGACTGGTGGCAATAGAATTGATTTGGTTTTCCCAACAAAAGCTTGATGACTCAACCACTACTGTTCAAATGTCTAGGAAAGCTGACAAACAACCTCAGTTTAATGGTAACACTAACTGCACAGATCTTCTGCTTTTCTGTTTACAACGAACAGTTCCAAAAGAAAGAAAGGAAGAAAGAAGCTGTCAGATGACAGGCACATAAAATGAAAGGACTTAAGCATTTATATGACTCTCCTCAGCTTAGTCCTCAAAGGCTAAAGGCTAACATTTCCCACCTACCACCCCTGAAAAATATTACAAGCACCACTTTCAAAATTACCATGAATTCCTTTGAAGCTGAGCCAGGAGGGAAAATACAGACATCAACTAGCCTAACCACCACCACTGCAGTATCAAGTGAGCTCACTTTGCTAACTGTATTGAGTGCAGGTTGGAAGATGCAGTATGGACTGGATGAACTTGATGGTGAAATGATGATAGATGTTTCTAGCTGGCAATCAAACCCTGCTTTAATCATAGGGAAGGGTGTGGGTTAAGTAGAGAAAAAAAATTTTCCAGACATAGGACACCCTTTGGAACTGGGGATGTAAGGGCTAGACAGAGTAATATCTATGACCAGAGAGAGGCAAATGATATTTAAGGATTCTGTTTGGCTTTAAGAAGAGCTTTGAGAAGGGGGGGCTTGACACAGTTAATGGGGATTAAGGAGTGCACTTGCTGTGATGAACACTGGATGATTAAAATAAAAACTTCTAAAAAAGGGCTTTGAGGAAAGACTCAGGCATTGAAACCCATAGCAGGGGAAAGGGGACATAATGATTAAGCTGAGGAATGAGTCTAAGAATAAAATGGGCAAGGGTTCTAATGGGGATAAGGCTGTAGCCTAGGAGGGATAGGACAAGAACTTGGACTAAGGCTGGAACCTTAGAGTTATCAGTCAACCAACAACCATTTATTGAGTTACTTCTTTGGCCACTTTTCTAGGTGCTAGAGAAACTGTAGCACCACAGCTTCTTTACCTTCTCTAGAGAGGAGTAGGGAGAGAATATATAATAAAAACGTTAACTTCAGAAACCAATAAATATTGTCAAGAAAACAAAATAAGGTAAGATAAAAAAGGAAGGGAATAGTACAGCCTACTGTAACTGAGGTGGTCATGAAATGATGCAAAGGAGTTAACACTAGAGCTGAGATCTGAATAATGAGGGTCAGTCTTGTGAAGATCTGGGAATAGGCCCCCAGATATGAAGGAGTCAAAGGTGTGCGTTCAAATGAAAGACAGAAAGAAGGTTAGTATGGTTGGCACAGAGTGAATGTCAGGAAATGAGGTTAGTGAGGTGGCCTGGGGCCAGATCACAAAGGCCTTCTGGGCCACAGTAAGGAGTTTGGATTTCATCCAAAGTGTAAAGGAAAACCCCTGGAGGTTCCGAATGAGACAAGTATGACATCATCTGATTTATCCTTTTTTTTTTTTTTTTGAGATTTTATTGATTTATTTGACAGACAGAGATCACAAGTAGGCAGAGAGGCAGGCTGAGAGAGAGGAGGAAGCAGGCTCCCTGCTGAGCAGGGAGCCCGATGCGGGGCTCAATCCCAGGATGCTGGGATCATGACCTGAGCTGAAGGCTGAGGCTTTAACCCACTGAGCCACCCAGGTGCCCCCATCTGATTTATCTTTTAGAAATATTTATACTAGCTGCCATGTAGAGAATGGTGAGGGGATAACAAGAACAAGCTGCATAACAGAGGAGGACCAATTATCAGGTGGATAAAATAATCCAGGCAAGAGGAGATCATGGCCAAGATTAGAAGAGGTGGATTAGGAAGTATTTGGAAGAAACGTATTTTATCCTCACTAGAGGAAGGAGTACCTGCTGAGAATTCTAAGTTTGGGTTATAATACACACTTATTTCAATATAATAATTGACTTCTTCAATAGGGCTGGTCCTTCAAATGTTTAATCTGGTTATTAACCTGGAAGGTGACAGAACCAGGGTTCTTGTTCCTGTGGCCAGAAGAAAAAGGGTAAAACATTCAAGAACTTTGAGGGGGAAAAGAAAGGATTTTTAAAAGGGCTATACTATACTCTCTATTGGCGGTTGCCAGATTTTAGTTAAATAAAAATTCAAAAGCACTGACTTTAAAGTTTTTTTGTTTTTCCTTGATTTCTTGGCAAAAATATCTCTTACGGAAGTTCAACATTGTCCTGGCCAAATTAAATGGAAACGGTGTTGTCTGCATTTTGATTAGGACCGAAATAAGCAAGCACATAGAGAGATGGGGATGTGGTGATATTAGGGAGATCCAGAACAGCTCTAGAGATCCCAAAGAGGTAGGACAGAAACAAAACGGATCCCAGAAGGGTTAGGAACCATTGGTATCTGGGTATCTTTTATTTAACAGGGGATTTCAAGAAAAACTTGAACTTCATACAGTGTCTTAGAAGTCCTGAGTTCTTTTTTCTTTTTAAGAATTTTAAAGGATTTTAATTTAAGAATTTTAAAGGATTAAAGAAAGGATCTGGCCACAAATTGAACATGCAGAATGAGAGGTGATGAGTGTTCAAAAGTGGGATCATAGCTTTTATTGTTCTAATTTTCAGTTAAAAAACCACTATAACTTTCAGCAACCAAAGAAGTAGTCTGTTGTTCCATTCTCTTTTGAGGGGGGTGGTGGGGAGGGTGAAGTGAGAGTGCAAATGAAAAGAAAATGGTGGCCCTACATATAGAATGGGACATACATTTCAACAGAAGTAAGCATCACATTTCTCAGTGGGATTATTATATTAATATTTTAACAGCTTCTACTAAATATGATTACATATTAGGTGAACTCATAAATATGTCAGATCTGATTAGTGAACATGGAAGACAGGAAGGGGCAGATTTGTCAGCAGAAGGAAAGTTCACATTATGAATCTGACTGGTTTCTAACAACCAACAAGAAAAAGCCTGCAATCACTTCAATTCTTTCAAATAAAACTCACTAAAAACAAACTCACAAATATCCCAGTATACATGATTACTTAAAGACTGGACACTTGCCAATCTTTTCTTTTTTTTTTTTTAACTTACTAATTATAGGAAAAGCCATATAAAAAATTCATCAAAATCAAAACAAAGCCATTTTGATTATTTCCAGGTTTCTGGGGCTAGTTCAAGAGATAAGATAGTCACTTAACACTGCTAGGCTTCAAAACTGGGGCTCTTGTTTCTGTAGTGGGTTCCCTCTTGCAACTGCATAGCTTCCAGGCCAATAGGTTCTTTTGTTCTAAACCAAAAACTCACAGCAGTTTAATTTACTGCTGCATTATTACAGCTACTAACTACACACACCTCCAAGGCTGGTAAACCCCCTGATGTAGGCAGTGCCACCTTAAAAGGATTTTTGGATGGGTCTTACTGATGGGGGGAAAAAAGGACATAATGTTTAATTATAAGAAATGATTGAAATAGGCACAGACATACCCCGGGTGCCTCTGCACTGCAGCAAGCTCTAAACTTGTTATCGTTAATGGTTTAAATTTCACTGTGCTAATCATTTCAGGACACAAGCCTTTCTTGATAATCTAATGAATTATTCCAACATCCTTCAGCAAAAAAAAAATCCTCCATGACAGCACTAATTACAAGACGTTTTCCCAGAGCTTATGTAAAATATGACAGAGCAGCAGCTTAGGGAATTGCAGAAAACTGCTTCTAATTTCCACTGAGAAACTGACAAACACCTCTCTTTCATCTCTCCCAGCTCTCAAGTAAGATTTAACTTTCTCATTTAGTTAATTACCGAGTGAGGATCATCATTTCCCCGAATCGGAGCGGCACAGAGCCTTTATCGTGTTAACTTGTGAACTTGATCGATGGCTGCTGCTAAAACTTAATAACTTCACCCCCTGGCAAATTGTAAGATAAATATAATAGGAGAAACTCTGACAGTAAAAACCTGCCAGAAATGAGCGCTGTGTTTATGTTTCTTTGCAGGCAGCAAAAAAACAACCGAAGCTTATTACTGGTTGCGTGTTACTTATATTTAAAAGACTCCAGGCAGTTAACTTCCTACGTACTGTTAAAACTTTGCTCACAAGATGGGGAAAAACGGGAAAAAGCACCAGTAATGCAGACTTGGGGAAGTGAGGAAATAAGAAGAAAATGAAAAAAACAAACAAAACAAAAACAAAAGAAACAAACCAAACAGGGAGAGAGGCAAGGCAAGAGAACAAATACACTGTGTAAACTCTCTTAAAATGTCCTATTTATCATATAAAATGTCCAACCTGCATAAATAGGCATAAAATTCTTAAAAAGAAAAAAGAATTCAGGACTTCTTAGACACTGTATGAACTATATCTGGGAGCAAAGCAAGAGAATTTTGCTCACTCACATGTTTTCAATGACCATAAGTCCATGCCTGAAGAATTCAATTAACTGCATAATTCCTAGATCTCTTTTCAAAAACCCCTGCAGCTAGAAAACCATTCACGAACTACACCATTTAACCCTTTCTTAAATGAGCACACTATAGCTAGGAAACGCATAACTTTGTCTCAAACAGTCCATCTAATCTTATGTTTAACTCCCACACCTCAGTTAGCCAATGAGAAGGAAATAGTCTAGAAGTTTTTCTTTTGGCCAAACTTGAATCTAAACTTGGAATTTTAACATTTAACTGTAACAGAGATGATATCACAGCCTAGTACGGTATGAATTTTATGCCTTTTATAATCAACAGTACTAAGGGCAGTAAACAAGGGCCAATAATGAGGCCTAACAAAAATAGAATGGCAGCTCACCAATACCAGTTCCCTCTAACCCCTAAAACTGGGAACAGTGCTGAAACCAAATCTATGTACAAATCACCAAGTCCATTCACACTGACCACACTCATAGTATAGAAGACTGCAAAAAACAAAACATGAACTACATTTTTGGGAGGGCAGAGAAAGGCAGAAAAAGTCCTATAGAACTTTGAGTTGAGCCTAACTTGTGAGACTGTATTTAACATCCACCATGTGCTATGATAATGCCAAATCTTTTTTTTTTTTTTTTAAAGATTGTATTTATTTGACAGACAGATCACAAGTAGGCAGAGAGGCAGGCGGTGGGCAGGGGGTGGAGGGAAGTAGGCTCCCTGCTGAGCAGAGAGCCTGATGTAGGGCTGGATCCCAGGACCCCTGAGAACATGACCTGAGCCCAAGGCAGGAGGCTTAACCCACTGAGCCACCCAAACGCCCGATAATGTCAATTCTTGAAGGCTTCATGCTGCAGTCCAAGGGGCCACAGTTTTGAAAGTTAAAATGATCTGGAAAACTAAACATCAAAATAGCAAACCAAATTCATACTTGCAAGAGCGTCAAATCTGATTCTTCATTTTGTTTTGTTTTTCTTTTCATTATATAAGGATCTGGAGGGAGGTCAAGCAGAGAAAGACTGATTTGTTTAAAAAAAAAAGCATTTATAATAGATATACTATAGACAATATGAAAAACATGGAAGCACAAAGAACATAAAAATTGCCCATAATTTCCACAATCAACAAATAAAGAACATTTACATTTTGATGGGTATATATCTTTCTGGTCTTGAAAAAAATATACACCAGCCAATTATTTGATGTGTAGGGGAGGAGGATGTTTCTGTGCCATCTAGAGGACTTTTTTTTGTCTATAACATCAAATTAATCAGAGCAGGCAAAATTTATCTCCTTTGACTCAGAGAAGTCAAGATCTGATCCTGGAGGATACAGAATTACAGATCACTGTGACTATGGAGAGGAGGAGAGAGAAGAGGAGGAAGAGGAGGGAGGAATAAGGAGACAGAAGGGGAGAAGGCTAGAGGAAAGGGAAGACAGGGAAAGAGAGAAGGTTGTGAGAGAAGGGGGAGAGGGAGGAGGAGAGAAGGGAGAGGAATGTCTGGGAATGGGGGAGAAGAGACATTTGGGCACTTGGGAGGGGGTAGGTAAGGGTCCTGAAAGAGCTGGAGAGATAAGTATGGGTAGGGAGAGATGGGGAGGGGGAGAAAGATGAGGACCTAGGAAAGAGATGGGGAGGTAAGTAGGGAGGGAGAGGGATGAGGGGGACAAGAATAAATATAACCAAGTTCAACAGGGACCTAGCATGACCAAGTTCACTGGCAATATGCTCGTTGGACAAACAGGTCCTCTCCCACACAATAACCAATAAACATCAAGAGGAGAGGAGATGAAAAACCATTTTCCTAAACCACTACTTAATGTTTCAGGCAGAGTAATAAAGTTTAATTGTCTGGAATCTGGTTGCTCTTTCTGTAAACTTCCTCAGAGAGAGGTTGCTCATCTGGATGTTAAATAATGTTAATAGTACCAAAATAAAATTTCTGTGATGGAGAAAGTTTAAACTAAGAGTCTTCTCCCCAACTTCCCCCTCACATCCTCCCTTTATTTTAGCATTAGAAAGTTAAGTTCTACCATAAATAACAGGGAACGATAGAAGCACTGGCTGCCAGAGGAAAACAGAGACACACTTACAGCACAATTAAAAAGTATGGGAAAAATATAGCCAGTTTTAAATAAGGAAAGAAAAAAAATACTGCCCTCCTCCTCTTTGCGCTCTAATCCTTACATTTTTGTGTCCAATAAAAAAGGACTCAATGACTTGGTAAAACTTGTTCCTGAAGAAAGCCTTTGAGAAGGTAGATCTAAAACCTGGATTAGAAAAATACAAGGGTTTTTGCTTTGTTTTGTTTTTTTGTTTTTGGTTTTTTTTGTTTTGTTCTTTGCTTTTTTTTTTTTTTTTTTTTAAATGGGATCTTAAGAAGCCAACTCAGCTTTCCAGGAGAAATTCAACTCTTTCCAAATGCTTGTTAATGCATGTTAAATGCAGCAAGAAATAATCCTATGAGGCAGCAGCACAGGCCTCTCTTAGCTGCAGTGAATGAGGTAAATGACTTGTAACTTCTGGAAGTCTTGGTTATCTGCAGGTAAAACTTTAATAACCCTTGGAGCATCAAGGGACTAAAGACATTTCTCTCTGGAATACTTGGGTAATTGTTTTCTTAATTTATCCAAGGAGAAGCTTAGTTTGGATGCAGCATCTGTTTTTTTAGCAGAGGTGATCAAAATAACTTGCTCAGATTCACAGAAGTTAGTTGAGTTCAGATTAAATTTCAAAATGCAGTTGTTACATAAAGTGAACAGTTTTTCTAAAATGAAATTTTGGCCCTTCCTCTTTTTAATGACTATAAAGCTCCAGGTCAATGACTAAGACTAAATGTAAAAGACCAGGACTTCTTTGTATAGATGGATAAATATATTTTCTACAGCCAAAAGTGTTTTACATGAGCACCAAGACCACAAGTGCCACACTGAAGCTGGTTCAGATATCATTTTGAAGGAATTTATGTTTATGTAATGGAATGTCATAAAAAACGACGCCATAATTTGGTACTCATTCTATCCCAGCTCTACCATTTACTCAATGTGTGATCTGTGTGATCTGGGGTAAATTACTTAATTTACCTGTGCCTCAATTTCCTCATTTGTAAAAAGGTGATTCTTATAGTACTTGCTTTGAGGGGTTAATGTCAGGATTAAAAATAAAATAATACAGGTAAAGACATTCAGAAGAGTACCTGGCACATAGTAAGGACATGGGCTGTCATTATGCTTTTAATAACTAGAGAAGACTTTAATACACTTAGTTGCTGATTATAATTAGCTTAATCCTTTATCAAATACAATCTTCTTTGCTTTTATAATAATTTTACGTCTAGAAACCTTTACTTTCACATTAGATTTTAAACTCTGAAGGACAGGGCCCCTGAGTGGCTCAGTGGGTTGAGCCTTTGCCTTTGGCTCAGGTCATGGTCTCAGGGTGAGCCCCGTATGGGGCTCTCTGCTCAGCGGGGAGCATGCTTCCCTGCCCTCCGCCCCTCCCCGCGCCTGCCTCTCTGCCTACTTGTGATCTGTCTGTCAAATAAATGAAATCTTTAAAAAAAAAATAAAAGTGAAGGGTGATGATTCCCATCACATCTCCATTTCATTATCAAGAGATGGGAGAACATGGATGAGGCTTGGAGAAAGTTCCTATTTTCTATAGCACATCAGGGCACTATGTGGAGCCTGTGCCATGCTACAGTGGAGGTACTTCTCATGGCCCAATAAAGAACCAAGGGCCTTTTTAACCCCCTCAAAAAAAAAAAAAAAAAATAGCTAGAGTACCTAACTGGCCCAACCAGTAGCTCAAGTGACTCCTGATCTCAGGGTCATGAGTTCAAGCCTCACATTGGGCATGGAGCCTATGTTTAAAAAAATTAAAAAAAAAAAAAAAAGAATATAGCTACTTATAGGAGGAGGCCTGGGTTTGCTACAAGTCACTTGGTATATATGTGACACCATTATTTGATCTCTGTCAAATAAATAAATAATCTTTAAAAATAAAAAAATTAAAATAAACTCTGAAGAATAGAAATTATGATATAAGCCCTTTACATCTATGTAACAGCAGCTCAAAAATGTTTGGTAAACTGAATTTTTAATCCAAACTAATTCAAAGAGTAGATATTGTTTTTTTGGGAGTACAACAGTAAAACATATTTGGAGTCCCCTTATCTCACCCACAAGGATGCCAACTATCCATACACTGATGCTTTGGCCATAAGTACTCTTATGTGGCAATCCTTAATCCATTAAGTTTTTTAAGTTTCATTTCAATGGTGCTCGCTTCGGCAGCACATATACTAAGTTTCGTTTCAATGTTTTGTATAGTAAAATACGTAAAACAGTACTATGCAAAAACCCAAGACTCAAAGTAAGAAAGAAGTTCCAAAAGGAATGATGTTTGCCATTACACTGATGTTTCCACTAAGTTTAAGTTGAAGAGAAAGAGAAGAGCAAAAGGAAGACCTTGAAATAAGTTCTACAACATGGAATAAAAGACATGTGCACAGTGATTTTTTTTTTCAATCTTTCAGAGCAATTGCCAAAACATTCCCATAACACTCTAATTTAGTGAGGGAAGAGCAATAAGGAAATTATTAGAATGCTAACAAGACTTTCAATGCATTATTATAATTTCCAAATTCCACTTTACTGGTTTCTACCAAGAGCTAACATCCTGTGTACAGAGCACATTTTGCTTCCTTCAGACTTTGTACTTTGTTTTAGTGATTAGCAAAGACAGAGCTGTGCTGAAAGCAGACTAAAATTCCAGCTGTCATCAGCACCCACCCTCTTCTCTCTCAAAAACTGGCAGAAAGGGGCACCTGGGTGGCTCAGTTGGTTAAGTGACCAACTCTTAATTTTGGCTGAGGTCATGATCTCAGGGTCGTGAGATTGAGTCCAGTATCGGCCTCCATGCTCGATGTGGAGCTTGTTTAGGATTCTCTCTCTCTTTCCCTCTGCTTCTCTCTCCCTCCACTCAACACAACACAAAACAAACAAACAAACAAACAAACAAACAAAATGGCAGAAAAACTGTTCCCATGTGACTTAGTTTCAAGGTTATTTAACACCCCTCCACCAAGGGCACTATTTTTATGGGATTTTTGTGGGCCAGAGACTAGATTTTTTATTTTTCTGAGGAAAGAGGGTCACAAAAATTTTTTTTTCAGAATAGGGCAAACTTCCACCCAGGATTTCATGTGTGTATTTGTTGGGGGTGGAGGTGGGAGATGAAATGAAATCAGTAAGAAATGAAAATCAAGAAGACAATTACTTCATAATGTTTATGCACTTGATTTAGAAATAGAAATCACAACCTTTCATTGGAGAACTTGGCCTTTTCTTAAAACATGAAATGGTTTCTGTAAAGGTATTTCCTGATTTACTACCCAACTTTTTAAACTCACCTGGGTGAGGCTTAAGCTCACCTGGAAACTATAAATATGAAACTCAAGGGTACCCACTTTTTCTCTTGAAATTTTCTGTATCAAATGTTCTGAAGTTACTCTATCTTTATTTTCTTTTTAAGGAACACATACTGAACGTTGATACTCTGGAAACAAACCATCATGAAAAGTTCTCCTATAGCTGACAGACATAAACAGGCCCACGGCAACAGGGAAGCAGAATGATGGACCAGCCCTATCACTAAGTAGCTATGTGATCATGGGCAAGTTTCTACTGTCATGGGACCACGTCTGTAAAATGAATGGGTGGACGGGATAATCTAAGGCTCAGTCTGGCTTTTATATTTTGAGTGTCTATGATTTCAGTTCCATGGTAAATTAAAATAGAACTGAGTAAATAAATTTAAAAATAGAGATTCATTCTTTGTATTTTCTTATTTAAAAACTAACAAATTAGAATTTAAGTATATGCCCCTCAAGTGAAAAGAGAAATATTTTCTTTATATTATTTGGCCAAGCAAATATTCCAGCATCTGAAGAATAAGTATGCTTTTTCTAAAAGGACTGCATTTCTAATGTAAAGAAATGCTATCATTCTGACTGACAGGTACACAGGTAACATTATTATTCTCTCACTTTTCTACATGCTAAAATATACCATAATTAAGAAATTAACATTTTAAAAGTGATAAACTTTCTTAGGGCTGACACTAAAGACTGAAGACCTAATAATGTCATCTTGAAGTTTTCTGTGTTTTAATATAACTTATTTCTTTCATATTTACTCTCATTTCCTCCATCCACCTCTCTCCATAGTTCCCAGCATTTAAGGAAAGGTTTTCTAGAAAAATGTCCATAAATGTCCTATTAAAAACCCCTTCCTGGGGTGCCTGGGTGGTCAGTTATTGAGTGTCTTCCTTCAGCTCAGGTCATGATCCTATGTGTCCTGGGTCCTGGGATTGAGCCCCATATAGGGCTCCCTGCTCAGTGGGAAGCCTGCTTCTCCCTCCTCAGCTCCCGCGTGCTTGTATTTCCTCTCTTGGTATCTCACTCTGTCATAAATAAATAAAATCTTTTAAAAATCCCCAAAAACAAAAACAAAAAACTCCTTCATGCGTTTTCAAAAAACGTTATCAATTCAATATACCAGTTTGTCTTATTTAGGGCCAAATCAAAATAGTAGGGCTACATGAAGAGTCTGCCAATAGACAGGAAAAACTTACTGGGATCTTAATGCTTCATCAAGGTTATAGTGCTCACGATCAGATAGCTGTTGTTCTCTACCAGTTTAATTTTTGCATTATAGTCCACAGCTCACTGTATCTTAGAGACCTTTTTCTTTCAGATTCCAAAGGCCATCAAGTGTCCTCAAGGTCAAGGTAGTGTATTGAAAATGAATATGGAGAAGAACTGAGCCTTAATTTCCATTTGAAAGATTAAGTTTCACTGGAAATTACACACAGAATTTGTAGCACATCTTCCATGGAGATAGTATTTTTTGGTGGTGATCGATCTAACAGGCCTACCTGTAAATTAAATAAGGCTGCAAGAGTGGGCTGGTATCAGAATGGACATGCACCAAGAGAGTAGCAGTGACAATGTGGGGTGAGGGTGAGAAAAAGACAGAATCAAGACATTTTGGTAGATACTTTCTTAGGGATAATAGCAAGGAGCCTGGATATTACTGAAGGACTAAGTCAAACAACTTATTATTTTAAAGATAGTGTTAGACAAGCCTTGTGCAATCCTTGCGTCAGCAATGTACAAACTATGTACGTAGGCCTGAACGAGCTGGTTACCCAGCCTGAGGTTAAAGCCTCAAGTTTTTTCACACGTAAAGGGGAACAAATAGTACCACCCATTTCCCAGGGTTGTTAAAAGAATAACAGGAGATCATCTATAAACCGCTAAGCATATTAAGGGTGTGTCACATAAACACTCAATAAAGGTAGCTGTTATCATTTGCTAGTACATAAAAGCCATTTGGGCAATTCAGGCGGCATCAGGATCTGCCCACCGAACTCTGAAGCTAAAGTTTTAAATGAAACTCTGAATTTCAGAAGGGAAATTATGAATTAGAATATTTTAAAATATGCTAACTTGTCTGGCCACCATTAGTTGGTATGATCAGGGACAGAACTGTTAAGGAAATAACGAAAATTTAAGATGTGATTAGGTTTATCAGAAATCAGGGAAACTACAACTTCGGGAATTTGCGGTGTGCGGAGTTATCTCATTTAAACAAATACATTAAAGACTTTCTGTGTGCTAAGTGCTATACTAGGTGATGCAAACGGAGGGCAAATATTGACAAGCTGATTATAAAACGTATATGGAAATGCAAATGGCCAATAAACATCAAGGTAATATTGAAGAATAACAACAAAGCTGGAGGGCTTACTCTCAGAGTTCAAGATTTCACATAGTTCAAGACCTACACATAGGAACGCCTGGATGGCTCGGTCACTGAGCATCTGCCTTTGGCTCAGGTCATGATCCCAGAGTCCTTATAAATCATTCAGAAAAATACATAAAACTCAATAGAAAATGGGCCGAAAACCCAAACAGGCTTTCTTCACATCTAAATGGTCAATCAACATATAAAAAGAGGCTCAATTTTTAACTTTTAAGGGAAATTTAAATTAAAAAACACAATATAACAGTGTGCATATACTTATTTTTCTCCTTTTTATATTAGAAATATAATTTTGTTTCTCCCTCTCCTCCCCACTTATGTTCTCTCTTGCTGTTTGTCTCTCTCTCAAATAAATAAAATATTTTTTAAAAAACAGTTAAGATTGTAAATTTTGTTTTTTAACAATAAAAAAAAAAAAAACAACCATAACATGATTCCACTATATACCATCAGAATGCTACAATGAAAAAGCCAAAAAATCAAGTGTTGGTTAGTGAGGAAAAGGAACAATGGAACTCTCATTCCCTACTTTCGGGAGTATAAATTTGTATACCAGTTTGGAAATTCCAATTCCTCACCTAGATACATACCCAATAGGATACATGTATTCATTGTACATATTTACCAACAAATATACACAAATTTCTTGTAGTTATCAAAATCTGAAGGCAACCCAAATGTACATCTATAGCAAAATGGATAAATGTGGTACATTTATATAAGGAAACATGACACATCAATGAAAATTTAAAAATTAGAATGATATACAATGTGACTCTCAAAAAACATTATGTTGAGTGAAACAAGTCAGACAATAAAGAATATGTGTTGTATGATTCTATTTATATGAGGTTTAAAAGGAGGCAAAACTAGTGTTACCCTCGGGAGGGGAGTGACAAAGAGGACAGGAATGGGCTTCTGGTAATGTTCTTTTTCTTTTCTTCTTTTTCTTAAAAAACAAACAAACAAACAAACAAACAAAAAACCCCTCAGTGACTATCCAGGTGTGTTCACTTTGTGAAAATTCACTGAGCCAAATTCAGGGTCTCCCGAATACTGTATTAGAAAGAGATGATTATATTCATAGAAAGAGGGATAAGGGTGAATAAAGTCCTATTTGACTGGATATAGACAGTCCTAACCCTTATTTTTGAATATAAAGAAAACAGGTAATTCTAATAAAGATTTAAATTCTTGCCAAGTAACAGCCTTAGCCTCTATCTTCACTTGCGACCCTATGGCCACATACAGACAATTGTTCCCATATGCCTCAACTCTGAACAAGGTTAGAGCTCCCTCTAGCACTTTTAACTTAGGAAACACCACAGGCCCTTCCAGAGCTGACACAGTTTGGCGCTGCCCACGGTTAAATGCAATATGGCGATTTTTATTTTTAATTTGCTTTAATTGTTGCTATGATATGAATAATTAATAGGCTGCCTAAGCCAGTTTTGTAAAGTTCACAATACAGAAAGCCAGGAGAGAAATATCTACTTAGAAAGGAGGCTTAAAAATGGTTATAACTGCTATAATATTAGGGAATTCAGAATATTTATTCATGATTTGTGGCAACACTATGTCTTACCAACAAAGAAACACACTACCAAGCACTTCCTACTAAAAAAGTCTTCTGGTCTTCATTTATTTTTCTCTCCATGGCTGCATAACCATTGTATCTATAGTACTGTATAAAAGCAAAGTAGGTCAGTGTTAGGAGAAACTTGCTCTTCAATGGAGAAGAGAAAGGTTTGGCTGTAAACACTTAACCTAGTTCCATCTATTCTAAAACAAGTATTTATTAGCATTAAATAACCCCCTGGATAATAGAAACCTATTCAAATTGAAGCTGTACTCTTTTTCCCATGCTTGTAAACTCCCTTCTTCACTGACACCTTAACCACTGGAAATTATGATACCAGTGCTTCCACTCAGCAATGTCTATTTCACTTTTAAATATCACCAGAAAGTATAATTTCAATACGATGTTGTAATCCTACGCAATCCAGACAGAATGCGAGCAGGCTCTAAAAGTTCAATGATTATGATACACACAACTATCTGGGAATGCAGCCAGAAATGAAAGGGACTTCATTTGTCATTACTGGATTTCAAATCTTCCCCACCCTGAAAGAAACACTGCTTTTCAACACTCTTTTTAAAATACAAATATAAAACCAGGCTTGCACAGTAAGTTCCTTGAATCAAGGAGGGAGGATGAAAGAATGAAAAAGAAGAGAATGTAAAGAGTCACCTTAAAAATAAATTCATTTTAGTGAAGACTGTTATGTGTTATTCATTATTCTGCATTCTAAAACTAAGAAACAATTTTTTTAGTGATAATATGAAACAAATACCAACTTTTTTTTCTTTTCAAGCTTATGAATTCCTCAAAAAATGTGTCCATAAATTAAAGGAGACTTTACCAATGTCCAAGGAAAATTTTTACCATTTTGTTTTTCAACATTCTAAACAGAATTAATACAAGTCAGTAGGATGTTTTCTCTCGTGCTCTGGTTACACACGAGCACCTTTCTGCCAATGACAGTACGCAGTGGACATCAGATCAATCCTGGACCTTTCCTGCACGTACCACAAAGCCAAGATGCCACATCACCAATTAGTTTGGTTTTGCATCATGTCTGCTGGTCACATGAACAGCCACATTCATTCCAAGGGCAGCTCAAACTAGGGGTGAAATATTGTCTGAAAACAGTTCTTCATTAACCTACAGAGAGCCTCAGTCATGACTCGTGTTTTTCCTAAGACACGATTCACTATTGCTTCTCTCTCAATTCAACTAGTATCTGTTGGGAGCCGTATATCATGAACCGGGACAAGAATGACACATCTAAATTAACATGACAGAAAAACTATTTGATGCTGCCTCTTGCTTTCTGCACTTTACTCTCTTTTGTGGATCCAAAGGCTTCAGAACCCTGGCATTAATTAAGAAACAGTTTTATTACACACAATCAAAGCCTGCAAAGAAAAACCTAACAGACAGCAAGAGGAGATTACAAGGTTCAATTAACAGTTTTACTTTTTTGTGGTTGCTAATTGAGGTATTTTTAATTTTTATCATCTCACATGGAATGCTGAAAAGGAAAAACACTCTCAGTGCAAGAGAAGTTTACAAACCTAAAATCTGTTACCATATCACTATTTTATACAATCAATTTGCATACTTCTGGTGTTTTCCGAATCCTGGCTGCTTGTTAGTAAATTGTTAACATTTAATAGGCACCACAGAAAACTTTTTTAGATTAACCTCTCCCCCCCCGCCCCGCCCACACAAAACCACCCTAATTTCTATGTACTAAAATTCACAAACCATAGTGGTTGAAAGTACATGGCTCTGGGGGCAGTCTGGGTTCAAATTCCAGGTCTGCATCATAACTTGGGCAAGTTGCTCCATCTCTCTGAGTTCTAATTTATTTGTATGCAAAATGGGGTCGTATGCTTCAGGAGACTGTTGCAAGGATTTAAGTGAGAGTGTAATTCCCTTAACCCGGTGTTTGGCACACTGTAAACTTTCAATAAATAATAGTACAAAGGCTATCAAATTCGGTAACACAATCTTAACACTTAAAAAAAGTGTTTTATAATTTTTGTTTGTTTGTTTAGAAGTCAATTAGACTCAACAAACAATTTGAGAACTGACCTGCGAGTGCACATCAGTTTCATTCAAACTCTAAGATGAAGGCAATTTACTTTTGGATACCATTTATTTGCCTTTTATGAAGAACCTGTTTTATACATTTTCAACTGAGGGGAAAAAGGGAGTAAGTAACAATCTAAGTCTCAAACTTCTGAAGTGTCAAGAGCACTAGATAGCAGTATTAATTGGCTACCTAAAGAGTATACCAAAAAATTAGCTATAAAAAGCTCTCACTTAGGATTTACCCTTTACTGCATATTCTCATGTTATAATGTGGAGATAATGGCTCCTGTAAGTGTCCCAGTCTAGATGTAATCGTTTACATTACTCAGTACCCAAATCTTTCAAAAACATCCAATATTCACAAAACTGTTATCACTGCAAATGGATCTACTGGAATGTGGATACATGTGGTGCCTGTACCTGTTCCTTAAGTGTTCATAACAAAATATAAACAGTAGCTATATTTCTTGGACTTAATTTCAGAACCCACCTCCTCTTCCTTAAATATCACCCAGAGAAAAAGTTAATAAAAACTCCTCCAACTTATCAATTTTAAAGTCTAAAATTACATTATACTAATCCTACAAAAATCACATAAAGGAAGATCAAGGAAACATTTTTTTTTTTTAAATAGTAATAAAACTGTTAGGTTCTAAGCACTCCAATCACAGGAGTAACAGAAAATACACAATACGAAAAAGAACCTCACACACAGATGTAAATAAAGCCACCCTTTAGGTTGCCCATTAATCCACAAGTGGCATATTCATCTTATTTACAGTATTATACCCCCTGCCATGATATTCCATTACAGAGTCACGCTACACACTCCATAGTTAACACTGTAGGAACCATCTCTTTTTAAACACGGTTTTCTCTGTGTATTCCCCTTTTGGCCTCCTCTCAGGTTTGAAAAAAAAAAAAAAAACACTTTACAATTAAATTCCTTATGCTATTAGATATTCCAAGAAAAGGTGTATAAAGTTAAAGAAATGATGTCTGACATGTAAAACATAATTACATTTAGTTTACTCTTCTAGAAATATTTCACTCAACATTCCTGTTTGTCATGGTCTTAGTACTCCATGTGAGCAAGTACTCCCTACATATTTTTACAAGTCTGAGCATGAAATTTATGTCAACCATAACTATCAAAAACTTCTATTCTTTCTATTAGAGAATATGCAGGGAGATTCTATGTGCATGTATATGCTAATAGTCCTGTTTGTTCGCTTTTTGTTTTCATTTGCTTTCAATGAACCTGTTTCTTTATAAAGACTCACTCCTCTCCCAAGCTTTTTCTCTCCTCTCTGAAACAGTAAGGTCCAGCTATTAATTCTGATATCCTTACCAAGTCTTTGCAATCACTGATCTATCCAAAAGCATGTAAACAAATATAAAAATGTTTACTGAAGTGTAATCACAGCCTCAGCCTGGAAGCCTTAAGGGACATTTTTTTTTAACTTTTTTTTTTTTTTAGATTATATTCATTTATTTGACAGATCACAAGTAGGCAGAGAGGCAGGCAGAGAGAGGGGGAAGCAGGCTCCCCGCTGAGCAGAGAGCCCGATGTGGGGCTCGATCCCAGGACCCCGGGACCACGACCCGAGCTGAAGGCAGAGGTTTCAACCCACTGAGCCACCCAGGTGCCCCAAGGGACATTTTTTTTTAATTGACAAAATTAATAACCAAGCTTAATCAGGAAAAATAAAGTTTTGATATAAAAGAATTGCCAATATATACTTACAATGTAAATCCTGACATAGTAGGATGAGATGTGTATTCTAAAACAATTAGGAAGGTGTGAGTCACCACCTTGAGCTGGCTGTATTGGACTCATACTGTCCCACTCATTTTATATGTAGAACAATGGAGCACAGAGCCATGAGGTCATCTTAGACACTTCAAAGACCTGTGTTTGTAAGGTAGGTGATTATCACTGAGTAAGCATTTAAAGTTATACAGTAGAATTACTGACTAGGTAGCCTAGAATAGAGACCGTTTTCTGAGTACAGTATTTGGCTCAGTTCAGTCAGAACAACATTACCTTACAAGCAATAAGGAAGACAGGGGAGATGAAGAAATAACATTTGCTTGATGTGAAAAGTGCTACAGAAATCAAATGGAGAAAAGCTAGAGGTGCTTTGTAGTGTGAAGCCAAGTATAACAGCAGGAGAAATATAGGGCCTCCAAATACTATTTGAAAGGCAATCTGGTGTAGTAAGGAAGGACTCTGAAGTCAGAGAGACTGGAGTTCAAAACTTGACACTGCAACTCAGAGATGTGAAAACTTGGGAAAAGGCTTCACTTCTCTAAGTTTCAGATTCCTTATCTATAAAATAGGGGATATGCATCCATCTTATCAGGTTCACATAAGGTTTGAAACAGACAACACGGCTAGCACTATAGTGCCTCAACATCAGGCTTAATAAATACTAACATATTTTTGGGGTGCCTGGACGGCTCAGTCGGTTAAGCTCCAGCCTTCAGTTCAGGTCACGACCTCAGGGTCCTGGGATGGAGCCCTGTGTCAGGCTCCCTGCTGAGAGGAAGCATGCTTCTCCCTCTCCCTCTGCTTGTGCTCTCTGTCAAACAAATAAAGAAAATCTTAAAAAAAGAAAGAGAAAGAAAGAGATAACAGAGCTAGCACTATAGTGCCTAAACATAGGGCTTAATAAACATTAACATATTCTCTTTCCTCCTCAAAGTCTTGAGGAGTACAAAGTAGAAGAAAGAAAAAAAAGATCTTCCATTCTGAAGATAAGTAAGTAAAAAGATGACCATTTTCCAATTCTTTTTTTTTTTTTAAGAGTTTATTTATTTGAGAGAGAGAAAGTAAGAGAACACGAGTGGGGGTAGAGCAGAGGGAGAAGCAGACTACTTGCTGGGCAGAGAGCCCCAACAGGATCTTGACCTGAGCCTAAAACTGACACTTAACCAACTGAGCCACCCAGGCACCCCCAATCTCAGTTTAAATGTCACCTCCTAAAAGAGGACTTTCTTAGATTTTCAATACAAAGTAAATATGCAGTCACTCTCTATCACATCACACTGTCTTAACTGTCTTTTCTACATCTCATATTTTTTTAAAAGATTTTATTTATTTATTTATCAGGGAGAGAGAGAGAGAGCACAAGTAGAGGGAACAGCAGGCAGAGCAGGCTAAAGGAGAAGCAGGCTCCCGGCCAAGCGAGGAGCCTGATGCCGGACTCGATCCCAGGACCCTAGAATCATGACCTGAGCTGAAGGCAGCCACTTAACTGACTAAGCAACCCAGGCGTCCCTACATCTTATATTTTTTTAATAAGTATTTTGGGTTTTTTAAGATTTTATTTATGGAGTGCCTGGGTGGCTCAGTGGGTTAAGCCTCTGCCTTCAGTTCAGATCATGATCTCAGGGTCCTGGGATCGAGCCCTGATTTGGGCTCTCTGCTCAGCAGGGAGCCTGCTTCCCCCAATCTCTCTGCCTGCCTCTCTGCCTACTTGTGATCTCTCTGTCAAATAAATAAATAAAACCTTTTTAAAAGAAGATCTTATCTTATCTTATTTATTTATTTATTTATTTATTTATTTATCAGGCAGAGAGAGAACAAAGCAGGGTGAGTGGCAGGCAGAGAGAAAAGCAGACTCCCAGCTGAGCAGGGAGCCCGATGTAGGACTCAATCCCAGGATACTGGGATCATGACCTGAGCCTAAAGCAGACACTTAACCGACTGAGCCACCCAGGAGCCACTTCCAATTCTTTATATAGGAACACAGCCCTAAACTAAAAATCAGGGGGATGGGGAACTAGAAAGGATTATAACATCATCAGAGATACAACTGGTTCCATACATAAGAACTTTAAATAAAGATGTATTAGGTGAGCTCCAAAGGACTAGACTATGAAAATTTCTCTAAAGTGAACCCTATTCATGGGATTTGGGATTAGTAGAATTTAAGGTGACTTGGTAATTCTAGGTATGTTAGAAAACAAAAAGGAGTTTCTTGGTCATTCAGCCAGTTAAGACATTCTGTAATTACTAATATAAACAAAAAGATGCCCTCAAAAAGGAGACGTTTATTTAACACTGATCTTAAAGAGCAAATCTTAGTGGAAAAGAACTCTAACAACAAGAACAAATACTGGCAAGATCACTAGGTCAGATGGAAATCCCGAATCATGGGAAGAAAAGGAAAAACACCAAATTTATTTTATAATTAGTTGGTATAGATAGGATAGTCATTTAAATTCATAGCTCATTGCCTTACAAGCTGGAGTCATGACACAAGAATAAGATTTTATATGTATAGATCCTGAGCTCATGGGAACTGAAAGGTTCAAAAGGAGAGCTCAAGTTACAGAAGCTTTGTAAGTGATCTATTTACACCATATGACTAAGAACATATCCATGGAGAGCTTATGAGACAAGGCTTCTGAAACTGTCAAACTAGGAGAGAGGAAAATGAACAGCCACAAAATCCATAAAAGCTGTAAGTGTAAAAATCTCTCTTCCAGATTAAGGAATGTAGAAAAGTATTATGCAAAATTCTACAAGTGGGCTTTAAAATATTAACATGCACAGTAGCACCATTCTCTTAGAGTGTGTGGGGGGTTGGGGGGGAGTCCTAGGGACTCTTTAGTATTAAGTCACTGATCCTAAAATTCTGAATATGAGTATTTTCAGGAAAAGCTCACTGTCAATCAAAAAACAAAACAAAAACAAAAATCAGGTTTCTGACAGAATTTCAAATGTATACTAAAGATTTTGGGGGGAAGGAGGGTAGAAGATGGGTACTACAGGGAAGTGAAGTGCCTTTATTCTATAGGTTTTGCATAGGGGTATAATATCAGGGACTTACTTTCTATAAATATAGCATCTTAGGGCTTCAAGGCTAGAACCTCCATTAGTTATACATATATGAAAAAATATGAAAAAAGGTTCTATTAACTATGATGAGGAAGATCATCTTACATCTAACCTCAATATTTCATACTATACTTTAGGCTCTTTACTGTTAATTCTCTACTCAGATGTTATCAGATGGGTATCTGATAACTCGTTTTCATGTGTCAGTATTTATGTTTTTTAGTTTTTAAAAAAATATATTTATTTATGTGAGAGAGTGAGCGATCGAGAGAGCACAAGCACAGGGAGAGGGTAAAGCAGACTCCTCTGCTGAGCAGGAAGCCTGACCTGGGGCTTAACACCAGCACCCTGGGATCATGACCTGAGCTGAAGGCAGACGCTTAACAGACTGAGCTGCCCAGGTGGCCCTATGTATTAGTACTTTAAATAAATGCATAAGTCAATTAATTGTTAATATAAAAATCCACAAATTTATTTTATATCTCTTTGGAGGATAAATGGATTCATTTACATAGCATACATTATATTCTTGCTTTTTTAGTAAGCAACTAAGCTTAAGGTATAAAGATTAAAATACTGAAAATCTCATACCATTCTCAAAGCTAAAGCCTGTCAAAGTAGGCCTAGAAAACAGGCACTGATTTGGCAGAGAAAATCTGGCTCATTAATATCTTCCATAGCTTTATACCACATTTTCCAATATTACAGGGATAATTAACAAGGTTTCAATTTTAGTATAACTGAGCTTTAAATGGATGAATCAGCCTTTAGTCTCAGTCACTGAATAGATTTCCCTCCCATCTTCCTCCTATAAACACCATACTTCATTGATATTCAATTCTCAATTATATAAATTGAAATAACACAGCCCTCAACACTGAGAAGTCAATGGCAGGGGGGAAAAACAGTGATTTTCCTAATAAACAGAATCAGGGAAGGAACACAATCTAAATATGCCTTAGCTCACTGCCTGGACTTTGCTCCTCTTTTAAATAACTCAAAGTGACAAAAGTGCTCCGAGTCAGAAAACTTTAATGCTACTTGCAAGAAAAACTCTATAAACTGGAGGGGTTGGGTGGTAGAAGGTCAATAAGACAGAACCTCTTAAAATTTAATTTCTTGGGGTGCCTGGGTGGCTCAATGGGTTAAGCCTCTGCCCTGGTCTCAGGGTCCTGGGATCAAGCCCCGCATCAGGCTCTCTGCTCAGCAGGGTGCCTGCTTCCCCTCTCTCCCTCTGCCTGCCTCTCTGCCTACTTGTGATCTCTCTGTCAAATAAATAATATCTAAAAAAAATTTAATTTCTTTGCTTACTTGATTAAAAAATAATAAAAAAATAAAACCCTATGCACAATGCCAAAGAAAGTATACTGGTAATCAAAATCCTAAATGACCCCTGACAGAATTACTGCCTACAGATCACTAATACATCAACAATATTTGTGACATTACTTTGGAAAGTAGGCAGTGAAGTCTGTAAACCAGCTCTAGAATGGAATAATGCCTGTATGCAGCAAGCAAAGTATGATGTAAAACCCACGGATTTTTTTTCTTGTCTTTCCCCCTTCAGGAATTGTGCCTGGCATTGTGCAGCTGTGGTGCTGCCTTCATCCTTCTCTGCATTTCCAATCTTGCTAATTAAAAGGTTGATCACAGAACAATGCTCTTCTCATTAATTTCAGTGTTCCGATTGGGCAGGATCCCTGCTTACCCCACCTGATCTTTTCACACTGCTGAAGTTAATGTGACAGGAACCCGAAGATGGATTACCTGCTGCCATATTGCCCATCGCCTCCAATCAGGAACTATCTGTGTAAACTGATTGTTCTAATTTGCTCTCATTATTTTTACAATATCAGGAGAAAATAACGCACACAGCTCACTGTCAAAGCCATGAAAATCAGCCATTAGTTAAACCCAGACACTGAGTGGCTTTATTAGAGGCACTGCAGTTTATTGATGTAGCTCCACTCAAACAAGGCAGCATTTGCTTCAGTAGAAGGAAATGTTTATACTCAAAGTAAATATTTATTGTAATAATACCCACAGCAACATGATAGTTTGAATAATCCTGTTCTTATTTCAGAAGCTTTGTTTTGACACAAATTAACAACAATGAAGAGTTGGGTTGGCATAAGAAAGTAGATAACGTTTAATACACACTCAGTAGCATGAAAA
The DNA here is from genome assembly GCF_963455335.1 of Martes martes. Lineage (NCBI taxonomy): Eukaryota > Metazoa > Chordata > Mammalia > Carnivora > Mustelidae > Martes > Martes martes. Next base: position 26,875,065 of record NC_137902.1, read on the forward strand.
TCTGTCCATTAACACAAATCTATGAGTATTCCTCACCTTCTCTACCTTGTATAAATAAACTCTATTCTGTGACTACAAATGCTATTCAATCAATAAATAATGGAGATTCTTCTATTTTGCTCCACACAACATTTTTCCAAAACAAATTTTATGACTTAGGAATCAAAATTATTTTTATAATGGTCATACAGGTATAGTTTTAAATAAGAAAAACTGTATTCTTATACAATGTAAACATTCAACAAGAGTACTAATCCTTGTATCATAGACATTCACAATGTATTATGGAGTAGAAAATAAGCAATGGTAGTGAAACCAGCTAAGCAAACAAGCTAGGTTTTAAACCCTTCGGTAAGAGACATTTCTTAAAGTGGAAGGCAGAACTCTACAAAAAGGTTTGCTATTCAGTGAGATGATATCTTTAAAAGATTTATTCTGAGCACAAAGAAAATGTATTTTCCTGTTGTAAAGAAAATGCTAAACTCTAGAAGAAAACAAATTTAAACTTAGCATTTCTAGTCTTGTCTGGCTATAAGCATTTTGTAAAAATGTTAGCTAAATGCTGCCTGAACAGCATTTTGGGGAGCTGGAAAAGTGGGGTATAAATAATAGAAAATGATGCTTTTTAAATAAAGAAATTTAGTCCACATACTCTTCCTCCACTTCCCCCTCTTTAGTATGGAAGGAAACATGGCTTCCTCCTGTTTTCTTTCTATGCTAAGATTCCTAGGTAATGTGAAGGCAAGAGTATGCCCTTCTTGCTGCTCCCCTTTTAATGGCCACTTTTCGTTTTCTAAGAAACGTGTGCCATGCTTTTCTCCTTAAAATTCCTGCACTAAAAGACTGCACCATACTGCACTCCGCAAAACGTGCTGATGGCGCCAATTACAAGCCCCCAGCCGAATGCTCCAGCCCCCACCATTCGGGCAGATTTATGCGGACTCTTGCCGACGTTATTACAAGTCAGAGTTTATTGGGAAATTGTTACATTATGCGGAGTGTCTAACAAATTGCTTATGCTGCTATAATTGGATTACAACAGCCGCTTGCTCCCACCGGTAAGATTAGGCAAGTAGGACTCCTGCCGATCTCTGAGCGTTAGCAGTAATTTTATTTGCCTTGCCTCTCTCTTTCCTAACAACATGCCTCTCTCCCTGCCAGCTGTCTGCTGAAAAGGCACAGGCTTGTTCCTTGGCCCTAACAATGCAATTACAGCCCCGCAGATCGCACTGTTTGTGCATTAAGTACAGAGCCAAAACGAGGCGAATTGATCGTTTGACTTTTGGAGAAGCCATGTGATCTCTCGATGCGGGTGATCCGACATGCATCAGCAGGCAATACTGCAGTCAATTCTTGATGAAGAACTTTCTTCCTTCATCCCTCTCTCTCCCAACCTTTCCTTTTTCAACTGAGGAAAACACTGACTGGGCTCAACTCCTGCTAATCTGGACCAATCCACAAAGACAAACTTAATTTTATTAGCTCCCTGGCTAGATAGAAATGGGAATAAGTTTTAGCATCTTGAAGTGCCTCAGTCAGATAGATCAGTGGTTCCCAACAGTTGAACCACTGCTGCTATCTTTAAAAAAGGTTCATAAAGAGTTCACTGAGGGGAAAAGTTTATAGAAACACTGTAGTTCAAAAGAACTACAGAAATCTCCAGGTTCTGGCAAATAAAACTGCCTTGGAAAGGCTTTGTTTGAAGCTCTGTCTACATTCAAGGGCCCATCAAGAATCAGCATGGAAGCCCGTGTCCGCCTTTCTCTGCAGATCTGCTCTGCTGGAAGACACTGGCAGCCGACATGCAGAATCAATGCAGCTGACTTCAGGCTTAACATAGCCAGTCTGATCCTCGCTTATGGCAAAGTTTTACACATATTTTGTTGACAGCTTTCTGCTTCTTGTTTCTTTCTCCTACATGTTTAGCAATGAGTGCAGGAAGTAAGGAGACTGTGCAAGCAGTTCTCTCATTCAAGGACATAATTCATGAAGATTCTCACTTTTTTTCTTTTGAAATTAACTCTCTTGAAATGGCTGAAAATGATTTTCAACTTTATCAAATTAATACAGACCAGGATTCCCATTCACACTTTCCTCTCCAATGGCGTATGCTACTTAGGGTTCCTGAAGATGATCATACAACAAATGTGCAGTCAATCTGCTGATCCATTTTGGTATCCCACATCTGTATTCCTAAATATAATACACATCCAGGAGGTTATGTGTTCCCGAATCCTTAACCTGGCAAACACACAAACGCTTGTTTATAACAATGGTCCTTGATTATTACCTCAAAGTGAGCTGGGAAAAGTCACTTGACTAGTGTTTCTCAGACCCTCTCTATAATTCCCGTTAACACTCATTAAAATCATATGAACATTTGAAAATGAAAGAAAAAAATAGTACTTCTGAACCTTATTCCTGCCTTTTCAAAATAGCAATATGCTAATGTGTAACATGTTACATTCCAGAGTTTGTCTAACCTCATTGGCCTCGATGACATGGTTAAATCTTAACATATTCTCCACAAAGCTAATGTTTAGACCTGAAAGAGAGGCCTGTGCAAAGAATGGCCCATCTGACATGCTACTTGTGGAACAGTATATTAAAGAAGCCTGTTAACATGTAGTTTAAAACTCAAAAGAAACTCTGAACAGCTGAAATGCCTTATAAATAGCGCAGACCCAGAGGAAGTGCAAACGTCTGCATTGTGAATTGTAGATCTTAATTACCGACAATGGCTGGTACAGCAAGTAGCACGGAAAAAAAGTGAAACAGTTGCACTGTTCATGGTTGGCAATAATTCTTCAGGAAAATATTTACTATCAATCAGTTATGAGAAAAGGGACTCTGTGCTCGTAAAACAGCACGTTGCTTCTCATACCAGGACCATTTTGCTTCAGCATAATCTGAATTTAAACAGCTTGTTTCCTGCGGATATAATTTTGGAAATAAATAAAACAAGTCTTCTATCAAAATCTGGAGTGAGTGGAAAGGAACATCACATTTTTCTGTCTCAGTCAGTTGCAAACAGATTATTAGTCTCAAGTAAAAAACAGTAACAACAAACAACCACAATACAGAACATCTACAAAGGACTACTGAAGAGGTTTATTTTCCCAACATAAAGAGGCAGAACTTCTCCTACTGGGCAGGAATCTAGGTAGATGTGTTTAAACAACTTAATTTTAATTCTATGCATGCATGTGTAAAAAGTAAATTAGGAAAAACCTGAAACCAAAATTTTTGGTAGTATTTAAATAAAGTAAGCAAAAAAGAGAATATAAAAAATTAATGCTCTTAATTTTTCTAGTTGGTTTTCTTTACCAATTAAAAAACATCATCAAGGTTGACAATTAGGTACAATGCGATTATTGATTTTAAAGACTAAGTTGGTAGTCAATAATGACTGTCCATTTAAAGCTACAATAAATACAGAGCTCATCATGCTCCAAACAAGTCTCATGAACTACAGGGCTATAAGAAGGAAGGCTTTGGATGAAAAGAAAAGATGTTTCAATGCCTCCAAATATTACTTAGACTAAGTTAACACTGATAAAATGACCCATCCTTCATTTTTAGTTTTAAATCTTTTCTTAGGTCCCATTCTTCAAGTTAGAGATTCAGAAGATTATCATTAACCTAGAGTGACTGTAGTTTGTCTTACCACTTTGTTTTGTTATAGTCTAAACAGTACAGAAGGGTCCCTCTTCCCAGACCAGTTATAAAACATTCATGGTAAGGTTATTTCTGGCCAAGAAGAGACACATACTACGTACTATAAGGTCTGAACAAAACAACTTTGCTGTTTTTCAGGGAATGACCGGTATTAATGTCTTCTCTAAAACTCATAATAAACAATATTCAATAATAATAATGACTATCTCCACCAAACCAAAGTTACTTTGAATTAGCTCCTCTGAACTAGAGGACAAAAATGTTGATATCACTATATTATAGTTGCTCTCACATGGAGATAGTTAGACATTCAAGGCCACTTTGGAGTACAATCTGAATCAACAATAGACACTTGTACCAAACAAAAAGCTACTGCAGCCATATCAAGTGTAGCAGATGAAACACTTCAGTTAAGGGCTAAAGGTGAAGAGCAGGAAACAGGGACAAGCTTGCAGACCTACAAAAATAATGGCAAGTCACTACCTTTCAAAGGTCAAGCAATACATGAGGCCAGTAGAAACAGCACAGAATCATGAGATACATATAACACATGTAAATAGAAAAGGGAAAACTTGTTCTCTATTCTCATGTTATCGATACCTCACTGGAGGCTGTTAAAAGAAAAGAAAATTTTTTTAGCTACATGCTTTTATTTGCCATTGACCAACTGATCATATGGCTCAAATCAGAGGCAATGAACCAGAAGCCAGGATGTGGGCCAATAAAAGGAACCAGAAAGTTAGGTGGGTTCCAATAGGAAATGAAAGAAATCATTATTAAATTAGGGTATTGAAGGAAATGATGAAAGGATGTGGTGTCAGAATACTGTTAAAATAAGCAAGAATGGGATGAGAGGGTCACCATCTGGGAGCAAAGGAAACAGACAGATGAGCAGCAATGAGCAAACTTATTTCCTCACCCAAGAGCATAGAAGAAATTATGCCATTGTGCCAGATGCCAGAAGATTTCTAACCATGCACCACTGAAGTAGAGGGTGGGAAAAAAACAGAACAAAACACATCGTACAGACACACACCAACATGACTCTATAGCTTAGAGATCCTGGCTTACAAAGTATGGAGAAAACAAAAGGAACAGATGCTCACTTGGCTAGCTCTCAATGAAACTCATTAAAATTGTCACCCTGTCCTTGGATCGGTGCTCATGCTAAGATTTTACCTTGTTTAGCCAGAAGTCACCCACTTGTGATGAAACTGAACAACGTGGCCAAAAAGGAGAATTATTTTTAAAGGCCCAAATAATTGATACCCCATTTCAATGCACAAATGCTGGATACAAAATAGGGCCAATTAGCACTTGCTGGTTGTGACTACATGACTGAAAAAAATAAATATATGTAATTTATTGTTTTCACATTTTATAGCAAATTACTAAGAAACTCTAAGAGACACTTAACTGACTCTATCTTTTTAAATTATAATTTTAAATAAATTGACATTTCTTACATGGATCATTTCTAACAGTTATAAGTTTGTATGATATACTTTCAGTTGGTTAAGTAGGTCCAGTGACTATAGCATGTCTTAAGAAATAAACTAAAAATAATAAAAAACGTGGAGGTGTCCTTTGATTTCTGTAGCAAAGGATGGAGACTACCTGATTACCAGCTCCGACTCTAATAATAACAGTAGGTAACTGAAAGCCTTAGTGTATAATAAAATAGACTAAACTAGTTAAAGTTGGGAATGTTCTAACAGTGACAAAACCCTGAATAGTTATTAAGGCAGTAATTTTGCATATATGCAAGGTAAAAGTCTAGAAACAGCCCATACCGGAATTTTACTTACTCCTGGAATAATCAAAATTGCTGTTACCTAAATTTAAGTCAAAGTTCCTATGTAATTAGAGATACTTGGAAGATTAGAGCCATACTTAATATAATTATTAGACCATAAGGTCTCTAACATGTGATTACTTTTGTATCTATATACATGTACATATTTTATACATGAGAAAATATAGCTCATATGCATGATAAAACATACCTGTCCACTCAGATCAAAATCACCAAAAGCAGTATTTCTATTATTGACCACCCCAAAAATAGTAATAGCGATATAATAATTGAATTTTCAATAGCATACTTCACAATCCTTACAATGGTTATTCTATACTTAATTACATTTAGAGCCCATGAACAATCTTATAAAAATAACTGTATATTTTCTTTTACAAACCTTATTTGTAATAATCCATAACCAGTGTCAAGTAACAAATGTGAGTTAGACAGAAGTGTGACCAGAATGCATAAACAAAAAATTCCTTTACAACTGAAGAGATAGGAGACTCAACTTGCAATCTGCTTTGGAAATGATACCTGCTGTACTCCTTTTTAAATAGAAAATCCTGTGATGATCTTTAACAACAATACTGAGTGAAGATGTTTATAAATAAAGCATTGTTATGATGTAGTATAATAATATTAATGGGTAATATTACTTACTTTGGCCACACAATTTTCAGTCTTCATAGCAGTGCTTGCTAGACATACTGTTTCTTGGTTTAAGCAGAGCCTGGCACAGCTGTTATAGGTCTGTAAAGAGAATTTTTCGGAAACAGGTTTAAATATTAAAATGCGGTCACATACAGTTTTCAAGTTCTGTCCTATTCTCAAAATCAACACATGAAGAGACTTATGTATAAATTACAGATTTATGGGTACTGGAAACAAGGTAGGCAGGTAAAAGCAAAGAAAGTGAGAGCCCATAAGAGCCACTGATGAGCTCATGAACAAGTATGTAAGCAGCAGTGGTCTCTCTGTACGTATGGAAGGTGGGGGTGCTATTCAAAAATGTGCAAAGGACTTAAGCAGACATTTATCCATAGAAGATATACAAATGGCCAAGAAGCACATGACAAGATGCTCAACATAACTAACCATTTCAGAAATGCAAATCAAATTCACAATGATATATCACTTCATACCCACTAAGATGGCTACTATTTTTTTTTTAAGATTTTTATTTATTTATTTGACAGACAGAGATCACAAGTAGGCAGAGAGGCAGGCAGAGAGAGAGGAAGGGAAGCAAGTTGCCCACTGTGCAGAGAGCCGGACGCAGGGCTCAATCCCAGGACCCTGAGATCATGACCTGAGCCGAAGGCAGAGGCTTTAAACCCACTGAGCCACCCAGGTGCCCGCAAGATGGCTACTATTAAAAAACAGAAAACAGCAAGTGTTGGCAGGGATGTGGAGAAACTGCAACCAATGTGCACTGCAGGTGGGAATGTATAAGCATACACTGCTGTGGAAAACAGCACGGTGGTGGTTCTTCAAAAAATTAAAATTGGAACTACCGTATGATCCAACAATATCACTTCTGGGTATATACCCAAAAGAAATGAAAGCAGAATCTTGAAAAAGTTATATGGATATCCACGTTCCTAGTAGCATTACTCACAAATGCCAAAACATGGAAGCAACCCAAGTGTCCAGTGACAGATGAAGGGACACACAAAATGTGGCATATACATCAAATGGAATAGTATTCAGCCTTAAAAAGGAAGGAAATTCTGGCTTATACTGTGATATGAATGAACCTTATGGATATTATGGTAGGTGAAATAAGCCAGTCACAAAATGATAAATACTATATAATTCCACTTATATGAAATACTTAGAGGAGGCAAAATCAGAGAGAAAGTGGAATGATGGTTGCCAGAGCTAGAAGAAGAAATAGGATATTACTGTTTAATGGGTAGAGGGTTTCAGTTTTACAAAATGAGTTTTGGGGATGGATGGTGGTGACAGTTATACAACTATGTGAATGTATTTAACCCACTGAACTGTACATTTAAAAATGGTTAAGATGGTAAATGTTATGTTACATGTATTTTACCACAATTTAAAAAACTGGTTACACTTCATGGTAAGCAAACATTATTAATTGGCCAATATAGTAAAACAATGCTTTTAAGTTTTCCTTCATGTTTGTACAAATCATGATCCTCAAAGTTTAGCATGCATCAGAATCATTAGGAGGGCTGGTTAAGACACAGAATGTTGGAGTGCCTAGGTGGCTCAGTAGGTTGGGCAACCGACTTTTTGTTTTTTTAAAGATTTTACTTACTTATTTGAAAGACAGAGATCACAAGTAGGCAGAGAGGCAGGCAGAGAGAGAGGAGAAAGCAGGCTCCCTGCTGAGCAGAGAGCCCAATGTGGGGCTCAATCCCAGGACCCTGGGATCACGACCTGAGCCAAAGGCAGAGGCTTTAACCCACTGAGCCACCCAGGTGTCCCTGGGCAACTGACTCTGGGGTCATGGGATAGGGCCCCACATCAGGCTCTGTGCTTGGCATGAAGTCTGCTTTGGATTCTCTTTCCCTCTGCTCCTCCCCCCAACTTGCTCACTCTCTCTAAAAGTAAGTAAGTAAGTAAATAAATAAATAAATAAATAAAATCTGAAAGAAAAAAAAAAAAAGAAAGGAAAAAAAACCCCCAGTACACAAATTGTTACATCCTACCCCCAGGCTTCTGAGAATGCCTTTATAACAAGTCCCTAGTTGAAGTTAATGCTCTTGGCTTAGGAACACTCTTTGAGAACTACAATGTTGGAGAACTATATGTGTTGGAATTAAAGAGAAAAATCTTAAGACATAGGCAATCTCTTATAAGCAACAATAGGAAAAAATCAATTTTTTGAAATTCTGAATTACAGAATAGTTGCAAAATGAGTTTCTGTATACCCTTCCCCCCCAGCTTTCCCTTATGTTAATGACTTACATAACCACAGAATGCTTATCAAAACTAAGCAATTAACTTGGTACAAAATAAAGAATTTCTTCTGAATTTCACCAATTTTCCCACTAAGATCCTTTTTCTATTCAGGATCTAACCCAAGATGCCACACTGAATTTAGTTATCATGTCTCTTTAGTTTCCTCTAATCTATGACAATTTCTCAGTCCTGTCTTTTAGGACTATGACACTTCTGAAGAGTACTGATTAGTCTATATATAGTCTCTCAATTTGGCTTTGTCTCATGTTCTCTCATGATCAGATGAAGGTTATACATTATTGGGAAGGATACCACAAAGGTGATGTACTTTTCTCAACACATACAGTTAGGAGGCAGGTTGTTAAGTATTTCTAGTGATGTCAGACTTTATGACTATGGTCATGTCTGCCAAGATTCTCCACCATAAGTTTTTTATTTTTCCTTTAGGAATTATGAAATATATTGGGAGAAATATTCTGAGATGATGCAAATGCTTGGATTCTATTTCAACTTCTGCCTGCTAATTTTAGCATCCATTGGTGGATCTTGCCTATGGTAATTTTTACTGTGGTGTTCTGATGGTGATTTTTAGATTTCCTGCTTTCCTTCCACATTTATTAAATGGAATTATTTTTCTGTGAGGAAAAGCTATGATTTCTCCTATTATTTATGTCATCAATGGATGAGCTATTCATTTTGGTCAATTATCATTCTTCGGAAAGACGTAGGTAAAAACATTTAAGAAAATGGAGAAAAGGTATTATAAAATTGGTTTTCCATTCAAATGAAACTTTCAGAAATTTATAACCACTCAACTGTTTTATTCTTACACAATTTAAGCTGAAATTATTTCAAAACATATTTTAAAGATTTTATTTATTTATTTGTCAGAGAGAGCGAGCGAGCGAGCGAGCACACAAGCAGGGAGAGTGGCAGGCAGAGGGAGAAGCAGAATTCCCACTGAGCAGGGAGCCTGATGCAGGACTTGATCCCAGGACTCTGGGATCATGACCTGAGCCAAAGGCAGAAGCTTAACGGACTGAGCCACCCAGGTGTCCCCAAAACACATTTTAAAGGAATAAATTGGATCCTCTGACCTTTGTGTATAGCAGCTATTAGTGCACGTATCTTCTGGGCTCAGGGTTCAGTACTTTTTTGCAACTACTAATACCACAAACGTTTATTATTCAGGTATAAACAACACAAAAGCTTTTAGATGAAACTTCCTATGTTTATAAAAGACATTTATGAAGTGATTGGTATATACTGAATAACTGGTATATACTGAATAACTGGTATATACTGAATAAAAAATGTAAGCCGAAGAGTTCAAGTTCCAAAAATGCCAGAGATGCTTACATGGGATTAACCCTCATAAGGTAACAATTACAAACCATAGGGAAAAAATTTAATAATAACTACTTAAAGGCACTGGAGAATGACCTAAAGTAGTAAGAAACTGAGGGGAAGAATAGACTGACCTTCAAAGAGGAGCAACAAACAGGGTAACATCCATGTTTATGTGCTTTCTCCCTGAGGGTACTCACGAATCTACTTGATGCAGGGTGACTAAAATTCAGTTAGAAAGCCAGTTTATTGGCTTGATATGCCAAAGGTTGGAGCTCAGGGCTGCCACAGCTGCTGAAGATTGAGAAAGCATAGAAAACAGACTGACAGGGGAGGCCCAATTCTCCTCTAATACATGGCTAATCCCCAAACTACATACCTGAATGGGAGACTATAAGGATTCCAATGGAAAGTAACAGAAGACTGAAAGACTGGGGTAGGGACTGAAGCTGTTGCCCATGAGGGGAGACAGAATTTAGAATCTGATTCCTACTAAATTACAGGACCTTAATAGGCATCTCAAACTTTCACTGAAAACTTGGGATGACCCTGCATTGAGAGTAATCAGTAGGTCTTAGGAGTAAGGCCTCTACCTCAGTTTAATGGGAAAAATCAAAACATACCTGCCCTAACAAATGTAAACCAACACTCTGTGAAGTCACAGTGATCAATCAGTAAGTTAATTAGTAGAAGATAAAAGAATCCAGAGTCTCGGGGCACCTGGGTGGCTCAGTGGGTTGAGCCTCTGCCTTCGGCTCAGGTCGTGGTCTCGGGGTCCTGGGATCAAGCCCCGCATCGGGCTCTCTGCTCAGTGGGGAGCCTGCTTCCCCCTATCTCTCTGCCTGCCTCTCTGCCTACTTGTGATCTTCCTGTCAAATAAATAACTAAAATCTTTAAAAAAAAAAAAAAAGAATCCAGAGTCTCTGCATGAGTAATTTACAATGTCCACTACATAATCAAAAACTGCTTAGCTCTAAGAAGCAGATAAATGGAACCCAGAGTCAAGAGAAAAAAGAACCAGTAGAAAAAAGTCCTAAGATGATCTAGTATGGGAACCAGCTTATAAAGGCTTTATAGAAGCTATAATATTCAACATATTAAATGAAAGATACAATCACAATGGATAAACAGATGGAAATTTTCACCAGAAAAATGAAAACCCAAAATGAACCAAAATTCTACAACTCAAAAGTATACTATCTGAAATTTTTTTTTTAAGATTTTATTTATTTATTTGAGAGAGAAACAGTGAGAGAGAGCATGAGCAAGGAGAAGGTCAGAGGGAGAAGCAGACTCCCCGTGGAGCTGGGAGCCCGATGCGGGACTTGATCCCAGGACTCCAGGATCATGACCTGAGCCGAAGGCAGTAGTCCAATCAACTGAGCCACCCAGGCGTTCTCATACTATCTGAAATTTAAAAATTTACCAGATGGGCTTAAAAGCAGATTGGAGATGGCAGACAAAAAGGTCAATGAACTAAAGAGAGATCAACTAAAATTATCTAAACTGAAGGATAGAGAGAATAAAAGAACAAAAATGAACAGAGGCTCAGTTATCTGTGGGGTAAGTGTTAATGATCTAACATATTTGTAAACTGGAAGCCCACAAGAAAAGTGAGAATGGGGCACAGAAAACGTTATAAGAATAATGATCAAATAGTTCTCAAATCTGGTGGAAACCATTGGCTTACCGATCTGAGATCAGCAAACTCTAGGGAGATTAAATACAAAGATAACAAGAACTAGGCACAACAGTCAAAACTGCTGAGAACCAGTATCAAAGAAAAAACCCTGAAAGAGCCTAAGAAAAAAGGGGTGTTCCATACATGGGAGCCAACGATATAAATAAAGGCAGACATAAAAAGTTTCACCATAAACAACAAAGACTAGAAGGCAAGAAACAACACGATTAAAGTGCTGAAAGAAAAAAAAACAGGTTTTTTACTATAAGAACAAATAATCATAAATATGAAAAGGGAGAGATCTAGAACAAACTCTGTGGTATAGAATTAGAACTGCAGATACAAATATGAAATCACGGTTTTCAAAATGTATCAATATAGATGTAAAATGTAAGTTAATGCTTCAAACTTGGCTTCTAAATACCATTTTACACTGAAAAGAACCATAGCTCTCTGGAGATACACATATTCCAGGACTGCACAGGAAAAAAACAAGATAAACATGGAGAATACAGGGAATGAGAGGTATGTCACAGGGGCACATGTCAAAGGGATTCTTGTTAACCCAATATAGAATAATCTGAATATTAAAATAAAAAATATGAACAGTTTACAATCTGTTGGATAAAACAGGATACATTTTGGGATGCCTGGTTGGCTCAGTTGTTAAGCAGCTGCCTTTGGCTCAGGTCATGATCCCAAGGTCCCAGGATCGAGCCCTACATCTGGCTCCCTGCTCAGCAGGAAGCCTGCTTCTCCCTCCCCCACTCCCCCTGCTTGTGTTCCCTCTCTTGCTGTTTCTCTCCCTGTGTCAAATAAATAAACAAAATCTTTAAAAAATAAATAAATAAAATAAAATAAAATAGGGTACATTTCTTGAAAGACCCAAATTACCAAAACTGACATGATAAGAAAAAGACAACCTGAATAAGCTCTGTATCTATTAAAGAAACTGAAATTGTAAGTGAAAATTATTCCACATAAATTAAAAAACAAAATCTTCTCCAAAAAGAAAACTTCTAGCCCAGATGGTTTCATTGGTGAATATCATTAAATATTAGTGAAGAAATAACACCAGGACCATACACAAACACTTCTAGGAAATAGAGGAGGAGGGGAAAACTTCTCATCTCATTTTATGAGGGCAGCATAACCCTGACACCAAAACGACAAAGACATTAGAAAGAAAACTACAGGGGTGCCTGGGTGCTCAGCTGGTTAAGTGTTTAACTCTTGATCTCAGCTCAGGTCTTGATCTCAGGGTTGTGAGTTCAAACTCCACACTGGGCTCCATGCTGTGTGTGGAGCCTGAAGGAAGGAAGGAAGGGAGGGAGGGAGGGAAGAAGGAAAGGAGGGAGAGAGGATGGGAGGAGGGAAAGGAGGAAAGGGGGGAGAGAGAGAGAGAGAGAGGAAGGAAGGAAGGAAGGAATGAAGGAAACTATAGACCTGTATCCCCCATGAATACAGACACAAAAATTCTTAATGAAGTCAATTAATGTAATTAACCATATTAACAGAGCAAGTGTGAAGGGGAGCATTTGACAAAATTAAACACTCACTCATAATGACAATAACAACAATAAAACAAAATCTCAGCAAGCCAGAAATAAAAGGGAACTTTCTTAATCCCATAAAGGACATCTAAAAAAATTTCAACTAACATCATACTTAGTGACAAAAGACCAAACACAGTCCCTCTGAGACTGGGAACAAGGCAAAGATGCTCCCTTATCACAACTATTCAAAATTATATCAGAGGCCATTGTCATTGAAATAAGCAAAAAAAAAAAAAAGGAAACAAAAGGCAAATAACTTGGAAAAGAAGAAATAAATTTGTCTTTATTCACAAATGACAGGAAAGAGGGTCAAGAATATAAAATCAAATGAAAAAATTTATACTAACATTGAAAAACATTAAATAGAAATAAATCTGTGTAAGAAATGTACACTGAAAACTAAGAAATACTGCTTAGAAAAATTTAAAAAGACAAAATTAAATGGAGACATATACTATGTTTATAGACTGAAAGACTCAATATTATTGAGAGGGTAATTCTACTGAAATGAATATATGAGAGAGAGAGAGAGAATGTGTATGTGTATGTGTGTGTGTCCCAGAATATATTTAAAATCCAAATCAAAACCCTGCAGACTTCTTAAAAGAAATTGCTAATGATTCTAAAATTTATACAGAAATGTATCTATGATAACCAAAACAATATTAAAATTAAGAATATTAAAGACTCACACTACTTGATTCAGACTTACTAAAGCTGTAATGATCAAGACAGTGTAGTATTTGGTGCCTTATTTACAAACAATAAAGGAGAATACACTACTGATACACACAACTAAAAAAAGAGGACTTGAGCTTGTCTTCTGTCGAATCTAAAGCAGGGGTTGGTCAGTGCCTCAGCTGCTGGTACCCTTTGCTCTGCCTCCACCAGCAGCCTCTTCTCCAGGACGTTCAGAAATAGACTACACTTGTACAGCCAAGTAATTTTTGACAAAAGCACTAATGTAATTCAATGGGGAAAGGAAATGTCTTCAACAATGGTATCAAAACAACTGAATAAAAAAGCCTGGGGAAAATAATGAACGGCACACATAAGCCTTAATTTGAGATGGATCACAGAATTAATGGTAAAAGCTAAAACTTACAAACCCTCTAGAAGAAAGAGTATCTGTACAATCATGAGGTAAGGATTAATAGACTGGGCTTCATTCAAAAATGAGAAACTTCTCATCAAAACACACCATGAATAAATAGGCAAGTTTGTGAGAAAATATTCAGAATACATATCTCACAAAGAGCCAATATCATGAGTTCTAGAACTCAGTAAGACAGACAATGCAGTTTTTTTAAATGACAAAAACTTAAATGGATACTGCACAAAAGACAACAACCAAATAGCTAATAAGCACATCAAGAAGTATTCAACACATACTCACCAAAAAAGCTTTATATTAGAACATCCATAGCAACTACATTTATAAAAATGCAAGTAGTGGGCGCCTGGGTGGCTCAGTGGGTTAAGTCTCTGCCTTCGGCTCAGGTCATGATCTCAGGGTCCTGGGATTGATCAGCTCTCTGCTCGGCGGGGAGCCTGCCTCCACTTCTCTCTCTCTGCCTGCCTCTCTGCCTACTTGTGATCTCTCTCTCTCTCTATGCCAAATAAATAAACAAAATCTTAAAAAAAAAATGCAAGTAGCTTAGGTATCCACCAAAAGAATGGAAAACAAACTACAGTATATTTATTCAACAGAATATACAATAAAAGGGAATACACTACTGATACACACAGCAGTATCATTGGATCTCATAAACATTACACTGAAAGTCAGACCCCCAAAATCTATGATTCTATCACATGAAATTCTAGAAAAAGTGAAACTAACCTATGAGAGTATGTTGATCGATGTTTGACTCATGGGCAATGGGAAAACTGGCTGGAAGGAGACCAAGGATATTTTCTTGGGTAATGAAAATGTTCTACAGTTTGATAAGGGTGTGGTTACACAGGCAGACAGATTTATCATATTTTCATTGACTTATACAACTAATATCTACGCAGTTCACTGTACAAAAAATTTACTCCAATAACAACATAAAGGTATACAGTTAATATTTGGGGGGAAAATGAACTAAAGTTTTGTCTAGTTAATTAATAAAAATATTATGCTATTTTCTGGGGGAAAAAATAGACATGGCAGGTTAGAAAACTAATTTGTTTCCCTCCAAAATTCCTTTTCTCTCAGAAGTGAGTATAAGACACCATGGGAATATTATATAGATTTAGGAAACCAGTTCTAGACCTGCCAGAGTTTTTAGAGTAAGAGTATACATAAGCTTTTGTTTTCTAGCCATCCCATCTGTAAAATGGGTATACGATCTTGCCTACACCCCCAAGGAAGTCACACAGATTAGTAAATTACAACTTGGCACAGTCCTAAGATCACTCTGGAATAAAAAGGCTAAAAAATTCAGTATTTTTACATTCAATATTTTACTATTATGAGACTCCTTCCAGGCTAAAATTAAACTAGTGAGTATAACTGCCGCTGGCAAGATAGGCCCTGTCCCCATGCAACATTCGAAAAGGTAGCTTACATTGCTGAACCAGAAGCAGAGAGTTTTGCGTTGGAGTACTTTAATACATTTTTATATTGCATATAAAGCACATAAGCATAAACCAGGAAGATGCCTTGCTGAAAACTACCTTCTTTGTGAAAGCAGGCTGTAATTCTGAACAAGTTTTCAATTTTCACAGTGCTGCTAGGGTAAAACATTTTAAAGAGTTTAATTTTTTACAATGGATTCAATGACATAGGATTATCTAACAAAGTAATGGCTAATCAATAGAAGGTTTAGTTGTCAGGTGAAACATATAACACACTAAAAGGGATTGATTGCCAGACTTCTCCTTATTTACTAGAAGGTATATATTTAAAATGACACAAACTTGTTACCAAGCTGCATTTCCTTTAACCTTGCAAAAAGCTGCTTAAGAAATCCGTTCAGCAGCCCTATAGCAAAACAAGATATAGTATAATGAAAATGGCTAGTGATTGGGGGGCAGGAAGTGGGGAAGAGGGGGAGACAGGGACCTTCAGATATATGGTAACATCAAATCAAGTACCCAGCAAGAATATGGGATAGAAAAACCAAACTACAAGGCAACATCTAGGGAAGCTGGAACTGGGCTTTAAAAACGCCACACTGATGCTACCCAATCTCATTCAATGGATGCAATGCTATATCTGTTCTCATTCCAAGTTACTCTTAGGGCAGATTTTAAAAAGACTCATACAGAAGGGCACAACAGGCTCCCCCCCCATCTTTTTATTTTTCTTAATATGGTACATCCACATTAAGCACTGAACACAAAAAGAACTGGGTCCATATGGACTTCGACCAGCATATAAGCTGTTTCCTTTATAATTTATTCACAATATCTCAAGTCTCTATATGAAAATATACTATTTTATGGTCATTGCAACCCGGGAGTTCAATAATATTTTTTTCTACTAAGTCAGTGATTACACAATTTATCAAAGAATGATTACACTGAAATAAAAATAAAACAAAACACCAACCCCCTATACAGTCTTCCTTCCTCAAAGTAATTTTAAGAAAGCCTGTTATTAAATTGCTTCTTTTTGAAGAAGGGTTTTTGTAGCTAGACACAAATTGCCAAACCATGTTTTTTTTAAAAAGTTTATTAGACTCTAAAGGATTCAGCCGAAGTGGGAAGTTAAATAAACAAATCACTTCATCAGACTTGGAAAGATCACTTTTGTCTTACTTAAGAGACCTACATTAATTACCTTTAAGGTCTTTTACACGGACTATTTAAAATAAATACAATTTATTTATTTATTTCAAATGAGGTGCTTCTTCCAACGTATTAAATAATGTCTACAAATGCAAAAGCATTTTTATAAATAGGTAATTAAAACAGATGACTAAAATTAAGTCAAGCTGCAAAACATTACCCAGGATGCACTGTGATTTTTTTTTTTTTTTTTAATAAACATCTCAGGCAATTTTTTCCATCCAAAGCCCAAAACACTTTGGGGGCGGGGGGAGAGGTAGGAAGTTTCATAGGGGAAAAAAACACACATATATAATGAAATAATGCCAAACCCCAAACTAAAGTATTTACAAGATAGTCCCTTAAGCATAGTTTGTCATATTGCAATTACACCTTGCCTACTGCCAAGTCAAAGTGCTTACTATTGCCACTAGAGGGAGAAATGTCTTAACACAAAGCAACAGCAGATAGGGAATGGGTTTTCTTGAGCAATTATCAGAACAAAGCTCCCCTGGCTGTGTGTACCTTCTAATTACTCAATACAATTAAAATGACTAACCTAAAACAAATAGGAAAAAAAAAAAAAACTTGCCTCGCTAATATCAGGGACTTCATTAAACCTTTCCCCTCATCAATCAAATCAGAAAGAAGGGAATGCCATCATATACAAACATTATAGAGCTATTAAAGGAAGTAAATTCAGTGAGTTTCTTTCTTTTTTTTTTCTAAAGGAAGAAAAGAAGTGGCTCTCTTGTAAAAAGAAATGTCGTGGTATTTACCCATCTGGATGCTGCCTGAAAACAAATTGTCCTCCAAAGAGCAGAAATACAGTATGTTTTCTCTCAGTTCACTGGCTTATGAATGACTTTTTGTTGTTGTTGTTGTTTTGTTAATACACACTATAATGTCATTTTCTGTGTCAGTGATGCGCTTTTTCCTCCTACTCATCCAACTGTATAAAGGAACTATGCCAATCAGACCTCCATGCTTATATGGGGCTGTTTAAGTTCTTCACTGCTATTTTTTATGGATCTAGTTTAAGGTAATGTTTAGAACAACACGGGAATTTAGGGGCATGGGGGTAGGAAAGGAAAATATCTACTTATTCCTTCTAAAAGGTTTATGTACTTCCCTTTATAAGGCCCAGTCATTAACAGAAGATGACAACAGAGTCATTTTTCTTTCAGCTGACAATTGTGACATTTTTCCAGCAGCGTGCAAGGTGTTGAAAACCTGGCAGCTGTTACCTCCTGGGATGAAGATACTTTTTTATCCTCCCTTGACAGTTTAACTCAGTGGGTCAGCACCTTTAAAGACTGCAAAGTATCCTTGAAGAGGATGGGAGCTTGAATTACTGCTCCCTCCCTAATCAATGTAAACCCTCACTGCAGGTGAAGTCTCCATCTATAGAGGTGCATGGGGGAGGAAAATGTAATGCCCTGAGCCAGATGGTTTTTATCTTGTTTTTAAAGAATAAAGGAACAAGCTAACAAGGGAGACAGCTACTTTGTTAGCTTCTTGGCCTCTCTCATGGCTTTGCATCCCCAGGGTTCCAGCTACACAAGAGAAAGAATACAGAAAAACGTAAACACTTAAAGAAATATAACTAGAGGGCTGGCATCATGCTGCTTTCAAAGAGTTGAGAGAGCTCTACTCAATGCTTTATTTATCACTGCCCACGTTCTCAGGATGGTAAGTGGACACATACACAAAGGGAATGGGGGATGGGGAAGGATTAGACAGAGGTCACAATTTACTCAATTACAGAGAAAGGCAGGGCTGACAGATCCTATTAGCACCAATGTGAAGCAAAGAAGAAGTTGCATGTTGTAAGGCTACATTTTCAAAAAGTAATGAGTACTTTCGTGTATCCTCCCAGGCCTTTGCCCTTGTTTGCAGATATGAATAAAAGCACTGAAAACAGTTGCTATGGTTTCCTTGGCTTCACGTTTTAGGAACAAAAGTAGAAAGAAAATTGTAGCCACTGTACATTCTTTAAACAGAAGTTCACACTTTACTTAATGTGAAGAGGTAAGGAGATTATTCCCAAATTCAGAACCTTAAAAGGATACACTGCTTCTCTTTCCCTACCAACTCTCCTGCCTTCTGATACTGGAAATTAAATGGAAAAATGGGTATACAAAATGGGTTGGTGACACTGAGCGTAGTGTCTCCTGACTTTCTCCTTCAATATTTTCTTTTTCTGCTAACGTCTTTGTCAGGTTTTGGAATTATGGTTACAGTGGCCTCATAATACAGTCAGGAAGTATTCTTTCCTTCTCTATTTTCTGAGTTTTCACAAGAGCGAGCTATTTATTCCTCAAATGTCTGATAGAATTCACCGGTGAAACCATTTGGAGGCCTTTTGATAATGTGATTTCTTTACTAGACATCATGCTATTCAAATTTGTTTCACTTTGCATTGGTTTCAGTAAGTTGTATTTTTCAAGGATTGTGTCCACTTCATCTAAGTTGCCAAAACTGTGGTTTAAAGTTATTTATAATATCCCCTCATTATCCTTTAAATGTCTGTTAAGAATTGTAGTGATGACCCTTCTTTCAGCTCCTCCAAATTTTTAAATAACTCGAAGTTACCAGGCAGTGGTCATAGTCTATCATCACCTGCGAACTGTATTTTAGAACAATATACGTGAACTATAAAATCAGTTTAAAACAATACTAAACTTGTTAGAATTTAACTGAGCATTTTAAAATCAATAGTGAAAGAGTTCCTTGAAATCCCATTAGAAATATCTGCAAAAGAATCTCAAGGGATTGGCCTATATGATGCAAATCCTACTTACATCAACACTAGGTAAAAGGCAGCCTTGACATCTTTTTATCTGTATTAACTTGACTAAAGTGGGAGGGGGGAGGGAGCAAATGGCACTTCATTATTGTCATGCAACAGAGAAAAGAGGGAGTTTAAACAGCTTATATATTATGTCCTACATTAAAAAAATCAGCAGTGGGGTAATCAAGTTCAGGGCAGTCCTGGACAGCTGCCCTGTGACCCGCTTCTATTGACCCCTGCTATTCATCACTCTTCCCTAAGATTGAGAGGGCAAGCTCCTAGGGAGTGACCACCACAATAGACAGACACAAGCCAACAGTAATCTGGTTTGAGCAAAAAACCAGATGGCACTGCAATAAATTTACAAATCTGCATTCATAGGGCTGTTAAAACACCCAGAAGCTAAAAGATTCAGAGGGCCCCAGGAGGATCTCCTACTTCCCTGTTTCTAAAGGCCATTTCTCTTTCCAAGAACACTGAGTTCATGCTCTTCATAAAGAGAATAGAGATAAAACCCTTTACAAAGAGAGGAGGGGAAAAAGCCTCATGACCTAATTAATCTCCAGAGCTTGGATCTCAACACTGAATGACAGATATTAGAAAAATCATTTTGGAGCACTAGGAGGAAAGACAAAAACAAAAACAAAATGGTTGTTATATTAAAGTGGAGAGGGTGAAGCAAATCTGCTAAAAAGCAATGAAAAAGCCACAGCATATCTCTTTCAAATACTGCACACAACGGATCTTGCAAGTAGAAAATGATTCAATAATGTATGCATTTATTTTTAAAATGAATCAGATTAGTCCCATGTGTGACCTGCTGGTCCATCTGTATGTGCTGGACTTAATAGGCACGATTCTCTCTCTTGCTTCAGTTTGAAGTATGAGAGAGATAAATTTAGTTTAATTTTCAACAGATCAGCCTATCCATTTTCCAAATAGACCATCTGGATCAGCCTATTAAAATTAATTTATAACTTTGCAGAGTGAAAATTCGTTTGTTAGCTTAAATAAAGTTGCCAAAACTTTTTGTCGTGTCATTGTTTTCTGACAGTTGTTTCTGTAGAGTGGGCAGAGACTTTCTCCCTCCAAATTTATCTTACTCAATACTGTCCTATTTATTTAGATTTATATTATCAGCTGTCTGTCTCCAAATAGTTAAAGCTGTAACTGCATAGTATCAATTACTAATCATTCAGGTTTTTTACAAAAGCTTCCTGAATGGATTCGGTTCTACTTACTAAACAATTATTTTTATCAAAAAGGAAAAGTGCCCATCCCCCAAATTTTACCATATAGTAAATAAAAAATGAGTATATCACAGTTTCAAGTACTTTTCCCCTATGTTAACACTGTTATACAAACTTGGAATCAGAAGGCAGAAGTAGAAACACGCTTGAGCAACACTGAGATCTGGGTTTTAAATCACTGACGAGCTAATAAGCAAGTCATCCAACCTCGCTAAGTCTCCATTTTCTTCATCTATAAATCGGAGGCCCTATCTACCAACTCTGTAGGGTCAATGTGAGGACGGAATGAAACAAATACCAGGTTTGTGGTGGACACTAGACAAATATCAGACCTCTTTTCTTTTTTCCTAAAATAGTACCATAAGTGGAAGTAAACTGAAAATATTTTGGCTACTGCTGGTGCTCATCTTATCCAACCTTACACTAAAAGTGAAGAGGTCGTATACCTATTCTCTGGCAACACTCTAGTGAACTTGTTTTTGTTGCTATTGGGGACAAAAGATGTTAGTGGTTGCTGCAGGCAGTGAGAAGAGCAATTTTTTAAGCCAATGTTTCTGGACATTTTAATTTTAAAAAAGAGGGCACCATGGAATTAACTTTCAAAGCAAAATGTGTTATCTTTGGGGAGTGGGGTACAGTGAGGAGAAATTTTTTTTTAAAGTTATCATCATCAAAAATGGCCTTTACTTTTAGAAAAAGCAAACAAATACTGCTCAGACTAAAAGGAGCTAACTTCACTAGAGGCAGATCCCTCATGATTGTTAATTTTTAAAAAACGTATTAAGAATCTCAAAGGAAAATAAGTTTAAAGCCAACTATTCTGCTATCTGCACTTAAGAAGCATTTCAAGTTATTTTTCCTGAACAAGAAAACTTTTCTTTGGTGTTGTTTTCACTAAACGTAAGCAATCAACCTTTCCTCTACTTGTACACCTAGGATATTTTTAAAAGACTGGAAAAACAATGTTACCTGATTGAAATTGATGGCTACAGCCACCTCAACTTCAGAGTACTCTTAATTTAAGCTCCAGTGCTTAACGAATGGCAAATTGAGGGTTTCCTGTCTTTTCTTCTGTTGTTGGTAGCTTTTTATTTTAAGACAGACTGAATTTCATACCTGTCTAAGTGAATTCTTCTCTGGTATTATCTTCCTAGGGGGTTCGCCATTATTACAGTCTTCTCTCTCTGAGGAATTCTGTGAAAGAAAGTAAGCTTTAATTCAGTTCTCATTATCTTCAATCTTATTCTGTGGGAGTAAACTGAATTACATTTCTAATTCTGTAAGCTAGAATACCATGTATATTTATGCATTTATTCACTTGAAGATTTATATACATACAGACATACACTTACATAAAGGAAAACATATGCCCATGTATATAAATAAAATTAAGTAGGGACCTAGGTGGAAAGTATTTCATCTATTTTTAAGCACTGCCCAGCAGATCACAGTCATTAGGAATCTAGTTTATTGGTCTTTGAAAATGCAGGTGACACTGGACATGAGAAAGCTTCAGTTTATACTTAGCTGGGAATAACTTAAACCATGATTATTACCTTCTATTTTAAATAATTAGTTTTAAACTATAGTAAATGTTTGGTCACTAGAAATTCTCAAAGTCTGGATCCTAAAATAAATAGTTCCTCCTCTTCGTCCTCTTCTCCGATTTTTCTTTTATTAAAAATAACATAGTACTTAGCTCAAAACAACATCATTTCATCAATGGTTTAAAATTGCAGTCTAGGGGTGCCTGGGTGGCTCAGTGGGTTAAGGCCTCTGCTTCAGCTAAGGTCATGATCCCAGGGTCCTGGGACTGAGCCCCTCATCAGGCTCTCTGCTCAGCAGGGAGCCTTCCTCCCCCCTTCTCTCTGCCTGCCTCTCTGCCTACTTGTGATCTCTGTCTGTCAAATAAATAAATAAATAAAATCTTAAAAAAATAAACTAAAATAAAATTACAGTCCATTCTTGCCACTATCACCTCAAACAGCAACTAGAAGACGATAAATGTCAATGGGATTTTTAAATACTTAAGAACAGAGGAAAAAAAAACAAACCAATCCAATTGAAAGCAAGTTCAGAATTCTAAGTATCAACAGAGTAATAAAATAGCAACCCATGGGATGGGAGAAAATATCTGCAAATCATGTATCTGATGAAGGATTAACATCCAGAATATATAAGGGCTCCTGGGTAGATCAGTTGGTTAAGCACCTGACTTTTTTTTTTTAATTTTTAAAAATTTTTTATTTATTTATTTGACAGAGAGAAATCACAAGCAGGTAGGCAGTGAGAGAGAGGGAAACAGGCTCCCCTCGGAGCAGAGAGCCTGACGCAGGGCTCAATCCCAGGACCCTGATATCATGACCCGAGCCAAAGGCAGAGGCTTAACCCACTGAACCACCCAGGCGCCCCAAGCACCTGACTCTTGATTTCAGCTCAGGTCATGATCTTGGGGGTCCTGGGAGGAGCCCCTCATGGGGCTCCATGCTCAGCAGGGAGTCCACTTTAGGATTCTCTTTCTCCCCCTCCCTTTGCCCCTCCCTCTCATTCATGTGTGCACACGTGTACTCTCTCTAAAATAAATAAACCTTTTTTTAAATCCAGAATATAGAGAAGTTGTAAAACTAAACAAACAAAAAACTCCAAACAACCCAATTAAAAAATGTACAAAGGACTTGGATAGACAGTTCTCTAAAGAAGATATACAAATGGCCAACAAGCACATGAAAAGATATCCAATATCACTAATCATTTCAGGAATGTAAATCAAAACTACATGGAGACACCACATCACATTCATTAAGAGCACTCTATCAAAAATAGACAAAAACCAAAATATATATTGGCAAGGATACTGAGAAATTGGAACACTTATGCACTGTTAGTGGAAGTATAAAAGAATTGAGCTGCTGTGGAAAAGAGTATGGTGGTTCCTCAAAAATTAAACAGAATTATCAGAGATCCAACAATTCCAGTTCTAGGTATATATTCAAAAGAACTGAAAGCAGAGTCTCAAGAGATAATGTGTACACCTGTGTTCATAACATGGAAGCAACCCAAGTGTCCAATGACTGATGAAGGGATAAATAAAATGTGGTGTAAATGGAATATTACTCAGCCATCAGAAAGGATGAATACCCAACTTTTGCATCAACATGGATGAGACTGGAGATTATGCTAAGTGAAATAAGTCAAGCAGAGAAAGTCAATTATCATATGGTTTCACTTATTTGTGGAACATGAGGAATAGCATGGAGGACATTAGGAGAAGGAAGGGAAAAATGGAGAAGGGAAATCAGAAGGGGAGTCAAACCATGAGAGTCTATGGACTCCAGAAACAAACGGACAGTTTTAGAAGGAAGGGGCAGGTGGGAAGATGGGCAATCCTGATGATGGGTATTGAGGAGGGCACGAATCGCAAGGAACACTGGGTGTTACTCGTAAACAATGAATCATAGAACACTACATCAAAAACTAATGAAGTACTGTATGGTGACTAACATAATAAAAATAAGTAAATAAATAAATAAGAGTAAAAAATAAAATAAAATGTGGTAATGTATCAATGGAATAGTATTCAGCCTTTAAAAGGAAGGAAATTCTGGTATATACCACAACATGGATGAACCTTGAGAACATTATGCTAAGTGAAATAAGTCAGTCACAAGAAGATAATTACTATATGAATCCACTTACATGAAATACTCAGAGAAGTCAAAATCATACAGAAAGCTGAATGGTGGTTGCCAGGGGCTGGGAGAAGTGGGGGAATAGGGAATTATTGTTTAATGGGTACAGAGTTTCAGTTTCACAAGATGAAAATTATGGAAACGGATGAGGGTGATGGTTGCAAAATATTATGCATATATTTAACACCACTGAACCATACACTTAAAAAATAGTTAAGATGATAAATTTTATGTTATATGTATTTTACCACACTACAAAATAATTGGAAAAAAATTTTGTAATCAACACATATAAGTCACCACCTGCAAGGCAAAGTACAGAAAATCCAAATACAAATTACTTGGGTTTTATTTTCCACAACTACATTCATAGTGTTAATATTTTTAAATTTGCAAGTTTAGAAAATTTTGATATACTCATTACATTACATATACTCATCACATTCTAACTGGGGAACTACTTTTAGATGCAGAAATTATTTCTAACATGAGTTTATGTGAAAATTTTTATACAACTATGACATTATTAGTATAGGATCATAACTGTATTTTAGATATACCCTTTGTTGTTTCTATCAAATATTATATTTTAAAAGATATTTAAGGATAAGCAGCACATACACAGTGTCATTTTAAGACCCTGTACCGCTGTGGCTCACATCTGTATACCTTGTGCCTTGCCTGTAGTTGGTGTGACAGGCCCGTGTTGTAAGGTGTTCTTTTTGGGCAGAAATCTCTTAAAAGATATTTAACTTGATATCTGACATTTGTGATGACCACTATAAGGTAATGGTCCCTAAAATTAAGACAAAGAAGAAAAAACATGCTATGCTAAAAAGGAAGGCGCAGAGACTCAATAACTTCCAAGTTCTAACTGGGTTTTCTCTCCATTTTGAAAAAAAGTAATGTAGTCAATTTACAAAAAAATTAGAGGCACAGTGGAAGTAATGACTGTAAAGTAGTCCAAATAATGAAACTAGCAATATATGCCACTTTAAGATAAACAGAGGAAGGGAAAGGTCAACAATAAACCCATAAAATCAACTTGTATATTTAACTTTAAAGAAAAATAAAGTATAAATGTTTTAAATGCTAAAATTAAGTGTTTTACGTAATACAAACTTAAGCCAATATTCAATTATAAACTTACAACATGCAACTAACTTCCCCAGACCATGAAGTTCCACCTTCCTTTATTTTTATTATTATTATTTTTTAATTTATTTGACAGACAGAGATCATAAGTAGACAGAGAGGCAGGCAGAGAGAGAGGAGGAAGCAGGCTCCCCGGGGAGCAGAGAGCCCGATGCGGGGCTCGATCCCAGGACCCTAGGATCATGACCTGAGCCGAAGGCAGAGGCTTTAACCCTCTGAGCCACCCAGGCGCCCCTCCACCTTCCTTTAAATACAATATCATTTATAATCCAACCTGGTTTAATTCAATGCAAGTCCTATATTTCAACATTAATTACATTTTGTTAAAATGTCATCATAATAAACTTGGAAACCTAGTTACTTTTTGGCAGAAGTCTGCAATAGTGAAGTTATTATAAATCACATTTTTAGTCTATAGGTGATGGGGTGAAACCAAATTGATGGTAAACTACATACTAAATTACTTAGTGAAAATAGTAATGTGAACATAATAGAATGAGCAGCATCTAGCCCATATCCACAATATTCCTCCTCCCAACCCTCTACTTTATCTGATTTAGATGAGGAACTATTGAGTGGGTATCACTAAATTTATTACCTTAAAATAGAGGTAGGGACATTAAACAGTCATGATATTAGGAGCAAGGAGTAAGACACCCTTCTAATAGTGAAGAAGACAGCCAGAAAGCCAGCAAACAGATAAATAGTTTACAGTCTTGAGGATGGAGGGAAATGATGAAACACCCATGTATACCGAAGTGGTCACCTCAGTAGTTCTCAAAGCTTGTGTGCTCTCCAACATCACCCAGGCTCTCCTATCAGGAGCACAGTTACCCCTCTTATCTTTATCTATGGTGCATCCCAATAAGTCATGTTCATAACTGGACTGGTCATCAAACTAAATTATGTCCAGTAAGTTCTATTTAAGGGTAACCACTTGATGCAAGCAAGACTCATGCCAGAAATTAGTAGGTGAGAGTTAGACAAATAACAGGATAGTTACATGATCTTAAAATACATGTTCATGAGATATTTAATATTACAAAAGGAAAAACAATAACCTCACAGTGGAGAGATGTGGTAGACACCACCTTAACATTATGTGCCCCCTGGGTGCCCAGGTGCCTCAGTTAGTTAAGTGTCTGCATTTGGCTCAGGTCATGATCCCGGGGTCCTGGTATCAAGTCCCGAATCAGGCTTCCTGCTCAGAGGGGAGCTTGCTTCTCCCTTTACCCGTCCCCCTGCTTGTGATCACTTACTCTCTCTCTCTAATAAATAAATAAAATCTTTTTTAAAAAGTATGTGCCTCTGATACGATGCACTGAGAACACATTACTACTTCTGAGGAAACCTTGCCCAAAACACATAATCTCAATCTGTTCATACGAAAACATTAGATAACCCAAATTACTAGTCTGTACTTAACAAAAAAATGTCAGAGTCATGAAATACAAAGACTAAGGATCTGTTTCAGATGAAAGGAAACTAAAGAGACAGGATAACTAAATGCAACCTGTGATCTGACATTATTCTGGGGGGTTAAAGCAAAATTGATGATAAACTTCTCTATACAGAATTATATAATGAAGAATAGTGATCTGCACCTAACAGGATGAGTAGTGCCTCTCTAGGCCATACCCACAATTTTCTTCCTCCTGATCCCCAATTTCATTTGATTTTGATGGGTAACTACTGGGTGGGCATCATGACATAATGGTATAAAGGATATTATTGGAACAATTGGGAAAATCTGAGTAAGTTCTATAGATGAGCTAGTAACACTGTATCGATGTTAATTTCATGATTGTTTCCTCACTTTTAAAATTTACATATAGAAAAATCCACTTGTTCTGGTGTACAATTATGTGAGTTTCGGCAAGAAGCATACAGTTATGTAAATACTATCATAATCAAGATGTAAAGCAACTCATCATTTCCCAAATTCTCTTGCACTGCCCCTTTATAGTCAATTCCTTTCCCTCATAATAACAGATTTTTTTCTCAATAATTTTGTCTTTTCCAAAATGTCACAAAATAGAATCATATAGAATATAATTTTTTAAATCTTTTTCCACCTAGCTTAACACATCTGTGTTGTTGAATATATCAATAGTCATTTCCTTTTTTAAAAAAAAAGTATTTATTTATTTGTTTGTTTGCTTATTTTAGAGAGAGAGTGTGCCGTATGCAATCAGGGGAAGGGACAGACAGACTCCACACTGAAGACAGAGCCTGACATGGGGCTTGATCGCATGACCCTGATATCATGATCTGGGCCGAAATAAAGAGTTGGATGCTTAACTCACTGAGCCATTCAAGCGTCCTTATAGTCCTTTCCTTTTTATTGCCAAGTAGTATCACTATATGGCTGTACCACCACTTGTTTATACATTTAATTTTCTCATTTTGATAAATCTGTACTGTGGTTATTTGAAAGAATGGCCTTGTTTTTAGGAAACATAGAATGAAACACTTATGTTGGTAAAAGGACATTATGTCTGTAACTTGTAAATGATTCAGAAAAAAGTAAATGGATGTGATCATATTTATGTATGTACATATAGAGCAAATTCTCCACATGTTAACATGTGGAGAATCTGTATGAAGAGTGTAAGGGAATTCTTTGCACTATTCTTTCAACTGTTCTGTAATTCTGAAATTATATAAAAATAAAAATTAACAAGTAAAACAGATGAAATCTAGGAGAAAATACCTTTAAAAATGGAAAAATAGAAGTCAGATAAGTGAAAAATAAATTTTGGGGGGAAATTCCCTTAAATATAAATAATAAAAGTTATATTCTACCACTTAACCTAATTAGAAAAACCTGACTGCTTTGAATAACTCATTTGCAACACTCAGATTAAACATTTAGTTATAGTAAATACATTTGCAGAATGTATCTGTAGTCTGGGAGTAACAATATGATATACATAGCAGCTTCATAATAAAGTATTTCTGAAAAAAATACTACATAATTTGTTACCTTTCATATTAACTCAAATATTTCTTAGCCCAGCATTTACTAGTTTAGAATTAAAAGGGATACTAAAAGTCTGACAGACAACTTTGAATTTTACTTCAAACTGGAAGCACTGAGTTGTAACACATATAGACAAAGTAACAGACGTTTGGATAAGAAAAAGTGAATATAGTGAAATAATGCTAAAGCTTGTGCATTAGATCTCAGGGATGTATTCTGGATAAAATGTTTCCAGAAGTAACCTGGGGGTGAATAAAAAAGACAAAGAAATCACCTCAAAGAAAGTATTTAGAAGACAGATTTAAATAAACAGTCTCAAAATCAACACATCCAAATTTAAAGCACTCTTTTACCATTTTTACCCATCCTAGGCCACCTCCTTCCCTCCCAACTTTTCTTTTCATCCCAAACTTAAATCCTCAGCCAATTTTTACTCATCCTTCCCCCCACCTTTTTTCTTGGAATGTATCTAACCAATTTTCCTTTCAATCATCTATCTTAAGAGATCTAACCCTGGGAGGGGGCGCCTGGGTGGCTCAGTGGGTTAAGCCTCTGCCTTTGGCTGAGGTCATGATCTCAGGGTCCTGGGATGGGGCCCCGCATTGTGCTCCCTGCTCAGCAGGGAGCCTGCTTCCCCCTCTATCTCTGCCTGCTGCTCTGCCTACTTGTGATCTCTCACTCTCTCTGGCAAATAAATAAATAAAATCTTAAAAAAAGAGAGAGAGATCTAACCCTCGGTTTGTATTTCCATAACCTCTACTCCAGTCCAGACCACCAACACTTATTACCAGTGCTATTACTTCTGCTATTACCAGTGCTATTACCGGTGCCTTCTGACATGCTTGCCTAAACCCATATGTGATCCATTCTATACACTACCATCAGAACCATGTTCTAAAAAGACATTTATTTACCTCACCCTTCCCCACACCCTGCCCAAAACCCTTTTATAGCTCTCTGTCACCTACAGGATTAAGTCCAGACTTCTTAGTATAGCAACCACAATCTGGCCATTTTACCTTTCTATCAGTCTCTGAACTACTTACATGACATTATTTTATCATTCTCCACAGTATGAAAAGCACTCTTGCATCCCTGTGCTTTTGCTATTCCTATTTTCTATTCCCTCAGTGTGTAACAGACTCCTTTCCTGGGGTGCCTGGGTGGCTCAGTTGGCTAAGTGTTTGACTCTTGGTTTCAGCTCAGGTGGTGATCGCAGGGTCATGAGACTGGGCCTCACATCAGGCTCCGAGCTCAGTGGGGAGTCTGCTTAAGATTCTCCCTCTCTGAGACACCTGGGTGGCTCAGTGGGTTAAAGCTTCTGCTTTCGGCCCAGGTCATGATCCCAGGGTTCTGGGATGGAGCCCCACATCGGGCTCTCTGCTCAGCGGGGAGCCTGCTTCCCTCTGTCTCTCTGCCTGCCTCTCTGCCTACTTGTGATCTCTGTCTGTCAAATAAATAAATAAACTCTTAAAAAAAAAAAAAAAAGATTCTCCCTCTCCCTCTGCCCCTCCCCCTGCCGGCTCGTTCTCTAATAAATAAATAAACCCTTAAAAACAAATAGACTCCTTTCCTGATCTCTACATCATTACAATTCTGATTCAAGAGTCAACTAAAATGATATCTTCTCTGAGAAGCCTATGCCTATCCCTTCTCCTTACTCCCACCCCACTAACCCCCAGCTGGAACTGATTATTCTGAACTAGCACTTTATTTCTATTTTGGCACTTATGCTTTATATCTCTCTATATCATATTTCTCTAGGAACAAGTTTTCCACTCCTACCGCGCACTGTAGAATTCCTTCTGGGTGCGGCCAGTTTTTTTCATCTTCATTTTCCAGTGGCTCA
Organism: Martes martes; assembly: GCF_963455335.1. Classification (NCBI taxonomy): domain Eukaryota; kingdom Metazoa; phylum Chordata; class Mammalia; order Carnivora; family Mustelidae; genus Martes; species Martes martes. The sequence continues at coordinate 26,905,544 of NC_137902.1, forward strand.
GCACAAAGTTTGAGAACATAATGTGAGTTTTTAAAGTGTTTGTTCAATTGAATGCTATTGCCGATTAATCTTTCTTAAATACCACTAATGTCATGGTGGTCTTTTCCCTCAAAAATTTTTCATGACCCTTTCTTCCTATGAAATCAAATATTAAGTTTTAGGCTTGGACTCCAAGACCTTCTAGAATTTTTTTCTATATGACATCAAGTTAATTCCATCAGCAAACATTTTCTGCCCTACTTAATCAAGTCTCTTAATAGCCTTACAAACATGTGATATAATCTCAACATTTTCAGGCTGGGAGGATCCTTAATTTTAGTGTCATTCACTCAGCAATATAAAAACACAAGAAAAAACTCTAATCAATTCAAGTCCTACCCATTCTTGAAATGAATTTCAAATGTCATATTCTCTAAGAAACCATATAACTATTTCCACTTTCTCTACTGGAAATTCCTTAACATTTTTATCTTGGCCCACACAATTTAGCACTTAATTAGATAAATGTTTGCATATTACTCTCAACTACCCAGTAATATTGAAAGCTTTTTTGGTAAAGTCTTTGTGGCTCCCTCTACTTTGCAACACATTACATAATATATGGATAAATGCTTAGTAAATTATTGAAGCCCTATACCCACACTGTCCGGCTAGCTTTAAAAAGGGTTTTCAAAGCTGAAAACCTTCAAAGTGACAGCCGAACTACAGTCCTAGAATCCCATCGCTTATAATGCCGGTATGACAACTCAGAGTAAGCTCCTGCTCCAAACACAGTTTTTACAAATAACTTTTTTTTAAAGAAAGAGAATTATTTAATGATACACCTTTATGTTACGAATAACGTTTTAATGAAACTTAGTCACCTTCACTCATTTGCCTTTTATCTATGGCAACCTGCATACTACAATGGCAAAGAAAATCACAACAGAGATCCTATGGCCCACAAAGCCTCAAGTGTTTACTGTCTGATCCTTTATAGTTAAAGTTTGCCAACCGTTGATTAGGAAAGAAAAGTTCTTCTGTAAATAAGCAAACTGTTCCTGATTCTTCAGAGCTGGGTTTTTTGTTTTTGTTTGGTTGGTTTTTTTGGTGTCTAAAACAAGAAGTAGACAGATTTTGATGATAGCACACAGCAGGTTTATGGCTAGGGCAATACTCTCCATGACCTAGTAAGTGGCTTATTTACTGTTTTCAGTTATCTATTTGAACACACAACTCCTGGTGACATGGATAATCAAGAGTTGATTATATAATCAAATGAAAAACTAAACTAATTTACACAGTGATGAAAAGTCAAGCCACTCATAATGACTTATCATAATCTTTGAATAAGCAGCTTGCTCAAGGTTGGATGGTGCAACAGAACCTGAGCTTGTCTGAATAGACATCTGTTATAAATAAAATAATCTGCTCCAACACTAGAAGTAACATTTTCTACCTATGCTACATTCCTCATTGAGAAAACTCAAAGGATTCTGTAACCAGGAAAGTTACATTAGTGAAGTGGGTAAACTGTGGTGAATTATAACTCTGACTTTAAACACATGGAAAAAACGGAGTCATTTGATTATCATCATGTAGAATGACAACCACGTGAAGAAAAAAAAAACTGGAGACCAATTTCTAAAAGCTAGTTGCAAACATCACACAGTAGGCATGACTGGTAAATTAGTAACTGAATTAATATTTTTCCATTAACTTGTATCATTCGGAGTAATATAGCCTCCAAATATATATGATTTGCAATTCCCAAAAATAAGAATAATTATTCTTTTACAAAATTAAAGGCAATTGAACTACAGGAATAAAAATCATTTAAACTCTTCAGTGAAAGGTGACATAAATAATATACTGTGTGTGTATCTAAACAAATTCTAATTAATTGTTCTAGGCATTGATGGAGAAAAAAAACATAGGTCATTTAAGTTCAGTAGCTAACTGAAGAATCCTACTCAAGGACCAGTTTTAGGGAGGACCTGAGGTGTCCTCATAAGATAATATTCTCTGGCATGTTTTCATGCACACTGCTTCTCTAGCACGTTTATCATTTGACATACTCGATTAAACCACAACCACATCAAAGCCTCCCTATCCTGCTAAACTTCAACAAGATCTACCAGTTAAAGCTTTCAAGAAGTGGTATTTTCTAGCAATATACCAACGCAAGCACAGTGCTAGAAACCAGATATAATGGAAAGCACCCTCAGACAACCAAACACACAGGACTTCCATTAGTACTGCCTTACTTTCCATGACAGAAGTCCAAAAAGACAACAACAACCAACTAGATTTTTTCTCCTGCTACACTGTCCGACACTAATTATAAAACACTGCAGATGTAGCCTTTCTCAAAATGCAAAGGGACTGTGTATATTTGCAAAGAACAACTATTTTTTATGCTTCCAAATTCTTAATCCTGTTTGGAGCTGTCAGTGGGGGTTAATGGAAGCCTTGGATAGGAGAATTCCAATCTGGTTGGCAGATGGATAGGTTGGTTATAGCTGCATAACTATGTCTTGCCTGCAGGCACAATTCAGAACACTGTTAAAGCAATATAAAGTCTCTGTCAAGCTGAACCATTTGGATCAGTAGCAAGGAGAAATAATAATAAAAAAGAAGTTCATTTCTGGGCCTTGTGCATTTATGCTAGTATGCAGAAACTGATTAATTGTCATAGTGTGCTGGTCTTCTATACTTCAGATTTCTACTTCTGGAGTAGATTTTGCATGCTAATATAATCATTCTCCCTCTTGAGACATTAGCAAATAATCAAATGAAAAACAGGATCATAATTTACTGAGATTCGAGCAATTCTCTATGCAAATTTGACTTGTTATTGCTGCTGCCTCGTTAATCTGAATGCCTTTGACAAACTCCTTTGATTTATGAACTCGTGACAACTCCAATGTGTATATATTTTGCTAGATTGACATTATCATTAAGAGTGGGTGGACTGAGCTCACATGAATGGCTGATTTTATTCGCTGGTGTCTGCTGCTCAACAGCTGAGCATCTCCTCCTCACAAAGCCCCTGAGCGTCAGGCTCTTCCCATCTTCCCATCCATTCATCATCTCGATGTTAATTGGCCCAGGCTTTAAGCAAATTTTCAACACGATTTAAAGGCACGATGACACTGATTACTGACCCTCTGCCATACGGTGCCTATTGATTAACCTGACAGAGATGATGAGCTTGAGGGAAACTAGGTGTGTGGGGACCTCAGGGGGAAAAAATATATTGTCTATGCAGGCAAACACTTGTCATTACCTCACAAGCCAGAATTTGCACTGCACACATCCTTAAAACACACTACTGCTTTAACACCTACAGCTAACACAGAAAGTGCTTTCTGTATTCAGAGATATTACAAATATGTCATGTCAAAGCACATGACACATTCGGTATTTAGAAGAACTCCCCAGATAGATGGCTTCCTTTCAACCAATTATACTCGTGCTAGCTGATGTATGTATTTTCGGTTAAATTCAAAGAAAGTGCTGGGTGGCTTGGTAGTGTTGCAGCATATGAGAAGAGAATTAGAATAGGAAAACAAACTAGGTTCTTAAAAATAAACAGAGAAAGGAAGAAGGGAAGGAGTAAAATTGCTGTCATTCTACCACTACTATAACAAGCCGCCATTCTATCACTATTAAAATAAGAGATACTCTAAAAAAGGAAGAAAATAGCAATCTGATTTTACAAATTTTATTTTCTGTTCTTTAAATACTGCTAACCTTGATTCCAACTGTCAAAAGTATTCCTGGCACAGAAATTACCAATAACTGAATATTTTAAATAAAGCTAAGTAATATTTAAGTCTAACAAACATACCTCTTAAATTCTTGCCTGCCCATTTTCAACAGCTACTATACAAACTGCTCTACTTAGGGAAATCATTCAGGATATCTTAAGTTAAGCTTGGTGAGAAAAACTAAATGCTTCATTATTTGAGGGGGGAAAAAAAAGTAAGTCCATAATTAATAGTTATTGAGCTCACACATTAGTAACAAAAATCTGCTTTAAAATATTGCGACATCTACAAATTTACACAAGCAAACTCATGCAGCACACCATCAGGGATCAGACAAAAACCACCTTTAGATAGGGAAGGTTCTTATTTAAAACAAAGCTAACAAAATACGCTCCCTCTGGCCACACATATCACCTTGTTTACTTACGAGTCCTGGGGGGACAGCCAATATACAATTTTAAACACGGAGATTTTGGAGCAGCACTAACAGTTATTTCAGAGCTAAAATAACAGAAAACTGAACAACAGCCCAGCTGTAGTCTCTATTACAGTGACATGGGCTGTTAATGTAAGAGATCAAATGTTTTTCAAGTCAAACAGCATTGGTGCCTGTTATACTGGAACATGTAGCTTACTCCCTAAAAGCCTGCCTCCTGCTCTTTTAAGATAAACAAGCTCAACTAAGCACTGAGATACTCTGATAAGAAGGATGGAAGAGACGGAGCTACACCAGGGAGTGACAAGGCAAGGGCACGAAGGAGCAGCAAATGCGCTTTTGTTAACTTTCGAGTTATAGAATATATCGTATTACAGCAGTTTAATACTTCACCATTAAAAGTATAGTTACAGCTATAGGAGAAGGACAAATTTCTGTCAATACATTTGGGAATCAAAAAAAAAAAAGGCTGAAACAGTTACCTGTTTTATGAATAGGAGAGATATCACACAGCATTTGAACACGGTCAGCTTTGTGGCTTAATCAAAGGTTTGAACATCAATTCAGGAATGACTGTGAGTATATAAAAGAGTCTGTAATTATGTTAATATGCTCCACATCAGAAGTCAGTCTACCTAAACTCTAAAGGTTTTTGATTCCAAAGGCTTGATTTAAAAACAAAAAACTTCATACCTTGTCCTTTCGAGTAGACTTTTTATTTGATTCCGCTTAACATGCCCAGTGAGGTCACCAAACCACTTCTATTTGCAACAATGTGGCTTGGTATTTTAAAAATCCCAAGAGGCTTGCTAGGGGGCATTTATCTACTATGGTAGATTGTTTTTCTTGAGAGAACTAAGGCAACTATCATTCATTCAGGGGGAAAAAAGGAGTTTCATATGCTTTCACCATTTAAAATACAATTGACAATGCACAAAGTAGCTAAACAAGCATGGTAAAATAAACAAAAATTCACCAGGGAGACTGGGATTAAAAGACACTCGTAATAAGAACCCAAATTTACCTATCATATGAACAAAAGTGTAACTAGCTTACTTTGCCCATCTTACCTTTAAATCTACATGACTCTTAAAGAATGTTTTTTTGTTTTCAAGATATTACCTTTATGACTAGATGTTTAGGACAGAGCCTTACATGCCACAATTTTCTTTCCTGCCCTATTTATACACTATTTCATCCAGAGATCCTCTGCATATAGTTTGTGTGAATTAAAAGGCAAACATTTGCTTCTACTAATAAGGACATCTGGTTATTTTTGTAACTCAAAGACATCTGCATTCTGTAGATCTTTTTGATTTCTCAAAATGGGGTTGAGAACTATAGAACCCCTTAGGATGCATGCCAGAATCCTTTTTCTTTGCAGATCAGTTATTTCTGTCACCTTTGCTCCTGAATTCTTTTCTGCTAAATGACTCTCGTCACCTTGGGTATCTTCCTTGATTTGGTGTTCCCATTTTATTACAATTCAATGTCATGAAAAAAATTACAGGCTCTTTTAAAGTTGATAAACTATAATATCCCCAACATCTACATATTGTGGAGTAAAAATGAAATTATTCTACATAAATAAGTAAATTTCTGAAAACCAGACTGGACTACGTTAAGATTTGTGTTTAGGTGTAGATTTCAATTGTGAACTGTCCCTTGTCTAATTACTTTCCTTTTCTCCTTATTATTAAAAAAAATTACTAGTTTGTGGGCCTATTATCCTCTGGATTTTCCACTAATTATAGAAAGTCTTTATGGATTTTCTGGTCTTTAAAATTACAAATATCATCTCTTACATAGACTTATATAGACTTCTGGTTCCCAAGGGTAGGAAAACATGGTCCAACATAGGACTTGAAGGATATGCCTCAAAGAACTGCAATGTATCAATAAGAAATAAAAAATCACACTTTTGTTTTGTATCCCTTGCTCTCTTCTTAAAATGCCAAATAGACTAACTATACTCCTTACTCAGGATACTTGAGTTTAAGCTGTAACTTCTGCTTTTACTATAAATTTGGCTTTCTCATTTTCTCCTCATCTCCACTACAGACGCTTAAAAAACTACAATGAGGGAAAAATGTGTTTTTCAACAGAAAACAGCTAATATCATTTACACTGACCGCATTCTCATAGCCTCCAAGTAGCCAGATACCAAGGTAGTACTGGCCTGAAGGATTTAAAATTTAAGTACAAGGGGTGCTATTTCTGGAAGGTCAAAGATTATAAATACCAATTCACGTCTTCAATTTTTCATTTGTTAATATTATCAAACAACAAAATGAAAATAAAACCAAAACAGATTAACTTGGGAGTTCTACCAGGAATAGTTTAACAAATTTACTTGGAAAGATGGCTAATTTTACTGCCCCAGGAATAAACGACCTTGTAGGTTTGTTGTAGTTGCTTTAACAATGCTCTTCGATGTATAACAAATTTAAAAATAGTTTTCTTTTTCTCCAATAGAAGATTTGTTTTCTATAACAACGCAAATGGTTTCTACTTAAAGGATATGTTTGGGTGTTATTCTAACAAAATTATTTCTCTTAAGCCTATGGCCTTAAATTATTGGAATGCTAGAGAAGGGTTACATACATTAAATATTCCATTTTGCTAATAAGTATACAGAATTTTGTTTATGCATTCCTGACAAATCCTACAAATAACTTGTCATTCCTTTCTACACTGTAACTCTTCTTAATCTAAAGAATCACAACAAATCTGTATTTCCTTTTCTCAGAATTACTTGAAAAGTCACCACAATTTTAAAAAGTAAGTTTTACTACCATTTAGCAGAAGTAAAGTCTTCTTTGGAAATATTAATGATCCTTTGTTGACAAAAGAAAAAACAAGTGAGAAACAATCCAAATGTGTTCCAGAATTATTTGGTCTTGGATCAGCATCTCAATTTTATTTTTTATTTATTTGAGAGACAGAGAGAGAGAGGGAACACAAGCAGGGGGTGTGGGAGAGGGAGAAGTAGGCTTCCCGCCATGCAGGGAACCCGATGCTGGGCTCCACCCCAGGACCCTGGGATCATGGCCTAAGCCAAAGGCAGACACTTAATGACTGAGCCAGCCAGGCGCCCCAGCATCTCAATTTTAAAGCGACCTTTTAACTTAAATGATCATGCTAAAATGATAAGAATTATAATGATCAGTCAATTTAAATTGGCTAATTTAATTAAAATTAATTATAATCAATGATTTTTAAAAATCTATTATTAGTATCATCAATAATAGCATGTTGTTGTGTTATGGCCGAAAACATTGCTTTACTAACTTCAGAGTTTTATAATGGATGACTGGTTTAACAGAGATCAAACAGTAGTTTTAATACCATAGTACCTGCTCTCGCAGCACAGAACCTGTGAATACTGTAACAGCCAACTTTGATATTAAAGTTTGTTTTACCACAATTCCTTCTTGTGGCAACCAATGTACCTCTTGCTCTTGCAACTGAAGACAATGAAGGAAGAGTTGACTTCACAACCAGCTGCCTATCACTGACTGCTGTACGAAAGACATTCTGGGTAGTGGTCGGTAAAGAAAGCATAGCCATTTCTAAATGCCAGTAGTTCCCAGCATCTCTTTTCCTTCTGAGTGGAATGAAGTCTGCAAGCACTGACTGGTGGGTCATTCGACCCACGAGGGCCTGGAAAGGTTTCAAGAATAACAGAGGTCATGTAATTGCCAAAAGAGCATTAGCCACTCAATCATAATGGATAATTAAATGACCTACATGATTCCTGAAATAGCTGCTCTATATTTGGTCTATTACTTGCGTCCCTCAAGATAAGCTACTCGTCTGGTCTGCCTTGACCCAGAGAAGTCCAACCTGCGCCTGAAAACTAGCTGCATGCTTCTATTGCTTTGTAAATCCGCCCCCACCCCCCGCACCTCCAAGTATCATGCCCCACACTATGCTTTCAAGAGGACACACATAAAAAAAATCAATCTTGTATCCTTCTCCCTATTGTGCTCTCTGGAATACAAATGACTAAGGCAAAGAAAAAAAATTAGTAAATTCCTGGTTTAGATCTTTAGGGGATAGAAGAAGAACACAGGAACCACAAAGAAGGAAAAGTCATGATAAAAAAATTTTTTTAAGTTTTTCTCAATACGCCGCCAAAGAATTTTACATTTGATTATAAAGCTAGTCAGGGCAGCAAGTCATTAAAACTCCAATTGCCTGGACTGCATTTTTGATGGTGTGGGCTATTAGAATTCTTCCTGGCCTAGTTTTTTAGTCCATACAGAAAGCAAACTGCCTCTCAACAAAATGAAATATACCAGGAACCAATTGTTTATATAATAAAAGTAGCAAAAGGAACAAGAATCTCTGTGCGTCACATTTTCATCTTTCTAAATATTGTTCAACAATCTCACTATAATATTTGATTAAAGATATAACCAAATAGAAGCCAACAGTATGAAACAGTAAAAATGCACAGAAGTATATGCATCTTTAGGAGAAAAAGGTCTGCCTGTGGCCTCAGAGTGGCTGCATATCAAGCAAACACAACAGAAAGAGGCAAGAGACAAGTAACCAAAGACAACTACACAATAATGGCAAGGAACAAGGCATGTGAGGGACAAAAGAGCTCACATTTAGAATACCTTGGAGGCTAGTAGGATTTTTCCGTTTCCACAGGAAATTATGTAGCTTGAGGCTACCGGCTACCCTGATCTCTTACTAGTACATGAATGGCTTATTAAACCTAGAACATATCTGTTTTAGTTAACTTCTGGGCAGGGAGGGGGCTGGAGGGGGAGAAGAGAACAAAATGTACTTAAATGCTGAATTTTTTCTCCAGGCTGAATGCCTTTCATCCAATAAGACATTCAAAGCAGTGACCCAGCAAATGGATTGAAAAAGCAATCTTCCGTCCCAGTGCCACATTATCATTCCTATTCAGTATTCTCCATGAGATATCTCAATCAGCTGTGTGTAAGTGACAACGCAGCCCATTGCTGGGTTAATTAAACATTTGACTTTAACACCCTCCCCGTCATTAAGCAAATAAAAACAGATAATTCAAACTGCACTTCATCCTCAGGGTACACAACACACATGTCAAAATTAAGAGAGTCCAAGGCCTCTGGGGAATTCTGTTGGGGCCATAATCAGTTTAAATCTTATCTGGTTTATCAATTATTCTATTGATTAAACCAAACTGGTTATATACAACTCCTCTGCCACATGGGATTGATGTCAGCAGAGCAAGAAAATAACTCCGGGAGGTTCCAAACTGATTTAAAAAGAGACCAACAGACAGACCAATAATAGTCGATTATTACATACCAGTGATCCATACACTGCAAAGTTGATTCTTAGTTTCAGGCGGGTGAAGTGAACTGTTTCCAATCACTATGTCCCCTTTGCTATACCTCAGAGCTGGCTTGAGTAAATTTATGTCTTGGAAGATCAACATATTTTCTACTGATTTAAACAGAAGTACCATGCTCAGCAGCTGAAATATTTTATAGAAACTAACCCTAAACTGTAACACAATCTCAAACAAGGAAAACGAACGTTTTTTCTCATCTTCTTACCTGTCTGCAGGTAACCAAAAGCACGCAGGGATGAAAGGGGACATACTTGAAAGTTGATTCTTCTAGAAATATGCAATTACGCAACTATTCCAGTGTCCCCAAACACTGTATTTTTGAAAAAAGGGAATCTAAAAAATCAAAAGGACCTTACCATAGATACAAAGACATGATTCCTTTTATTAATTCCAAAGGTAAAAGTCTTCAAAGCCACTAATAACAACGAAAATACAGAGCTGTATCTTCAAACGAAATGTTGATATCTAAACCCCAACATACCAAGTTTCTACTGGATTTTTAAAAACACAATTTAAATATTCCCTTGCTCAATTCATTGTGTAATATCCTTCAAATGTCCAGAATCCTTATCATAAGGCAATGCCCTACTATATATGAGAAAAGCAGTACTAAAACCTACTAGCAAAAAGGAGGGGTAGGGGAAGAGGCTATATTACACCTGATATTTGTACATTTGTACCTATGTTCTTCAGAAACAAAATTTGTTTACTGCTATGTTGGCACCACATGTGCAATCAACCATAATTTAACTTATCTCCTTCAGATTTTTTTGTTCTCCGGCAGACTAAGTAAGAAACCTACATTAGCATGCTGTATTCTACACTCACCACTAGAAATACTGAGGGTGCTATTTGTAATTGTATTCTTTTTAAGAGGTTTGTTCTCTGCAGCTGTTTTCTGCTTGCAGTGTATTTTGTGTAATCAGCACATCATCATAAATACATTGGCTGTTCCCCTGAGGGTAGCTGTCAGTGTTTAATTTACAGAACAACCTGGCCAATGTGAATTTTAACACTACAGCACTAAGGCAAGGAGTTACCACACTCTGTGAAAAACAGGTTTCTATGAATTTTTATATCAAGGGCTGGTCCCAGGACAATTTAGGTGCTAGAAATAGACTTTTTAAAGAAGCATTTTATACCTCGTATGCAATGGACTCTTTCCCATTTAGAGCCTTAGAAGAAGCCCTGAACTAACTACCAAACCACAAGTGGGCATTACCATGTCTGGAGACAAGGACTGAAAATCTATTATCTACCAGCAGGAGGCACTGTAATAAATGTTACCCATCTCTTTCTAAGCTAAACACAAAACTACCAAAAATAACACTGCCCCCTTAGAAGGTATCCAAAGGTGGAATGTGTAAACCTGACGATTCACAGACCTGTACCCCTGGGGATAAAAATACATTATATGTTTATTAAAATAAAAAAATTAAAAGCCAAAAAAAAAAAGATAGATAGTTCCCATAAAGGAGAATCACATTTAACATATATTAAAATCTCAAAAAGTACAAAAAAAAAAAAAAAAAAAAAAAGAAGGTATCCAAAGGCATAAGGAAAAGACATTTAGGAGACAGACTAGTCTGAAGTATGGGTATGACTCTTTCTGAGATGAGTTATATGTGATATGAACATCGGTATACAGCTTCCTTACACTGCTATTAGGCCAAACCTCTAGTTCAACGAATGGGAAAAATACATTAAACTCATGGTTATTCACAGTAGTAGGTCCCCCAAGTTATATGCACAGTGTCTGGTACATAGGTTCTCAATAAATGTCTAGTACATAACTATAAGCTCCTTGAGGACAGGGTCTGACTCTTAATTTATGCCCGATACTTTGTACAGTACCTGGCATGCAGAAGGTACTCTATATATGAAATAAACGGAATTGTGGCTAGTTGTGAATGGCAATGTTGTTTGTTTTAGAGTTGTTGTTGTTTGTTTATAGTTTTAGAGCTATATGATGTCAAAATACGATTTTCTAAATCAGTAAAATGCCCTTACAGCCTATAGAGTACATATCAGGTATTTGTTATTTTCATCAAAGCCATTTATACAAAAAAACCTAAATAGCTCAATCTTACAATAAAAAACAAACTTGCCTACAAAACACTGGATTATTTCAAACTTACATTTTATTTTAATAAGGATTATATAGAAGAGATTAAAACTTTTATAATACTTTATATATATAGTTTCTTTCATACTGTAAAATTAAAAGATCATTTTAAATGCTCAGAAAGGTAACCGATAGCACTTCTCTATTAGTGAAGTGGTATTACACGCACGCATACACATTCTATAAAACAAGAGATTACGCATATGCATTTTTCTGTGAAGGGTTATTTTATAAGTTAGAATGCTTAAACTGAATCAAAACAACAATTCATGCTGAGTTCTCTTCATTGTGTTTGCTTTCAAAGTTGTACAGAATTATACTTCCGTGACGTTTTACAAAAAGCATTAAATTGTAACTAACAGATTCTTTTTTTAGAAAAGGAAGAGAATTACCTACTTTACTCCTGAGAATCTCAAACTTCCCCAAATTTGTGGTAAAGTTAAATTTTAAATGATGAACTAGAGCAACAGAGATTTGTAGAACTTGTTCTGATACTGCTACAATTAAAATGTTTTTCCTATAGCAATCTTGAAATTTTTATAAAGCATACTTATGTATAGCAGAATTTATTAATACTTTTACATTGATCTCAGTATTTTAAAAACCACAAAGAAATTTTATTTAAGAACATTTATTTAACATTCTTCTTTTCCATGATGCTAAGACATTTCAAAAAAGTAATTCTTTTTTACATTTGTGTCATATGAAAGGCAAAATAAGAAAGAACATGATCCATTAACTCAGTACACTGGATTTGTTTTCACCCATTATATTAGAGGTTAGAAGTTTTAAATTCAGTTGAATATTTACAACTTAATACTTCTTTTAAAAATTTTTGTGCCTAATAAAACCTATCTTAATTTTTAATGGAGAAATTAATCACCTTCTTTCTTCTTAGATTTAGAATTACAAAAATACATCATGAGACCTTTTGAACTAAACTGCATGGGGTTAGACTGAGGTCACACCAGATCAGAAGACTGCATTCTCTCTTCCCTGGAGACCGTGTAGTAGTTCCATAGGCTGCCATTAGATAGCAGCACAGTACACACCATCAGTCATAATCTCCCACAGATCCTCCCGTTAAGGCTGGAATTATCTCTGTTATACACACACACACACACACACACACACACACTCTAATTCAATTAGTGCAGTCGGCAACTCCAGAAAAGAGTAATTCAATTAGTGCATTGTGGAGCTCTACAATACCTCTAAGCAGATGTTCACCATCTTCAGGAACTGGAGCTAGGTTTAAAATACCTGTACCAGATATGCCACTACATTATGTCATTTTTCAAAGTGCTTACATACGCTTTTCTGGCTTCAAAGAAAAGGTGAGGAAACAAACCCAGGCTAAGTTCCTAGAGATTTTTCTATCCCCTATACCAAAGAAGGATTTCGGTTTTAGGCTGCAGTAATTAAATTACATAATCCAAATTATGTTCAAAAACAAGATGTTTCCCTGTATATTACACTATAACACACTTTTGCAACACTGCCTCTAGTTATGCATACCACATTGTAATGAGGACACTGTCAAGGTGGAATGTACTCACAAGGAAGGACAACCAGAATGCTAACACCTTCCATCAAAATAAGAGGTTATAAAAATGGCAGGAATGAATATTGATATTTTCCAAAGAAATACTAAAAGAACCAGGAATATTCACCCTGAGAACAGAAAATATAAGCAACATGATAGCTATGCTTAAACATATAAATATATGAACATGAAAACAATTACTCTACTTTACTCTGAAAGGCAGAATTCTAATCACTAAATGGACAAAATGTTTGACTCCTTCTTGAGAGAACACTTTCTTATAGAATCAATAGTGATAAAGATAACAAGATGCCTCAACAAGTTAGGCTTGGCAGTGATCAAGCAGAGATTACATGATCCCCTGCCAAATATTTCATAAAGGACTCCTATATGTAACAAAATGGCTTTTTATATCCCTCCCAATGCTGAAATTCTAAGGTTCTATGAATATACTGATTTTTGTTCTTTTTTTTTTTTTAAGATTTTATTTATTTATTTGTCAGAGAGAGAGAGAGTGAGCACAGGCAGACAGAGTGGCAGAGGGAGAAGCAGGCTCCCTGCAGAGCAAGGAGCCCGATGTGGGACTCGATCCCAGGATCCTGGGATCACGACCTGAGCTGAAGGCAGCCGCTTAACCAACTGAGCCACCCAGGCGTCCCTGATTTTTGTTCTTAAGACAAGCCTGGACTTTGGGTAATAAAGCTAATCATTATTATGGAGGTGTGGCTATATAAAAGCCCATGGGCTCAGACATTTTCACGGTAACTGATGCATTAATAATGCACCAAGAAGAAGAAATTTTGTACAGTTTCTCTGTGTTAAGATTTAGGGGACTTCATAAAAGTACATATTTATGGCCTTAATTCTTTGATAAGCACTTGCACACCTCTTATTCTTCCAAGATTGAAAAGAACAGTTTGTTTTTATTCATCCTCAAGAAATCAGAATGAGAAATCAATTTCTCTAACAATGATTTTTGAAGTCCCCCGCCCCAAATGAGTCAAGACAGTGGGTTCTCAGGGTTCTCATAGCTTAAATGCAAATCTACATCAATATTTATGCTTTAAAAAATAGAGAGCCATATTTAAGACAACAGTAACTAATTCTCAGTATTCCTCCCTTTGGTCTTGTACTGTATTTTGTTAAGTGAGGACCTAATTCTGGGTACAAGGGAGCACAGCATTATTTTACAAATATTATCTCCTCTCTTTCCAGCATGACCTCAAAGGACAGAATTTAAAAATGTCAAAAATGACTACCACCATTTTCCCAGTGCATTTCACTATGTATTTAAGATAGAGACTAACTCTCCTGCCTTTCACATTTGTGAACGAGAGCTAAGCTTAACAGCTGTCCTTTAAAAACATCAATATTGTTAAAACAGCAACAACTATCAACAATGTTAATTCAAGTACTTTCAACACAAACTCCTACTTTTTCATTCTCCAAAAAAATTACAAAAGGTCATTCTCACTTAAAACTTTACTGGTAGGGGCGCCTGGGTGGCTCAGTGGGTTAAGCCTCTACCTTCGGCTCAGGTCATGATCTCAGGGTCCTGGGATCAAGCCCCACATAAGGCTTTCTGCTCAGCAGGGAGCTTGCTTCCCCCTCTCTCTGCCTACTTACGATCTCTGTCTGTCAAATAAATAAAATCTTTAAAACAAAACAAAATAAAACTTTACTGGTAAGGTCCATGCCCCCCAAATAAGTTAAGATAATAGCACAGATCTATTGATAGAGGAGTTTCCTTAGGAAGAAAAAAATCTTAAAAATAGAAAATATTTGTTATTTTAAGATATACTGCATCTGAAAACAAACAGCAACAGAAAACACATTCTACTACTAGAAAAATATTTACCAAAAATCTCTGGTTTGGCTTTTTCAACAAAGATTTTCTATTCATGTGCCATTAAGTTGTGCTAATGCAAACATAATGGTTCCTTCATATGACCTATTCATCAACCTTACTATAAATATGAATTTTGCACATTTAAAAAAGTCCTTTTTCTTGCTAAAAAAATTTTTTTTAAGATTTTATTTATTTATTTGACAGAGATCACAAGTAGGCAGAGAGACAGGCAGAGAGAGGAAAGGAAGCAGGCTCCCTGCTGAGCAGAGAGTCCGATGCGGGGCTCGATCCCAGGACCCTGGGATCATGACCCAAGCTGAAGGCAGAGGCTTAACCCACTGAGCCACCCAGGCGCCCCTCTTGCTAAAATTTTAAGTCTTTCATAATGAGCCACTTCCCAAAGACACTGGATAATTAGAGCAATAAATAACACAGCTGGGTTAATTTCGAGGTGACTGACAATACTGTTAAATAGGAGGCTATCTATACAGTAGGCTATCAGTTTAACTATGTCAATCCACCTCTTCTCTTTACCCACCAATGCTTTCCCAATCTCCCGCCTCCACGGAAACAGAGCAGAGACCTAAACTGATTCTTCCTTACAACACAGTGTTCCATAAGCCCCCAGATTAATGAACTAACCCAACTTTAGTCTCCTATTGCCCATGCCTCACAGCCTGCACTTATGTTCCAGTGTTAAGTTTATTTGGCTCCATCAGCCCAGTTCTCTTTAACATTGTCCCTTTTCATGCATTTAAGGCAACTACCTCCAACCCCATCAATGAGAGCAGACAAATGGGGGAGAAAGGAATGAACCGCAAACACCTCAAACAAGAAAGGTTGCTTAAAAAACCAAGTGTCACATTCTGACAGTTCAATATTTCATAGCCAATACAAGGAATGTGCAACGACACTGCAACTTTAAATCTTTTCCTCCTATGTCAGTCTCTCTTTCTCTCATTGTAATGCCAAAGGGAACAGCAATCAGAGTGGAGATGTTCAACGTGATAGAGGTCAGGACACCACCGGATCAACGTACCAGAAACACGACCTTGTTTATTTTTTTTTCCACAGTATTATTGTTTACAGGGTGCTTTGCTCGTGTACCTTGTGGTTCTTAGCTAAAAGATGAAATTACAGCCCAGGATGAAGCGCTCAGGCACACATCCAATTTGTGTTTCCATCTCAGAAAACAAAAAGCTTCTAAGGCCCTCAGGCTGCCATTCAAACTTGGAGGCTGACATTTTTAACAGCATGAACCAGAGACTGGCAGAGAGAATGATATAATGCATTTCTGACTTGTCAATCAAAGACCTCACCTCTGCTGTCTTGTAAACAGTTGGGGGCCATCTAACTACATTCATAAACCTAGGGAGAGCTTACTGCCAGCTGGGGTGCTGGAGCCACATGCTCTGGCTTCTATTCACCAAAATCATGATTCAGTTTTATAATCTCACTGTAAATAGCGCATAGGCACATTTCCAGGACTACTGGAATAGAACCAGAGTAGGGAATACAAAAGAGATTCTGGTCAAATACTGCGTTATTTTCAAGCTGTTGGAATCCTGTACCCATTTTATCCTCATTTTACCAATTCCCCCCAAAGGACTGCGCTATACTGCAACTGAAATGCTTAAAAAAATTAATGGCCTGCCAATCGGAAAATCTAGGGGAAATATATAAATATCATATTAGAAATTTCCCTTATGTTTTATTACCAGTAAAGAAACAGGCACTCACCTAAAAACATGGCTCATGCAAAGGGAAGAAACTGCAATGAACAATAACAACTGTATTTTAGTGAAACTAATCATGTGCTTTCTTTCAAATATAAAACTTTACATGTTATACAAAAGCTTTGTATTTGCTAATCTTAAGTAGCGCACTATGCGTATTTGTGTATGTGCATACAAAACATGCAAACAAAATGAGTATTATTCCTCTAGTCTTTCCCTTCTGTTTATGACCTCTAACACAAAAAAATTAGACCAAATCAGGCTAAGATTCAAACTTTTTGCTAAAGGGTAATATATGAAAATGCATACACTCTTTATTAATGTCAATTTTACAGGGCACAGAATTCCAATTTAATTCATATCAAGACACAGATACTAGGTTTGCAACAAAGGTCTTGAGGATTTCAATGGTACACCTGAGAACTTTAAAAGGCAGATGACAGATAACCCAGCAGGGGAAGGTACACTGCAACAAGCTGTTTCATAATGATGTACTACATCTTAGACCCAAATAACTATTTCAAAATATAATAGACTTAGTCTCCAGAGGACTGGGCCAGAGAATATAGAAAAGCTCAAAGCTACTCAACATCACTCTCAGGAAAAACAAAACTCATGGGTATCACTTCCCAACAGGAAAGTATTAAAATTCTTGAGAGGCCTATGCAGCTAAACAAGTGAATTTTTTCCCCCAATGAGGCTGTCATAAATAACCTGGGTTTCTCTCTTCATGAAAAATGACAAATAAGTTTCCTAAATGCTGCCTATCTACCAAGATTGTACATCTTGACAGTCCACATAAAATACCAAGTCTAGAAACTAACACAAGGAAGGACAGCAAGACAATAAAACACTACGACAAAAAGCAGAATAGTGAAAGATGGTGCAAAAGGCTGTGCCAGTCACAAAACCACCAACAATGACTCCTGAATAGCACAAAAAGAACTCCTATGATACTCTGGCCTCTACTCAGCACAAAGATGGGAGTAACAAGCAGGTAATCCGGGGATATAAAGAAAGTAATAGCATCTCAGAAGATACAGGTCCGTCTTAACTGCCCACAGCAAGAATTTGTCTGATAAGGACAGTGCAACCATAGAGGCTCTCATCACCCTTAGTTTTCATCAATTCCATTCTTCCAGACTGTGCTTCCTAACCCTGTGGCAACCCCAGGCCCTTTGGGTACCTGTACTCTTCCTCTAGCCATTAGGGGTCATGCTGAATTTAAAGCAGTTAGGGAAAATCCAACATTATTTAACATAAACAAAAGGTAAGCCCTCTTTACAGAACGACCAGACCTGGGATCAAGACCCCCACCCCGCCCAATCCGGCTCCCTGCTCAGCAGGGAGTCTGCTTCTCCCTCTGCTCCTCACCTCTGCTCATGCTCACTCACGCTCTCTCTCTTTTTCTTGTTCTTGCTCTCAAATACATAAAAATTAATAAAAATTTTTTAAAAGAATGATTAGGAAAAAAGTTTTTAAGGAAATCTGATTGTCTCACAATAAAATAATCTGGTTTAATCTAAACGCTGGATGATGATGCACATTAGCCTGTAAATGAACATTACCAGCATCATAGGCATGTCAAAATACTCAGCAAAACTTGAAATAATTAGTGTATTTAAATAACCTAAGTGGGCATCTTGAAAAATAAATCAGTCCTAATGATTCCTCCAAGAAAAACTACTTCCAGGATAAGGTAAAATGCAGCAAATTCAGTTCATCTCTCCTAAATTTTTATCAACAAATGTTGAAAGGGTAGAAGCTGAACAATAAATTCCAGTGTTAGCTAAAATGTTTTTTTTAATCTATAATTATACTTTCCTTTTAAGAAATGATCATCAGGGGCTCCTGGGTGACTCAGTCAGTTAAACATCTGCCTTCAGCTCAGGTCATGATCCCAGGGTCTTGGGATCCCTGAGCATTGGGCTCCCTGCTCATCAGGGAGTCTGCTTGTCCCTCTCCACCTTGCTCTCTCTCTCTCTATCTCTGTCGCTATCTCTAGCTCTCCAAAATAAAATCTTAAAAAAAAAAAGAAAGAAAGAAAGAAAGAAAGAAAGAAAGAAATGCTATTCAATAATATATTTCCAACATTTTGCACGTGTACTTTAATTTTGTGCCTATTCAAGCCTAAAGGGTCACTTTCAGTATGCTTAATGAATTCCACCTTTTCTCTAGACTGTTGTTTATCACTACTATCATCATTTTAATTTTCCCAGTGTCTATTCTTTCATAGAATTAGGGTAAAATGCAATAAAATAGTCAAATAATTGCACAAACATACCACTGCTGTGAAGATAAAAATGTTGGTATCACTGAAACTGAACTGTTAACTGGCTTGCACTACCACTATTTAATAGCTTGAAATGTACATTTGTTCATCAACAAGAGTCCAAATTCAGCATACAAAATCTAATTCAGAGGGGATCATCATAGTGTGAGACGTATGAAAGCCAAATGTATAAAATTTGAGGACTGCCTATAAGTTTCAGCATGGTTTCATTTTTTCCATGTAAATGTACTGTGGTCTTTGGAATGTTTAATTATCATGACTTCTTTCTGAATACACAACAGTTGTGTGTATGTATGTGTAGGTACCATCAGCAATCAATACTTTCTCTGCTCCTACTCTATATATATTGATAGTTTTCTTCAAATTATTCAAGTCCATTTATTTGTTTGACAAAAATTCATAAAGTACATACTTTATATCAAACGCTGTACTTGACACTGGAAATATAAAATGAACAAAGCATAGTCCTCCTCTCAAGAAATTCAAGTCTACGGGGCACCTGGGTGGCTCAGTGGGTTAAAGCCTCTGCCTCTCGCTCAGGTCATGATCCCAGGGTTCTGGGATCGAGCCCCGCGTCGGGCTCTCTGCTCAGCGGGGAGCCTGCTTCCTCCTCTCTCTCTGCCTGCCTCTCTGCCTACTTGCGATCTCTGTCTGTCAGATGAATAAATAAAATCTTTAAAAAAAAAAAAAAGAAATTCAAGTCTAGTGAGGGAACACTAAAATAGCATATCAGTGCTATGACAGAGGCATCTATTGCATGCCCTGGGTACAGATGTTCTGATGAGGTTAAGGGGGAGGGTGAAAAGATCCGCAAGGACCTTTATCCTAGAGGTAAAACTACCTGAGTTGAATCATGGAGATAGTTAAGAAGCCAGGTAGATAAATGTGGGAGGTAGGTGCTAGACAGAAAAGGTGTTTTCTGCAGGATTCTCCAAGTAGGGAGAACAGAATTTGCAAAAACACAGATACCTAAGAGAACACAGCACCTTTGGAGAACTGCAAATCTGAAATGGCTAAGAATTATATGAGAAGAAAGTGGTGTCAAACCACTCAATTACATGAATGGTAAGCCAAATTCAAACTACGTTCAATTTACAAACGTGAGCAACTGCCATGAGACAAAGAGCAATGGAAATTAATGAAAGTGACTGATGAATGTAGAATTTGGAGAACAGGACATAAACTCAAAAGTATTAGTTTCAATAAAGTGGTAATATCTAGGAGGACACTTAAAATATTTCTTCTTGGGGCACCTGGGTGGCTCAGTGGGTTAAGCTTCTGCCTTCAGCTCAGGTCATGGTCTCTGGGTCCTGGGAAAGAGCCCTGCATCCAGCTCTCTGCTCAGCAGGGAACCTGCTTCCCCCCTCTCTCTGCCTGCTCTCTACCTACTTGTGATCTCTCTCTGTCAAATAAATAAATAAAATCTTAAAAAAAATTTCTTCTTTCCTCTTGTATTTCCTACAATACTAAAATTTTCATTTTTATATAATTTTATCCTTAAATGGAATAGAAAGTGTTTTAAATCTAAACTACATTTGCCCACACACGCCTGTGTGTGTACATGCATGCACAAATGGATGTCATTCCAGATTAAAGGAAACCAACATGATGATTATCATAAAGGGCAAGGATTATGGGTGATACTTTCTTATTTATATGTTCACCAAATAATTTATATATTCTACAGTAAATAATAAATTAGTTTTATAAGCGGGGGGGAATGTGTTTCCCCACACACATACAAAATAAAAGCATTTTTTATTTGTCCTTATATGTGAATTATTGTAAAGGCTATAGCTGGGATAAACATAGGTCAAATGTCAACACATGGACAAAAAAGAACTGAATTTTTTATTATACAGAAATTATGCTGTAATGAGATTATTCATATATGATGGGAGGGGTGCACATCACCTAGGGCTTAATAAGCATTTCTAAAATGGGAACTTTTTCCTTAATAACATTGTTTTCTGATTAAGATTTGAATGTTAGTTTATAGTCAAGTGTGATAAGACATGTTGCCCTAAAACTTCAAATGTAAAATGAAGATGTACATACAGAGATACATTTTGAATAAACCTTAGTACAGTACTACTGTTCCATTTTAACATTTCACTTAGCAGATGGTTAAGATTTAGTAGCCCTCTAAATTTTTTTTTAAGATTTTATTTATTTATTTGACAGAGAGAGATCACAAGTAGGCAGAGAGGCAAGCAGAGAGAGAGAGAGAGGAGGAAGCAGGCTCCCTGCCAAGCAGAGAGCCCGATGCGGGACTCGATCCCAGGACCCTGAGATCATGACCTGAGCTGAAGACAGAGGCTTAACCCACTGAGCCACCCAGGCGCCAGCCCTCTAAATATTCTTAAACAATAAAATACACTGTCTCTGAAGGTTGAAGTCAACCTTCAACAGTTTCAACCTTTGACAAGGGTCCCTTGCTGATATTAAAATATGGTTCATTTAGCTCAAGATTTCCCTAAAATACTATAGCTACACTTGACACCTAAAATATTCTAAGGTCATATAAATCTAGTTATATTCTTACTGTTAGAATTTCTCTTCTTTCAATGTCTAAAGAAAATAAAGAATCTTAATTACTCAGCTATTTTTAAGCACTTTCTCTCTTCTGCTCATTCTCATTTAATATCATAGACAATAAGATCACCACTTGCTGAGGATGAGCAAATGATTCCACAATAGTACATCCACTGTTAATCAACAGAAATCCTCTTAATCACCCATATACTTTCCAGGACAAATGGAATGATGAAAATGAAAATATGTTCAAATTAACTATGTCCTCATAGACTCTATTTACACAGTATTTTCTGCATCTTTTCTGTCACTAGCTTAAAATGTATGGTGTGAAATGTTAATAATCAAACCATCCCAATATTGCCATTTCCATCTGAGTTACTGATGATAACCCAACAAACTCAATAATGATTCCAGGGCTCTTCTTTTTCTATTGTCATAAAATTTTGGCTTTGAAGGTACTTCAAACTTCCTAAAGGAGTGCTGTGGTTTCAAAGAAAAAAAATACCTTGAAGCTATTAGGGCTCACTTCCTTAAACACATTTGGTAATATTGCTAAAATGAGTATTCCTTCTAGGATAACCACTTTGAAGAACTACCTGATCATCTCTCTTTAAGTTTTTATTTTAATTCCAGTTAGTTAACATACAGCGTCATACTAGTTTCAGGTGTACAATATAGTGATTCAACAGTTTCATACAACACCCAGTGCTCATCACAGCAAGTACCCTCTTTAATCCCTATCAGTTATTTCACCCACCACCCCCCACCTTCCCTATGGTAACCAGTTTGTTCTCTATAGTTAAGAGTCTTTTTCTTGGGAGGTGCCAGGGTGGATCAGTTGGTTAAGTGACTGCCTTCGGCTCAGGTCACGATCCCGGCACAGTCCCAGGATCAAGTCCCAGATCGAGTCCCACATCGGGCTCCCAGCTCAACAGGGAGTTTGCTTCTTCCTCCACCCTTCTCCCCTCTCATGCGCTCTCTCACTCCCCCTCACATAGGTAAATAAATACAACCTTTAAAAAAAAAAAGAAGAGTCTGTTCTTGGTTTGTCTCGCTCTCCCTCTTTTATTCCCTTTGCTCATTTGTTCTGTTTCTTAAATTCCACATGAGTGACATCATACATGTATTTGTCTTTCTCTGACTTATTTCACTTAGCATAATCACTCTCTAGCTCCATCCATGTTGCTGCAAATGGCAAGATTTCATTCTTTTTTATGGATGAGTAATATTCCATTGTATATATATGTACCACATCGTCTTTATCCATTCATCAGTTGATGAACACTTTCCATTTGACTTTTTTTTTAAGATTTTAAAAATTTTTTATTATTTATTCGACAGAGAGATAGAGAACACAAGTAGGCAGAGCGGCAGGCAGAGGGAAAGGGAGAAGCAGGCTCCCTGCTGAGCAGGAGTCCAATGGGGGACTTGAACCCAGGACCCTGGGATCATGACCTGAGCCAAAGGCAGATGCTTAACCGACTGAGCCACCCAGGCACCCCAACTGTCCTTTTAAAGTTAAAAATATGCTTTATTTTATGACCCGACAATTCCATTCTTAGCCATTTACCAAGAGAAATAAAAACAGAGGTCCACAAAAAGACTTGTACAAACTGTATATAGTAGCTTTATTCATAGTAGTCAAAAAAATGAAACAAGCCAAATCTCTATTAATAGACAAATGGATAAACAAACTGTGGCACAGTAATAAAATGGAACATATTCAGCAATATAAAAGAATAAATTACTGATAAACATAACTAAATAGACAAATCTCAAAAACACTGATCAAAAGAAAAAGACACAGAGAAGAATCGGCAAAAACTAAATCGGTGGCAAATCAGAAGAGTCATTGCATAAGCGGGATGAGTACTAACTGGAAGGGCATACAAGGGAACTTTTTCAGATTATGAAAATGTTCTGTATGTTGAGAATGAGGTTACGTAAATTTGTCAAGCTCATCTGAGAATACACTTTAGATCTGTGTATTTCATTGGGTGTAAATTTTACATTAACAAAAATCTAAATGGGTAACCCAAACTACAAAGATGTAAATGTACTAAAATTCTTGTAATTCTAGAAGTGGGAACAGGAAAGAATAGACTTAAGTCCTATATCCGTAAATTCAGTTAGGCCATAATACTGAGCACCTGTGCACACTGTACCTGACAGAATAAATTACTGAATAGAATAAAACCAGAATATAAGCCCATTTCTTCCATTTTTTTGCTACATAAGACATAATGATGAGAAAAATAAACATTCACATCTATAGTAATATTGAGAAAAGCAAAAATTTCTCATCAATACCTGAACCAAAATTAGGCTTCCCTATGATACAAAACTGGGCTACCAGGAATGAAAATAATTAGAATTTATTTAATAGCATATTGTCTTATAGTAAGATGAAAAACAATACTTGCTGAAAGCCTCCAAACCTATCCTCTGTGCATTCTTCTGATACTATAAAACCCATTCATTCTGCCAGACACTGTTCTAAACCTAACTCATTTAATTTTAACAACTGAGGATACACCTGGGTGGCTCAGTCAGTTAAACATCTGCCTTCAGCTCAGGTGGCAATCTCAGGGTCCTGGCATTGAGCCCCACCATCAGGCTCCCTGCTGAGTGGGGAGTCTCCTTCTCTCTCTCATTCTCCCTCTACTATGCGCTCCCTCTCTCAAATAAATAAATAAAATCTTAATAATAATAATAATTTTAACAACTCAATGAGATAGATACTATTATCATCCCCATTTTACTGATAAGCAAACTGAGGCAGAAAGGGGTCAAATACTTACCTAGGTCATACCCAGACAGAGCCAGGCTCTAATCTCAAGCAGTCTGGCATCAGGGCCCAAGCTCATAACCACTACACTATAAAACAGCCTTCGATCTGCTTTTCTAAAATGTTTCTTAAGTATCTCTTTTCTGCCTGTGCAACACAATTTCAGTCCTACAATATACTGCAAGGCCCATATACCTAACTTATTCCTGATTTTTCTAGCAAAATCTCTAAATCAATTTTCCTCCAAATATATCCTAGAAGTAGTAACTTATAAGGAGACTCAAAAGAATTTTTTAAAATAGACTTTTTTTTTTTTTTTTAAATTAAGAACAAACAGAGAAAGTTCCGACAGTGACAGTGTAATTTCGGAATTCTTTTGTACTGACCTAAGATTCATTACTGCTTTAGATCAAATGAGATGAAAATTTGAATTTTTTTGGTACGTTGGTGTCCAAGTCAGATGATTTTAACTTGTATAATTTTTAATTGCATATGATTATCTTTACCACTGATCTAATATAGTTCGATTCATCAGTATTTACTGGGACCCCAATACTAAAAAGCACTCCACAGAACACTGTGGAGGGTCAACGGATACATATAAGAGATTGCTTCTACTTTCAAGGAATTTTCTAGCACAGCATTTCTCATATTAAACCAGGATATATTAACTACCTAGGTTCTACCAAATCCCCGATTCCTACATCCCAGGGTGAGAAGACGTATGTGGTAGTAATGTAGTAGTACCTCACTGTGGTCTGCTAAACCCAAAGTCACAGTGATTTTTTTTTCTCCCTCATTTTTTCCTATTAGTTTTGTAATTTTAGCTCATATGTAGGCCTATGATCCAATCTGAGTTAATTTTTGCATATGGTGCCATGTAACAGTTGAGGTTCATTATATTGCACATAGATGTCCAATTGTTCCAGCATGATCTGTTGAAAAGATTGAGACCAGTGCATTTTAATGTAACAGAGCACAAAAAGTTCATTGATACAGTTTCAGATTCTATACTGCAACTAATCTTCAAAGAAATTACAACTAACTGAAAAGGGTATTAAAGTACCTCTCTCTTTTTAAACTATATATCAGTGTGGCTGGATAGTCTTCATATATTCAAAACAACACATCACAACAGATTGAATGCAGAAACAGAAATGAGAATCCAGCTGTCATTTATTAATCCAGACATTAAAGAAATTTGTGAAAAATGTAATACAATGCCAATCTTAACTAATTTTTTTAGAAAGGTTATTTTTCATAAAGTATTTAATTTGTATTAGCATGTAATGGGGCTTTATTTTTTTTAAGATTTTATTCATTTATTCATAAGAGACACAGAGAAAGAGAAAGGAAAGGCAGGGAGAGAAGCAGGCTCCCTGCGGAGCAAGAAGTCTGATGTGGGGCTTGATCCCAGGACCCTGGGATCACCACCCAAGCGGAAGGCAGACATTTAACCAACTGAGCCACCCAGGTGCCTCAGAATGGGTTTATTACATTATTTGAAATGAAATAATAAATTAATACTTAAAAATTTTTCCTCAGTTCTAATTTCAAACAGTAAATACCAACAGATATAACCCACAAAAATAAAAGCACTTCGGTGTCCTCAATAATTTTTAAGAATGCAAAAGAGTTCTAGACCAACACCAAACTGCCACCATCTTTCTTCAATTACTAAATTACCCTTAGAATAGCTAGAGTAGGGGTGCCTGGGTGGCGCAGTGGGTTAAAGCCTCTGCCTTCAGCTCAGGTCACGATCTCAGGATCGAGCCCCGCATCGGGCTCTCTGCTCCGCGGGGAGCTTGCTTTCTCCTCTCTCTCTCTGCCTGCCTCTCTGACTACTTGTGATCTCTTTCTGTCAAATAAATAAATAAAAATCTTAAAAAAAAAAAAAAAGAATAGCTAGAGTAATAGATCTAAATGCAAACTGGGGCCGCCTGGATGGCTCAGTTGGTTAAGCGTCTACCTTCTACTTACGTCATGATCTCAGGGTCCTGGGATGGAGCTCCGCATCCTGGGGGAGGTCTGCTTTTCCCTCTCCCACCCCTGCTCATGCACACACTCACGCACGCTCTCAACTAAATAAATAAATCTTTACAAATATTAAAAAGAAAATAAATGCATATCTGATCAGGTCAAACTTCTGTTTAAGTCCTTTCAACAGCTTACTGCTCTTCTCAGCATCAAGGCTAAGATGACCCACAAATCCTGCATGATCAAGCTTCCCAGTCTTTCCTAGCTCCATTCTCCTCCTTCTTTGAAATAATAGTCTTTTTACAGTAGAGTCCTTAAATGCACCAAGCTCCACCTGTTCCCAAGGTCTTTGCATTGCCTCTTCCTTAGACCTGAAATGTTTCCCCCTCCTCCCTTTTGCCTAGTTCATTCCTACTCATCCTCAAGACCTTAACTCAAAACTTTATTACCCGATCTTCCTTATTCCCACCCTTGGATTAGATCAGGTTCCTCTTTTATATATTCTTTTGGCTCTCTGCACATTTCTGTCATAGGATTTTTCAGCTGGGAGTTTATACTCTGGGGATTATGTGATTTAATAGAAATAATTATACATAAAACTATCATATAAAATGTTGCCTATGTGTCATATGCATTTTTCTAAGCTCAATAGTTTATTGGGTTCTCAACAGTTCTCTTCAAATTCTCAAAGGAGTCCATGACCCCTGTGTAGTGAAGAACCAACCTTACCCAAAGACAGGTCTGGCCTCTGCCTTTGGCTACTGGGAGGTGGTATACTGGCCTCTGGAACTTCTTACCTAAGAGGAGTGTCTTTCTTTGCCTGAGGACTTTGGCCATTGGACAAATGTGATTTAGAGTGGAGGCTTTGAGCCATACATTATCAGTTCCAATCCTGAGAGGAAATGGGAGAAAGCATTAGTGTGACCTACAGAAGGGGCTAGATATACTAACAGTCAGCCAGGCAGGCAGTTTGTAATTGTGCCCCAAAAATACTCTAGACACCGAAGTAATTTCGGTAAATTTCCCTAGTTGGCGATACCCTTTGTGTACTGTCATATACTATGGCCAGGTCATGAATCCATTGGGAGATGATGACAGGAAATTTTATATTTGGTCTCTTGAGAATCTGCCCATGTGTCTCTTTCTTTTGGCTGATTTTAACCTGCACTCTCGCCCTGTAATAAATTTTAAGTATAATAGCTTTCAGTGAGTCTGTGAGTCCTTTCTAGTGAATTATCAAACATGAACGTGGGTCATGGGGGCTCCTAGACTTACAACTGGTGTCTGAAATGAAGACAGTCTTGTAGTGACTGTTCTCTTAGACTTTGCAGTTTGGCTAAACTTATTACAACCCCCAAAAGATTAAAAACCACAGGTTAGTCCATGAGTTCCTGGAAAGCAGAAACTTTACCAATATGACATATAACAAAAATTTAAATATCTGAAATAAATTGATACTGTTAGGATAGCAAAATTCTCTAACAACAATAGCAATAATATTAATGATGATGAAGATGATAACAACAGTAGCCATTTAATGCACGCCTTTACTTAGTCCCCATGTACAGATGAGGAACATAAGGATGAGAGTGAAATGACTTGCTCAAGATCATACTAGTGACAAAGACAGTATGTAAGCCCTGATTTAACTAATGTTAAAGCCTATGCACTTTCATGTATTGTATCTCCCAAGACAAGCAAATGAAGTTTAATATTGTGTTTTACAAAGGACAAACAGAAATACCTAGCATTATCACCACTGAAATGGTATTATTAAGGAACAACAACTGTTAGCACAGTTCAGGAATGCAGAATACTTAACTTTCTCTCTTTTAACTAAGACTAGAGTCATAAGCATTCTGATGCTTGCTTACAGCTTGCGTTTGAAATTCTTCTAAATAGAATATGAACTACATAGGTTAAAAACAAAGAAAAAGCTAAGCTACGTATTACTATTAAATACTAAACACAAACTGCAAATGCCTGAGGTGGACAGATAACATTTCTGCCAAGAAAATCACCATATATAGTACCCTAATCTGTAAGCTATGGGCATTCAAGCTCTTTCTTACATTTTTCTCTACAAATGTTCTATTCTCTCTATAGATTTCTCTCACAACCTAGAATTGTCCTAATAGCCTCTAAGAAAGGCTAAAGGGAACTAGAATCTGTCAGTTCATGTAAGACCAGCTGGACTGTTTCAAGCTAAATATTGTACTCAAGGTCTTAAAAGGCCTTTCCACCTTGAAATTAGACCTGTTAATTAAGAGATAAATAAACACAGATCTTACCCCAAAATATATAGAGGAGTATAGTAACCAGGAGACACTCTGAATTAGAGCACTTTTTATTTTTAATAATCGTAAGAAAAACACAAGAAGGTGTTTAGGCAACTGGTTGTAATTAATTGGCTTTATGTAGGTCCAGAGCAAACGTTACATAATAAATGCTACTGGCTGAAATTACTTTAAAATTCACTATCATACTTGTACTAGATATGAAAACCAACAGTCAAGTTGTGCTATATCAATTCTGGCAAACCAATCACAGTAATAAAAATGTCTGAAGAGTGGATCAGTCTGGGTATACATTAAAAATGAATCATTAAAGGAGTACTGAGTCATGTGAAATACAAGCAATATGAAGGAGAGAAAGTGAACATAAGTAAAGCATAGAAAAGAAGGAGGACACACTCATGAATCAGACACACACTAATGCCCGCAAATAACCCACAGAGACAGAGAAAGTACCTGGAAAGCTGTGAGTGCGCCAGTCCCTGGGTTATACAGGCATCGCAGCGAAGGCATGCTGTCCGCCAGGCTGGAGCAGCCCAGCCACAGAGACCTGGGCATAGAGCACTGCAGAGAGAGGACAACTATGAGATGGGACAGTATGAGACAGGATGGCACAGATTACAGGAACTTTCAAGGCTTGACTGAATGCAATATTCCAGTTGCAGCTGGCCTTTACGATAGAAACATATTCAAGAAACATACTACTTACTATTTCTAACCCCAGAGAGAACCTTGAAAGGGCACAAGTGGCCAAAAGGCAAGGGGAAAGAAAGGAGGTTATAGGTAAAAAAACAAAAAAACAAAAAAAACAAATAGTAAAAATTGTTGTCTCCGTTCTTTTATGTATGAGTCTAAAGGAAATCTACTTCTTAATCCAACTAATCAATTCTTTTGCTCTGTGCACCTCAACTCATCTACCATAAATTCACCACAGGGTGAATTACTATACAGACTAAAAAGAAAAAGAACACTTCATGATAATTTCATTATTAGGAATGGTAAAGGAGAAAACAAAATACAACAGGAAAGTTGGGGATTTTTTTAGAAGGTGGGGAAAAGGGAAAGAGAAAGTATTATACCCCCACAGCAGTTGACAGCAGCCAACTCTGCACAGTTTGCATATGTTTTATGTATCTTGTTAGTCTGCTATTCATTAACCAAAATGCATAGTTACCATAGCAGCTGCCTCTTCCATCTTTCCAGATGGATTGGGGGGTGGGAGGGGGGGGAGGACAACCCAAACAGAAGGGAAAACAACAACAAAGAAAGAGAGAGAGAGACAAGGACAGAAAAAGAGAAAGAGAAAAAGAGAACCAAAAGTTGCTGGTATTAAAATCTTCTAAACAAAAAGGTATGTGTGAGTATAAATATACATATAATGTATTCAGTAGCAAAAAGGGTAAAAAGGATTTCTAGTAACACTAATTAAACAGTATTAGTGTTATTGCTCCTATAGTCTTATAAAACACTATCTTTTAGAATAATTTTTACATTCTTCAAGTTTCTCTAAATGTATTCCAGGCTGAGGTTTGGTCCATCAACAATCTAACAGTACTAAAAAAATTAAATACCTGATCATAGCATATATGAAAACAGCAATACATTATTTTAAAATACAGCAGTCAATACACATAATATTAAACGTGAAATTGTAGGTCTTAAAATATTAAATATCATCATGGGACTTTTTTATTCTTAAAATATTCTAGATACAGAAATTAATGTTAGGAAACAAAATATGGTATTCATTGGTCACACTCTCTAAAACTGATATAAGGATAGTCTGCTACAAAGGACTCCAAAAAAGTGATCAGGTCTAGATTGTGCTTTGAGGTCATTACTTCCTCGTTTTATAGTTAATGTTGACTAATGCCCTAGAAAAATCGAGGTTTTTATTCATGATCATGAATTTAGAATGTAGAGAACTAGGAACTGAAATGCTGGCCTATTACTTCTTAAGTGCTGAACTCTTTTTTCCTGCCTCCATCCATCCCTAGGTCATCATGTGGAGACATCAGACTTCAAAGAAGGTTATTTGCTAAACAAATCACTGGATAACACATCAACCACAACAGCTACACTGCTATGAACTAACACAACAATCTCCTAACTTTGTTCACTGTTTCCAGTATTTCTTCACCTCAAGCTATAATCCATTTTATGAACAGCAGCTAAATAGAATAACTGTGTTCACCTTACTATCATGTCACCCTCCCCAACAATTCTTAATGGCTCCCTTTAACTACTGAACGAAACCCAAGCACTCTATTGATCTGATCTTTCCCAACTGCCTACATTAACTCACCTCTGTCCTCCCAATTGGCCCTGGTGCTCTAGCTCAAAACTAACTTGATGTTTTTGTTCAAATACCCATCTTAGTCCCATCCTGTGAACTTGTAATTTCCTTCTCCCTTTCACCCTGCCAATGTACATCTCTCATTTATTTCAACTCTCCTTAGAATTATTTATACTAATTTCAGTCTTACCCAGTAGTTCTCAGGAGGAGAGATGGTCATGTTTTCAGAAGGCAAGGGAGAAGAGAATAAGAATCACTGTTTTTGGGCACCTGGGTGGCTCAGCGGGTTAAAGCCCCTGCCTTCGGCTCAGGTCATGATCCCAGGGTCCTAGAATTGAGTTCTGCATCAGGCTCTCTGCTCAGCAGGGAGCCTGCTTCCTCCTCTCTCTCTCTTTGCCTGCTTCTCTGCCTACTTGTGATCTCTGTCTGCCAAATAAATAAATAAAAACCTTAAAAAAATAAAATCATTAATGTAAAAAGCAACAAGTTGTTGTTAGTGAGTTTCTCTCATGGTTAATGAGAGACACTGCATATTATTAAGCAGTTGGTTAAAGTTTTGCGGATGCCAGGCAGAAGAAAGTCTCATTCTGAAGGTGGGACTGAATTTCAAAAAGTAGGACAATGAAAAGAAGTGAAAATAAATTTAAAAAGAGAATGAAAATACAGAAGAGAAAAAAGGGAATGGCAGAAAGAAAAAGCAGCAGGCACTGGAAGACAGCTTCACTTCTCCCCTTCCCTTCAGAAAAGGAAGATGGCTCATGCACTTTTAGCCATACTGAAGACACCTGCATGATCTCTTCCTTTTTATTAAATGTGCATATTTGTTTGTATTTGTGAACACTATTTGCTAAGTTTTTCGGGTATTCCTCTTTGCGATGTTTCATCTCCTTCATTCTATATTAGATCCTGTGTTATTGCTGTACTATGTCCTTGATTATCAAGACTTTCTTTACCATTAGTCATTTTAATGCTCTTCCTTACTCATTCATTTCTATCCTCCACCAAAAGTCCTAAGAATTTGAAAGGACTTACCTCTACCCCTTAAACTAAAATTTCAAAATAAAATTATAATCAATAATGAGCTACAAACACCCAGGAAAGCCACTAGATATACTGGTATGATTTCCAAAATAGCATTAACTTGCAAACACCACACAGAGGATGCATTTTCGATTATTACAAGACAATTGGTGTGGGTATGAAAAGTGCACTTGGATAGTCAGATCTGCACATTTTCATAAGATTTTATATACTATAGCTCAATTTAAAAACCAATTTTCAAATTGGTTTGTATTGTAACAATTAATCTTACCCATACTGGTAAATGCCACTTAAAAACAGGAAAAAAATATAATCACAAAATTAATGAAACAGGTTATAACTTCTATTCTACCTCTTTCCCTTCTATACATTTAGGAGCATCCTAAAGGAAGGGGGAAATCAAAAGAAATCTGGGCAAGAAGTAACAGGGTAAAAAGGAGTGTCATTTTGGTTACTATTCTTATATATTCTATATATTTCAGGGCTATCCTGATTTCATCAATTTCTGACAAAGATCCAAGACCTTTTCTGCCCTGCCATGTTTAATATATAACCCCTTTAAAACCTACCTTTAAAAAACTGAAAAGCACAAATAGTTTCCTACTTAAAGTTTAGGCTGGAAAATATTTAAATTTCTAAGGTTTTCTACCTTAAAAATTTTTTTAATAAAAAAAAAAAGCAGATTCTAAACTAAACTGCAATCTAGCAACTATATTCTCATGTTTAAATACTTCTATTAACTGTTAAAGGACTTGTGAATAACCTATTCCTTAAATGTCTCTCCTACACAATCTCAAAAGCCACAACAAAGTCTGGATCACCCATGTGCCTTCATCCTATCTACACAGCACTTATCTGTCTTCTCAACTCATTCCCCACTTGACCTCACTCCAGATAACTCTACTTTGCAAAAATCAAAGAAAGGTGAAGACTATAATAATTTATTACAATTGAAGTTTGTTAGCCAATTGGGTAAGTTCACTAGCTTTTGAGAAGCATAG
This sequence comes from Martes martes, assembly GCF_963455335.1. Classification (NCBI taxonomy): domain Eukaryota; kingdom Metazoa; phylum Chordata; class Mammalia; order Carnivora; family Mustelidae; genus Martes; species Martes martes. Next base: position 26,938,575 of record NC_137902.1, read on the forward strand.
ACACAGCATTTAAAAAAAAAAATGCTCAAACATGTTTTCTACTAGATGGAAGAATCAGAAAGAGATTGAAATGTTGTAACAAAGGGCCTCCAGTGCTTCAAGAAGAATATGCTATCTAGTCCCCTTCAGGTCCAACAGCACAAATTCATTTTCACAGAGAACAGTGAAAACCTTGGCTCCTCCCCCTACTTGGCTGCCTGGAGAAAAGTCGCAGTTCCTCTTCAATGATAGAGGGCCCTGCAGGCAAAGGGCTGGCCTCAGCATTTACTACATGAAAGCTGAATGACAAAATCTCCTAAACTCAGGTCCCTGTTGGTCAACTTCTACGAGTAATAGAAGCTATAATAATCAACAATAAAAAGATTGCTGCATTGAGAGTTTGTGTATCCTTAAGCTATGGAATAGAAGAATTCCCTTTTCACTACTCTATCAACTAAAAAGTCAGTCCAAGAGAACTACAGTATTCCACAGGCCATGTAATATATTCAGACTCTACATATACAAATTCAATGATTGCCTCTTAAGAATCCCAATTTAGTTCAATCACTTCAAAAATGAAACTTCCATCTGTCACATAGGATAGTCATGTCTGCCCAGCCTTACTGCACAAAGTTGTGGTAAAATTAAAATAAGAGGGCAAAAAGAAAAAAAATGTAAAGTGATGCCATTACTAAGGCTTCCATGAATGTCGATTGTATTTCAAAACATTCGGGAAGCCATTATGAACTGCAGACCATAGAATCAAATACGTATTGTTTTTTACCAGAATGGATACAAATGGAGTACAAGGAAAGGAGAACCAAAATTTGTCAGGCATAAACTGTGCTAGATCCTTTAAATACCTTATTTCATTAAATGATTATAAACCCTATCAAAGAGTTATTAATATTTTCACTGTAATAGTAGAGTAAACTCAAGTTCAGAGGAGTTACAGTGACTACATGGCAATAACAGAAGACCCCAATGTCTTTGTCTCCCCTACACTACACCCTAAGACTCACCACTATAAAGACCTGCTCTCAAGTACTCTTTCTTAGCGAGATAAATTAACCAACACAAACAGTAACTGCAAGGAAAACATACTAAATTGTATTTGACAATAGCTGCTATATAAGTTTAATTAAAATTTAGAAAAGTTCAGACACAGGCTTTAATTTTATTGTAGCAATTGTTACTGTATGTAAATTAATTACATATCTGTCTCCTCTACCAGATGGTATTCCTCAGAGATATGAGACATACCTTACTTTTTTTTTTACCTCCAGTATCTGGTCATAGTAGATACTCAATAAAAGTGAGCTTAATGGTAAGAAATCAGAGAGAGCCACACACCAAAAAGAAGGAAGCAATTTTTACTTATGGAATAGGTAAGAATACTGATAAAATAATAATGGGTACTTTACTAAGACCAATCTTACCAGACTAGAAGGGCTTACTAGAATAGTATTGGAGAAAACTCTTTTCACAATTATCTTACTCACCTGCAAAACAATCTAGCAAGGTAAACAAGATCCAAAGAGGTCAAGTAAATTAACAAAAGTTGGTGGGCACCTAACAAGCAGTAAAGATGGGATTCAAAACTAGATATTCTGGGTACCTAGGACAGTGCCCCATAAAAATGGCACTTAAAAAGGACTTAATAGGACTTAACAACTAACTATAAGGAAAGAAGAGGATGAGTCAGAAATAACTATGAGTTTTCAAACCTGAATAACTAGAAGGATGGTGGTAGCACTGATAGACACAGTGGAAGGAAAGTGCGCTAGATAAGTTCAGAAATCATTAATATGGTAATATGCCCCTGGTACATAAGTAAAAATTTGGCATGAAAGCTTGGATATAAACCTGTAAGGATTATATAGATAAAGGAAATCATTGTATTCTGTGTAAGCTGGAATGCACTAGGTTAAAAGCATTTGCTTGTAAAAATACTAGTGACTTTTTTTTTAAATAAAATTTGATTCCTCTTCCCTTGTCTCCTTTCCTACTTGAAAAATTCAATTCAACAACCATTAAGTGAATATAGGCTAACTAGGCATCAAGCTGAGTGGTAGAAGTAGTTGCAGTGGCCCAATACAGGCTTTTGGAGTCCAAGAGGTTATAAGAAAGGTGTCCCTGAGGGGGAAGAGGCCTGGCATAGTTTTAGAGCCCTAGCTGGTGAGGGGGAAAAAATCTGCACAAGAGGGTGGCCTGGCATGGGGTACTACAGTCCCAGTGGAATGAGGAAGGCTTCCAGAATGGCGGTGAACAGTAGGATGACGAATGTGATCGGGCAGGGCAGTGTAGGAGGGCAAGACAGCTGGGTTCCCAAAGTGAGCAGAAGACACATTCACTGAGAGTGAAAGGATGGATACCGGCCCAGCACTGAGTTTCACACCCACTGGGATAAACAGGGTGAAGGGGCAATGGCCCAAAATAGTGTTTTATACTCAGTAGGAGAGGATCCCGCAGCAAACAGTAGGAAACCAAAGGGGTAAGGAAAGCATCCACATAGAGTATAGAGTGGAGAATGAAGAGCCCTCGACCAGCAATGGGAGATGAGTTATATAGGAGGATGGATCAAATAAGGGGATAGACCAAATACTGAGGATAATCAGAGCAAGATTTCTCCTAATCAAAAAAGAGTTATAAATACAGAAAGGAAGAAAAATAGAATGAATGCTGTGCTACTGAACTAGAATTGAAGATATTATTGTGAGCTCAAAACTTAAAATACATAGAGAAATTTCTAGGTAAATGATATATATGTAAGGGTACCCACATACAGGTTTCCCTTGCCATCCAAAAGTAGAGTGTTCCTGGGGTGCCTGGGTGGCTCAGTCAGTTAAGCATCCAACTCTTGGTTTCAGCTCAGGTCATGATCTCATGGGTCATGGGGAGCCCTATGTCAAGCTCCCCACTCAGCAGGGAGTCTTCTTAAAGATTCTCTCTCTCTCCCTCTCTCTGAAATAGGTAAATCTTTAAAAGAGAGAGAGAGAGAAAGGGAGAGAGAGAGAGAGAGAGAGAGAGAGAAAAGTACAGTGTTCCTATGAAACCTTTCAAAATCCAAAATGGCAGAAAGCAAGGAAGGAATTGCCTTCGGAGACATTTTGTAGTGTTCCCAGACCCAAAAAAATAACCTCTCTTATGATTTTCTGATACCTTAGGACATATCTTGCTAATGAACACACAAAATAAACGGGGGTAAAGCACGGATGTTCACAGACATAGTGCAAGCTAAGGAGACCCGATGCTGAAATGTGAATGTGGTTCTCAGGGGAGCATGGTGATGCCACACCCATTGCTCACTATGTACTTTACCTCTACAACAGATGACCACAAAACAAACACTGCATGCTATCTTCTTTTCTCCTCTTTTCACAAAAGCAAAAATCGCCTTCAGATTTTTGCATAGTGAAAACAGGTACTAGTGTAGGTCTTTCCTAAAAGCAAAGTGGTATAAAGCAGAGGACACCTGTACACAAAAACACACCCTACCTCTATCAACTGAGAAGGCCCACTAATAGTAATATGCTAACAGCAATGAATACATTCAATGATCCTAAATATCACTCTCTAAGCTGCTTAGAACAATGGCTGATTACAGGACTTGGGCAGGGAAAGTTTAAGATGAGCACAGAACACATTCTTGTGGCACTCAAAGGATGATGGAGACATGGGAAGATGATACAAGGGCCAGTATGAAAGGCTCTCACAAGCTAAATGTGGGACAAATTGAACATCCAAATAAATAATGACAATAATGGATTATAACTTGGGCAGGCAAACTCTAATATGGCCCCCAGTGATCCACACCTCCTGCATTCATAATCCTTATAAAATCCCATCCCCTTGAGTGTGGGACAGGCTAATACCTAACCTACATTACATGAGATCGTAACTTCCATCTTGCTAGCAGACACCACTGCCTTTTGGCATGGATATTTTAATGAAGCAAGCAGTCCATGTGGCAAGGAACTGAGGATGGCTTCCAGCCAACAGCCAGCTAGGAATTGAGGCTCTCAGTCTAGTGACCCATGAAGAAAGAAATTCTGCCAAAAAACCTAAGTGGATTTCTCCTCGATCAAGTCCTCAAGTGAGACCTCAGCCCTAGCCAACACCTTGATTACAGCCTTATGAGAGATGTTGCCAGAGAGGACCCAGGGCAGCCATGACCAGACTCCTGATCCCAAGAAGCGGCAAGATAATAAGTGTGTGTTGCATGTTATAATTAGCTTCTAAATCTGTGGTATTTGGTATGCAGCAAAAGATAACTAATACAAAAGCCACTAAGTAAAATAGAAACCCATGACTCCATTAGTAATAAACTGAAAGTTTAATGAGGAGCATGATGCTTGAATAGTCTCAAAATATCTCCCCACAAAAATACTTATTACAAATGAGAAAATAGTAACTTTACAGTGGAAGAACTTGACTGACACTTAAGCAACGGGTCAGCATTAAGATCACCAATAATGAAATAAATTAAAAGCAAATGTCATCTGATAGAATACAATACGAACCGCTATGATATTCTGCAAAAGACAGATGACCTGTATCTAATCGTACGAAAACATCATAAAAACCCAAACGGAAAAGCAATCTACAAGATAACCAGCCTAGAAGCCTCAAAAATGTCAATGTCACCAAAATCAAAGAAAGACTGAAGAACTATCACAGACTGAAAGAGACTAAATAGAGATGACAACTAAATGCAACATGTGATTCTGAACTAGATCTTTTTGATATAAAGGACATTTATTGGGATTGCTAGAAAAGCCTGAGCAGGGTCTGTAGACGACTTGGCAGTCATGTAACAATATTAATTTCCTTATTTTGATGATTATTAACAGGTTATGTAAGAAATGCTCATTTGTAGAAAATACACATCAAAGAATTCAGGAGTGATGAAAATCATGTCCGTACCTTACTCTCAAATAATTTATGGAAAAATGATGTTATCTGCATTTTACTTGCAACTTTTCTGTAAGCTTGAAAATATTTTTAAAATAATATGAAAATCTAATTAATGAAAATAATATTGGGATTTTGCTTCAGCTATGGTGTATTAATTTTATCAGGCTAAATGTTATGCAGAAAAAAACAACTATAAAAGCTAAATACAATACAGAAAGCTATTTGAAGACATCAGAGAACAACTAATGCAGCCAAGACTTTAGGAGCCAAAATTTTAGGCAGAAGGGAAATACACTGTGGTAAACCTGACATTCTATATACAATTTCCCCCTGAACATTTGTTGACGTTTGGTCCTACTTTTTGCAAGCAGAGTCAGATCTGAAAAACCAAATTTAAAGCATACTTCAGCAATCTCATGGTGCTAAGGTGCCAAAAACTGGCATACAGGGCCCATCAAGGACAAGATGCCCTGGTAAAAAAAAAAAAGTTAGGGTTTCGGCTGACACCAGGGAAAGGCACTAGAAATAAAGCAGCCTCAATCAAATCAAAGGGATATGTCCATGAAAAGAATATTAAACCCTCTGAAGGAAGTTATCGTCTACAGTCCCCACCATTTTTATTTTTTAAAATGTCTAGCATTCAATACAAATTACCAAGAATTCAAAAGAAAAGGGATTAAATGTTGCTCCCCCCAAAAACCTAGAAATAAAACAATAAAAACAGAACCAAATAGCTAAAAGGTAGAAATAATCCAAGTATCTAGCAACAGATGAATGAATAAATACAATGTGGCATACACATATAATGCAATACTTTTCAACCTTAAAAAGGAAATTCTGACGTGTTCTTCAATAAGGATAAACCTTAAGAACACCATGGTAAGTGAAATAAGTCAGTCAGAAAAAGGAAAATACTTTATGTTTCCACTCATATGAGAAGAACTTTTCTGTAAGCTTGAAAATATTTTTTCTCATTACCATGAGAAGCCAAATTTAGGAAGAATGCTGGTTGCAGTGGCTGGAAGGGAAAGAGGAATGGGGACTTACTGTTCATAGGTCTAGAGTTTTATAAGATGATAAAGTTCTGGAGACTGGTTGCACAACAATGTGAATGTAAAACTACTAAACTGTACACTCAAAAATTATTAAGATGATAAATTTTATGTTGTGTACATTTTAACACAATTTTTTTAAAGCCTCCCAAAGTGGTAAGTATTGGAATTCCTAAACACAGACTTAAAAATAACCATGTTTAAGATATTTAGGATGAGGGGTGCCTGGGTGACTCATTTGGTTAAGCATCCAACACTTGATTTCAACTGAGTTATTGATCTCAGGGTCGGGAGATCCAGCCCTGTGTTAAGCTCTGCGCTGGTTGTGGAGCCTGCTTCACATTCTGTTTCCTCCCCTCCTCTCCCCCTACTCACACACTCTCTCTCAAAAAAAGATATTCAACACAAAAAAATGAAGAGTTCCATCAGAAAACTGAAATCATTAACAAAAAACATATAACATAGAAATTAATCTTAAAAATACAAGAGGGGCACCTGGGTGGCTCAGTGGGTTAAGCCTCTGCCTTCAGCTCAGTCATGATCTCAGGGTCCTGGGATCGAGCCCCACATCGGGCTCTCTGCTCACCAGGGAGCCTGCTTATCCCTCTTTCTCTGCCTGCCTCTCTGCCTACTTGTGATCTCTATCAAATAAATAAATCTTTTTTAAAAATTTATTTTAAAAATACAAGAGCTGAATTTAAGAATTCCTTAGATTGTTTTAAGAGCAGATTAGAAACAGAGCAAGTAAGAATTAGTGAACAAAAGACAAGTCAGCAGAAAATCAATGGACTGAAAGAGATAAGGATAGAAAAAATATCGAAAAGACTTTAAGACATAAAAGTTACACACTGAGAAGTAAACCTATGTATATTTGGACTCCCAGAAGAAAAAAATAAAATAGGGCAAAAGCAACCCTTAACAGGATATGAACAATTTTCAAAACCTTATGAAAATCATCAAGCCACAGAGTTAAGACCCTGTACAAACATGCAAAGCAAATGCCCTTTCTATGCCTTGGCAAACTGTCACTCTAGGTTTGACTAGCTTCATCCTTTGCACTTTCAATGATGTAAAATATTGCTAAGAGTTTCCTTAATGTAAAAATTTTTGTATTTAATATGAAGATTTTCCTCTGGGACAGTTTCATCTTTTTTGTCACACCACTCTCCTCATTTAGGTTAATAAGTTCACCTTCCCTAAGTTCCTCTGGTTGCAAATCTAGAGTTTATCAGATGGTGTCAGTATCAACATTTTCACGGTCAGCTATTTATTCTATGATTCCATATACCTTCAACTGAAATTTCAATTCAAATTATTATGACTTTTTGTTACTTTGTTTCATTTTATTGGCCAACTGCCTCTTTGAATATCCATTTTTATAAAATATCTCATGGATTTAACACTGGGAGAGGAGACAACAGACTTCAGAAGAAGTGACTAACCATGATATGTATCTGTTTTACCCACAGTGATATGTACACTGGAGAGCTAGCAATGAAGTTTGTACTTTACAAAGATTATAGTTAATATACTGAAAACAAATTTAAACCATGTTCTGGGGGACTGGTATGATTTAACTGTAGTAACTGAAATTTGTGGATATCAGAATAATGTAAAGTGAAGACTTCCAGTACATTAAGTCTAAATAAAATAAGAACTCTTAGTAAAAGTATATTAGACTTCAGCTTCCACCATAAGGGAGTAGTTAATATCAAAACTGGCCTCCTGTCATGGACAAGAAAACCGAACAAAATATGTGATACATATATTTGAAGACATGGGACAATGAGCAGTGCCAGACCATATTCCCTGAAAAACGGGAAATAAATGAGGTGACCCTCATAAGTGTCCTAAATCTTACACCTCAAGGCATTCTCCAGTCTATGACACAAGAAAGGAGGAATCCAAGCAGAGCGAAATAGGACTAGTTATTGAAGAAATAGAGAATAGAATGTGGGGAGGTCAAAGAGACAAGAACTGGTGAGGCAGAGTTCTGAAGAATGGATTAAGCACAAAAAAGCTTCAGATATCTGAACATTAAGTCTATTTCGAACACTAAGTCCTATTTACATGAGGTGAAACTCTACAAGGCCAGGCAAAGAACTATGAGGAAGCTATAAGCTCATAAACTCCTACAATCCACACAGAGCTGGGGAACCTTTTTCTGTTCTGACCAGCCAGACTGCAGAAGCCTAGCTAAATAAACACTTGGGACATTCAAATAGGAGACCCAGAAAGCTCACACCTCAGTTATAGCGATAAACCACACAAGCATAAAGGTTACACTAAACCTGCCTTAATAAAGTTTAAAATCAAGCCACAACATCATCAAGTTGATCTGCAAGAAATTTAACTGCTGGCCAAAATAATGTAACATGTACAATATCTAAATCTAAACTACTAGAGAAAACAAGCAGTAATAAAATGTGACCTATAATCAGGAGGAATATCAGTCAACAGAAGCAGATCCAGAAATAACTGAACCGTAGGATATAAAAAATGAATGGGGGGGGGCGCCTGGGTTAAAGCCTCTGACTTCGGCTCAGGTCATGATCCCAGGGCCCTGGGATCGAGCCCCGCATCAGGCTCTCTGCTCCGCAGGGAGCCTGCTTCCCCGCTCTCTCTGCCTGCCTCTCTGCCTACTTGTGATCTCTGTCTGTCAAATAAATAAAATATTAAAAAAAAAAATGAATGAATGAGGGGCACCTGGGTGGCTTGGTCAGTTAAGCATCTGACTTCCGCTCAGGTTATGATCCCAGGGTCCTGGGCTCGAATTCCTCATTGGGCTCCTTGCTTGGCTTCTCCCTCTGCCTGCCACTCCCCCTGCTTGTGCTCTCTCTCTCAAATAACTAAAATATTTTTTTAAAAAAGAAAGAAAGGAAGGAAGGAAGGAAGGAAGGAATAAATATACCTTCCAGGAAAAAACCCACCATGTCTAAAATGATAATTTCATGAGATGGAACCAACAGCAGTAGAAGAAAAGATTAGTGAACTTGAAGAAACAGTAACATGCCAAATAAAGCCTTACTAAGAGGAAAAAACTAGCAAAAACTGAACATCTCAATGACCTGTGAGAAATAATCAAGAAATCCAACATATGTATAACTGATGACCCATAAAGAAAACTGGGGGAGGGGCACCTGGATGGCTCAGTCAGTTAAGCATGTGCCTTTGGCTTGGGTCATGATCCCAAGGTCCTGGGATTGAGCCCCATACTGGACTCCCTGCTCAGCAGGGAATACGCTTCTTTCTCCCCCTCTGCCATTCCCCCTGCTCATGCACTTGCACTCTCTCTCTCTCTCAAATAAAAAAAAAAAAAAAAAAAAAACTGGGGGAGTTGGGGAGGAAGGGGGAGTTGGGGGGGTCAAGGAAGCATAAGATATATTTAGAAAAGGATACTGGATACTGGTGAGGATGTGGAGGAAAAGGAACCCTCATGCACTGTTGGTGGGAATGCAAATTGGTACAGCCACTGCGGAAAACAGTATGACGCCCCTCAAAAAACGGAATTACCATATGATCCAGCAGTAATTCCACTACTGGGTATTTACCCAAAGAAAACAAAAACACTAATTCAAAAAGATATGTACACCCTTATGTTTACTGCAGCATTATATACAATAGCCAAGATACAGAAGCAACCCAAGTGTCCATTAACAGATGAATGGACAGAAAAGATGCAGTATATATACACATGGACTATTTATTACACAGGCATAAGAATATATTCTTTTTTAAAATATTTGCAACAGCATGGATGCACCTAAACAGTATGATGTTAAATGAAACAAGGAGAAAAACAAATACCATACGTTAACACTCATATGTGGAAATAAAGAAACAAAATAAATGAACAAAAAAATAAAAAGGAGACAAAAAAGCAGACTAACTCTTAAATACAGAGAATGAACTGGTAGCTGCTGCCAGAGCGGAGTTGGGAAGGAGAATAGGTGAAACAGATAAAGGGAATTAAGAGTACACTTATCTTGATGAGTGTAGAGAAATGTATAGAATTTTGAATCATCATATTGTACACCTGAAACTAATATAACACTATGTTAATTATACTTTGATCAAAAGTTATATATATGGGGGTGTCTGGGTGGCTCAGTCAGTTAAACATCTGCCTTCGGCTCAGGTCATGATCTCAGGGTCCTGGGATCAAGCCCCACATTTGGCTCCCTGCTCAGCAGGGAGTCTGCTTCTCCCTCTCCCTCTGACTCCCACACTCCACTTGTATGTGTGTGTTCTCTCTCAAATATTTAAAAAAAGTATTTTTAAAATATTTTTAAATATATGAAAAGATATTAAATATGAGTAAATATTTTACTTTTGTGAGTAAATATTTTTAAAATCCTTCTCATTTTAAAATTTATTTTAGGGGCGCCTGGGTGGCTCAGTGGGTTAAAGCCTCTGCCTTCGGCTCAAGTCATGATCCCAGGGTCCTGGGATCGAGCCCCACATCGGGCTCTCTTCTCCATGGAGAGCCTGCTTTCTCCTCTCTCTGCCTGTCTCTCTGCCTACTTGTGATCTCTGTCTGTCAAATACATAAATAAAATCTTTAAAAAAAATTTATTTTAAAAATAAACAATTTAAATAATAACAATGAATTATGATATTCATAATATATTTGGAAGCAAAATATGAACACAAGAATAGGAGGAGAAAATGGAAATATTTGAGAAGTAAAATATTATTTCAAGGGAGTGTGTAGTAAATTAAAAAATAAATATTATTTTGCAAATCATGTATCTGGTAAGGGTCTAGTATCAAAAATACATAAAGAATTTTTACAACTCAGGGCACCTCGGTGGCTCAGTGGGTTAAAGCCTCTGCCTTCGGCTCAGGTCATGATCTCAGGGTCCTAGGATGGAGCCCCACATCAGGCTCTCTGCTCAGCAGGGAGCCTGCTTCCCTTCCTCTCTCTCTGCCTGCTCTCTGCCTACTTGTGATCTCTGTCTGTCAAATGAATAAATAAACTCTTTTTAAAAAAAAAGAATTTTTACAACTCAACAACAAAAGACAACCTAATTCAGGGAACCTGGATGACTCAGTTGCTTAAGCATCTGACTCTTGATTTCAGCTCAGGTCATGATCTCAGGGTCTTAAGACTGAGCCCCACATCAGGCTCTGCGCTCAGCACAGAGTCTGCTGGAGATTCTCTCTCTCCCTTTCCCTCTGCCCTCTCCCCACCACACTCTCTCTCTCTCTCAAATAAATAAATAAATCTTAAAAAAAAAAAAAAGACAACCCAATTCAAAAATGGACAAATGACTTGAATAGATATTTCTCCAAAGATACATAAATGGACGACAAGCACATAAAAGGGGGTGCTCAACATCATTCTTCATTACAGAAATGAAAACCAAAATTACATGAGGTGCCCTTCATACCCACTAAGATGGCAATTAAAAAACCAAAAAACAAAAACACCAGAACCATCCAGATACTTCGGAAGAGACACATGCCAGGAGATGAAGCTGGACTGAAAGTTTTATCATCAAAGTCCTATCCAGCCTCAAAAGCTTTTGAAGCCACAATAATGAAAAAACAAACAAAACAACAACTAAAACTACACACATACATAGAAAATAACAAGTTGTGGTGAGGATATAGAGAAGGCAGAACCCTCACTGCTAGGGGGAGTATAAAAGTCAGCCACTACAGAAACAGCTTGGGAATTCCTCAAAAAGTTAAGCAAAGAATTACCACAGGACCGCTTTTAGCAACTCCACTACTGAGTTTCTCAAAAGAACTGAAAACAGGTAGTAGAATAAATGTATGTTTATGTGTTCTTAGCAACCTTATTCACAACAACCAAAAGGTAGAAACAGCCTAAATGTTTACCAACAAATGAAGAGATAAACTATAGTATAGGGATGCCTGAGTGGCTCAGTCAACTGAACATCCAACTTCTGATTTCAGCTCACGTCATCCTCTCACAGTTCTGGGTTTGAGCTCGTCCAACTCCTGATTTCAGCTCACATCATCCTCTCACAGTTCTGGGTTTGAGCTCCGTGTTGGGCTCCATGCTCAGGCCCGAGTCCGCTTCAGATTCTCATTTCCTCCCCCCTGCTCCTATCCCTGCTTGCTCACACTCTCTAATATAAATAAATAAAATCTTTAAAACAAAAATTGTGGTACAGTCATACCATGGAGTATTATTTGGCCCCAAAAAGGAATGAAGGACTAGCTACAACATGGACAACCCTCAAAATTATTCTGCTAAGTGGAAAAAGCCAGATGTAAAAGATCCCATTACATGATTCTATACACATGAGACATCCTGAATAGGTGAACGTAGATTGCTAATTGCCAGGGCCTGAAAGGAGGGAATGGAGAAAAATCGCTTGATGACAAAGAAATTTTACCTAGAGTGAGAGAAATGTTTTGGAACTAGATAGAGGTGGTGACTACACAACACTTCAAGTGTACTAAATGACACTAAACTGCTCACTTTAAAGTGGTTAATTTTATGTCATGTGAATTTCACTTCAATAAATAAGCTGATCCTTGAACACAGTTTTTAATTCTGTGGGTCAACTTATATGTAGACTTTTTTCGATAAATATAATAAAATACTGTAAATGTATTTTCTCTTTTGATTTTCTTAATAAAATTTTCTTTTCTCTAGCTTACTTTATTGCAAGAATATATAATATATATAATATAAAAATATGTGTTAATCTAATGTTTATGTCATTGGTAAGGCTTCAGTCAACAGCAGGTTATTAGTAGTTAAGTTTTGGGGGAATCAAAAGTTATACATGATTTTCAGCTCTGCAGGGAGGGGTGTCAGCTTCCACAGCCTCGTTGTTCAAGGGTGAACTATGTTTTAAAATGCATATTGTAAGGGCACCTGGGTGGCTCAGTGGGTTAAGCCTCTGCCTTCGGCTCAGGTCATGATCTCAGGGTCCTGGGATGGAGCCCTGCATTGGGCTCTCTGCTTGGCGGGGAGCCTTGCCTTCCCCCTCTCTCCGCCTGCTACTCTGCATACTTGTGAT